>NC_071618.1:42956318-43281318 GCF_014839835.1 Dryobates pubescens | reverse complement strand
AGAATAGAACAGAACAGAACCGAACCGAACCAGGTTGGAAGAGACCTTCAAGATCATGGTGTCCAACCTACCACCCAACACCACCCAACCAAATAACCATGCAACCAAGCACCCTGTCAAGTCTCCTCCTGAACACCTCCAGTCATGGTGACTCCACCACCTCCCCAGGCAGCACATTCCAATGGGCAATCACTACCTCTGTGTAGAACTTCCTAACCTCCAGCCTAAACCTCCCCTGGTGCAGCCTGAGACTGTGTCCTCTTGTTCTGGTGCTGGTTGCCTGGGAGAAGAGACCAACCTCTGCCTGTCTATAACCCCCCTTCAGGTAGTTGTAGAGAGCAATAAGGTCACCCCTGAGTCTCCTCTTCTCCAGGCTAAGCAACCCCAGCTCCCTCAGCCTCTCCTCACAGGGCTGTGTTCCAAACCCCTCACCAACTTTGATGCCCTTCTCTGGACACGGTCCAGCAAATCAACCTCCTTCAAAGAAAGCACATCACCTTTGGAAAGCAAGAGACTGAAAAACTGCTTAATCTGAAATTGTGTTAAGAGAATGGAATGGAATGGAATGGAATGGAATGGAATGGAATGGAATGGAATGGAATGGAATGGAATGAAGCAGATTGGAAAAGACCTTTGAGATCATCGAGTCCAACCTATCACCCAACACCATCTAATCAACTAAACCATGGCACCAAGTGCCCCATCCAGTCTCTTCTTAAACACCTCCAGGGATGGTGACTCCACCACCTCCCTGGGCAGCACATTCCAATGGCAAATCTCTCTTGCTGGGAAGAACTTCTTCCTAACATCCAGCCTAAACCTCCCCTGGTGCAGCTTGAGACTGTGTCCTCTTGTTCTGGTGCTGCTTGCCTGGGAGAAGAGACCAACCCCCACCTGGCTACAACCTCCCTTCAGGGAGTTGGAGAGAGCAAGAAGGTCTCCCCTGAGCCTCCTCTTCTGCAGGCTAAGCAACCCCAGCTCCCTCAGCCTCTCCTCACAGGGCTGTGCTCCAAATACATACATCAGTACAATTTTTCTGGGGGCAATACATACTGTGCCTTTGCAAAGCAGTATATACATTTTGAGCATATGTACTGCTACCTCTTTTTACACAGCACATCACAGAAAAACCTGACATGCATTCTTTGCAGCGACTTTTAAGTCAACACAGTCAGAAAAGAACATGAAGATGGGTAAACACAGGAAAAACAAGAGTGGGCAAAAAACCCTACTAAGAAACATCATAATGACTGAATTAACTTTCCCATGATTGCATCTCCACTGAACTTCAGCCATCTTTCCTTTCTTCATGCCTTCTGAAAATGAGCATCTCTGTTCATACATAAGATTCCCTCCAAACCATACTCATTATGACTTTCTGCATCTTTAACTTTGATTTGAGCTAATAACTGAGGGCATGCAGCAAAGAGAAAAACAGGGAACTGTGTGTGCTTGGTTTCTTTAGAGTCAATGCAGATGTCTCTAAGTGGCAGGAGCAGGGAGGTCATTCTGCCCCTGTACACTGCACTGGTTAGGCTGCACCTCAAGTACTGTGTCCAGTTCTGGGCCCCTCAGTTTAGGAAGGAGGTTGACTTGCTGGAACAAGTCCAGAGAAGGGCAACAAAGTTGGTGAGGGGTTTGGAACACAGCCCTGTGAGGAGAGGCTGAGGGAGCTGGGGTTGCTTAGCCTGGAGAGGAGAAGGCTCAGTGGAGACCTTCTTGCTAAACTGAGGGGCCCAGGGAATGATGATGACTGGAGGCTTGCTGTGGAACTGCTTTGGGATGTAGGTTCCTTGCCTGCCAGTGCCACCTTCCAGCAAAGTTGTGAAGACTGAGGCTGAGCTTGCACCCAGGTACAACTGGGTCTAGGAACGCCTCACAGTCACTGTCATAGTTAAAGCATGAAGAAATCAGCAGCTGCATCAAATCAGAATGGTGACCTGCCTATTGGGAAAGCAAGAGAGCCCAGGCAATGAGAAAAGCTGTACCATGAAATGTTAGCACAGTAGCTATAAAGAGATGATCTCAATATTTTTGCAGTCTATCACACACTTCCATCTTTCAAGAGGATCATGCAAGAGAAGTGACAATTCATTCCACCCCCCACCTTCCCATAGGCCCCTTTGATAGATCAAAATTGAAGCAAAAAATGCAATGGTTGCCACTCTCCTCAGTATTTTATGCAACAGAAGTAAAAGACACATTCTGTGGTCTTTCACTGCAAGACAAAAGCCAGTGTGTTCCCCTTTCATGCTGCCAAGTCACTGTTACACAGGTATGTTTCAAATCAGCCCTGCAGAAACGTGAGCTGCAACACTGATCCATTGGTGGCTCAAAAGGAAGCCACAATACTATGCACCCAGTACAAGCTTCTGAAAAATTGGGTTAATGGCCATGTAAACTTGAAGAACTGTTGAGAGCTACAGGCTGGGGTCAGAGTGGCTGGAGAGCTCCCAAACAGAGAGGGACCTGGGGGTGCTGATTGACAGCTGCCTAAACATGAGCCAGCAGTGTGCCCAGCTGGCCAAGAAGGCCAATGGTATCCTGGCCTGCATTAGGAACAGTGTGGCCAGCAGGAGCAGGGAAGTCATTCTGCCCCTGGACTCTGCACTGGTTAGGCCACACCTTGAGTCCTGTGCCCAGTTCTGGGCCACTCAGTTTAGGAAAGATGTTGAGTTGCTGGAAGGTGTCCAGAGAAGGGCAACAAAGCTGGGGAGGGGTCTGGAGCACAGCCCTGTGAGGAGAGGCTGAGGGAGCTGGGGTTGCTTAGCCTGGAGAAGAGGAGGCTCAGGGGAGACCTCATTGCTCTCTACAACTACCTGAAGGGTGGCTGTAGCCAGGTGGGGGTTGGTCTCTTCTCCCAATCAACCAGCACCAGAAAAAGAGGACACAGTCTCAAGCTGCACCAGGGGAGGTTTAGGCTGGAGGTGAGGAGAAAGTTATTCCCAGCAAGAGAAATTGGCCATTGGGATGTGCTGCTCAGGAGGTGGTGGAGTCACTGTCCCTGGAGGTGTTCAAGAGGGGATTGGATGTGACACTTGGTGCCATGGTTTAGTCATGAGGTCTGTGGTGATAGGTTGGACTTGATGATCTCTGAGGTCTCTTCCAACCTTGGTGATACTGTGATATGAACTTAATTACAATCCAAGGCCTCCTTTTAACCCACTATTGTCTATCCAAAGGACCTGCCTATGATACTGGAAACCAGACCTTTTATCTCTTTTCAGACTGGAGGGAGGGGAGGAAAAAGAGCTGGAAAACACCTACCTCAACTTCCCCAAACAGTATCTGTTGAAGCTGGGCCAACATCCAGAACAAAGGAAAGGAGGATTCATTGGCCCAGAAGAGAACAAGGAAAAAAGTGACTCCACAGTTGAGTTGTGAATATTACAACACAGTGAAGTGGTAATCTAAACAGGAGCCAATTCTGACTGGGGTTTGCAGCTGTGGACAGGCTTAACTGGTGGCTGCCTTTATTCAGAACAGATAACATCATTTAGATGAAGCATTTGTATTTTGAAGCTGCACTTGCTAGAACTCAGAAATAATTTGGCCCCTAGAGATAATGAAGAACTAGCAGCAGGATAACAGACAGCTACTGTTGGGATGAGCAAAGCACATCCATGTGACAGTAAGGAGCGAAACAATAAAGCAAATGAACATCTGTGGCTTTTAAATTGAGGTCCCTGTAATCAGACCTGTGCAGCTCAGTCCAAAGTTTGCTGCCACAGCACTTTGCTGTTTGCTTTGCAAACTGAAAATGTTCCTCCCCCTTTCACCACCCAAGAAATTGCATTTAATCTGAATTTCATTTAGTCTAAGTGAAAGTGCTTTGTTTATGGCAGTGAAAGCTCAGGCAAATGACCCCTTAGCACCTACCCTTTGAGGGTTTTAAATGGCTCTTGTATTTACAATAACTCCTGTCAGCCTTTTACTTACACCACCACAAACTGCCTCTTACATGCAGGCTCAAGAAATATGACATGGAATTGGTCAGCCTTACCTGTAATGCACTGAAACTGTCCATCTTCTCTTCTTATTGTAAATGCTTCCCCTGGATTAACTTGCACAAGAATAACCTTAAAAATAAAAGAGTATTACAACAATTACACAGGGACACACTACAGAAGCCTGGCTCGTGCAAAAGAAACAACACAAAGATTAACTGGAGGGGAAAAAAAAACCAACCACATTTTTCTCCTGGTTAGTAAATACTTTTTATGTATTATTGTTTTTTACTTCACACTGCCTGCTGCCTTCATCTCACAGAGACAAAGTGGTAAGAGCAAGAACAAGTGCAGATGGCCTGGATCAAGAACAGTGTGGCCAGCAGGAGCAGGGAGGTCATTCTGCCCCTGTGCTCAGCACTGGTTAGGCCACACCTTGAGTCCTGTGTCCAGTTCTGGGCCCCTCAGGTTAGGAAAGATGTTGAGTTGCTGGAAGGTGTCCAGAGAAGGGCAACAAAGCTGGGGAGGGGTCTGGAGCACAGCCCTGTGAGGAGAGGCTGAGGGAGCTGGGGTTGCTTAGCCTGGAGAAGAGGAGGCTCAGGGGAGACCTCATTGCTCTCTACAACTACCTGAAGGGAGGTTGTAGCCAGGCGGGGGTTGGTCTCTTCTCCCAGGCAACCAGCACCAGAACAAGAGGACACAGTCTCAAGCTGTGCCAGGGGAGGTTTAGGAAGAAATTCTACACAGAGAGAGTGATTGGCCATTGGAATGTGCTGCCTGGGGACGTGGTGGAGTCACCATCATTGGAGGTGTTTAGGGAGAGACTTGATAGGGTGCTTGGTTGCATGGTTTAGTTGATTAGGTGGTGCTGGATGATAGGTTGGACACAATGATCTTGAAGGTCTCTTCCAACATGATCTATTCCATTCCATTCCATTCCATTCCATTCCATTCTTAAGCACACCCTTCTCAAGGAGCAAGCAGAGAAAACCAGCTGAGTAAAACAGCACCTGGGCAAATTTTATTTTCTCAACTGCCTAGCCTAATTAAAAAGCTATTTGCACAGCCTAAATTCTTTCAACAAATTACATTAACTTCAGCATTAATCAAGCCATTAGGTAAAGTTTCAGAAGGAAGGCTGGAATTCCCAGTGTTTGAATTTCCATCATAGCCACTTAGCAAACAGTTTCCAGTACTGCGTCATTCCCTTCTTTACATGACCCAGGCACATCTGGACATCCATTGAGAGGAAAACATTAGGAGAAGTCAGGACAAAATAAGTGCAGCAGATGCACAGCAGCATGAAACACTGTGCAGAGCTTTATTGGTGGAAAGCTGTTTATCCTAATTTTGTAAAGCCACAAAATGCAGAACTGATAGCAGAGGACACCTCTCGGCCAAAATAAACAGAGGAAGTCTGACATGAACCAAAGCTGAAGTCTGTTCCCATTTGAGCCCTCTACATTCTCATTTCTGTCAGACAAAAAGCTGGTAACTTTGAAGAACCTAGCTAAAATTAGGAAGAAAAAAGCCCAGAAGAGCAGGTGCATTTCATAACTTCCTTTCTTGTCATATCTTTATTCAGTCACTGCTGCGTGCCCAGGTGGCCAGAAGGCCAATGGCATCCTGGGCTGCATCAGGAATAGTGTGGCCAGCAGGAGCAGGGAGGTCATTCTGCCCCTGGACTCAGCACTGGTTAGGCCACACCTTGAGTCCTGGGTCCAGTTCTGGGTCCCTCAATTTAAGAAGGATATTGAGACGCTTGAATGTGTCCTGAGAAGGGCAACGAGGCTGGGGAGGGGTCTGGAGCACAGCCCTGTGAGGAGAGGCTGAGGGAGCTGGGGTTGCTTAGCCTGGAGAAGAGGAAGCTCAGGAGAGACCTTCTTGCTCTCTAGAACTCCCTGAAGGGAGGTTGTAGCCAGGTGGGGGTTGGTCTCTTCTCCCAGGCAGCCAGCACCAGAACAAGAGGACACAGTCTCAAGCTGCACCAGGGGAACTTTAGGCTGGAGGTGAGGAGAAAGTTCTTCCCAGCAAGAGAGATTGGCCATTGGGATGTGCTGCCCAGGATGGTGGTGGAGTCACCATCCCTGGGGGTGTTCAAAAAGGCACTGGATGCAGCACCTCAGGTAGTTAGTCCTGAGGTGTTGGGTGATAGGTTGGACTTGATGATCTCTAAGGTCTTTTCCAACCTTATTGAATAGAATAGAACAGAATAGACCAGACCAGGTTAGAAGACACCTTTGAGATCATCAAGTCCAACCTACATTCCAACACCATCTAACCAACTAAACTATGGCACCAAGTGCCTCATCCAGTCTCAAACACCTCCAGGCATGGTGACTCCACCACCTCCCTGGGCAGCACATCCCAATGGCCAATCTCTCTTTCTGGGAAGAATTTCTTCCTAACATCCAGCCTAAATCTCCCCTGGCACAGCTTGAGACTGTGTCCTCTTGTTCTGGTGCTGGTTGCCTGGGAGAAGAGACCAGCTCCCAGCTGGCTACAACCTCCCTGCAGGGAGTTTTAGAGAGCAAGGAGGTCTGCCCTGAGCCTCCTCTTCTCCCAGCTAACCAACCCCAGCTCCCTCAGCCTCTCCTCACAGGGCTGTGCTCCAGACCCCTCCCCAGCTTTGTTGCCCTTCTCTGGACACCTTCCAGCATCTCAACATCTTTCCTAAACTGAGGGGTCCAGAACTGGACACAGGACTCAAGGTGTGGCCTAACCAGTGCTGAGTCCAGGGGCACAATGACCTCCCTGCTCCTGCTGGCCACACTATTCCTGATACAGGCCAGGATGCCATTGGCCTTCTTGGCCAGCTGGGCACACTGCAGGCTCATGTTCAGCCTGCTATCAACCAGTCCCCCCAGGTCCCTCTCTGCCTGGCTGCTCTCCAGCCACTCTGACCCAAGTCTGTAGCACTGCCTGGGGTTATTGTGGCCAGTGTGTAGAACCCAGCACTTAGATGTGTTAAATCTTCAGCTTCACCAGTGTGAGAATCTTTGATGTTCACCTCATAGGTAGCTTGAGAAAGTGAAGTCTCAGCACACCAGCCATGGTATAGCACAGTGAGAATGGACACTGCTCAGCAGTGCCTGTGCCATGAGGTAACAGGTCTACTGATGGAGTCCAGCACCACTCTGGGACTCAGGATGTCATCAGATTTTCACATCTGAGAGGACTGTGGTGACAGGTTGCTCCTGATGATCTTTGAGGTCTCTTCCAACCTTGGTGATTCTGTGTGACACCTGACTTCCACTTAAAAGGGTGGGGAGGCTTGCTGACTTGATGAGATAGTTTAATGAGATACTCAGTTCCCAGGAAAAGGAAATGAAGACTTTTCTGTCAACAGACTGTTAGTCTATTTGATGTCTGTGTATTTATTTCCCTGGCTCCCACTTCCAGCTTTGTTTCCATGTTGTGCATTTGCATTTGTATTTTAAAACTGTTCCAAGATAGGCTGTGTGTGGTGCCAAGTGTGCCAAAAAGAGTTGATTTCATTTCAGAGGTTTCAAGAACTGCTGGCTTCAAAAGCTTTGGGTAACCTCTGTCAACGGGACCAGCACTGGTTGCTCTATTAGCCTTGCCACTGCTGAACCCCATGCAATAATTACTGCTTTGAAAAAGCCATTTTTGACACTTGCTGATCACTCTCAGTAGATGCAATTTGTGTCCAGCTCTGGGCCCCTCAGTTTAAGAAGGACATTGAGACTCCTGAATGTGTCCAGAGAAGGGCAACAATGCTGGGGAGGGGTTTGGAGCACAGCCCTGTGAGGAGAGGCTGAGGGAGCTGGGGTTGCTTAGCCTGCAGAAGAGGAGGCTCAGGGGAGACCTTCTTGCTCTCTCCACCTCCCTGAAGGGAGGTTGTAGCCAGGTGGGGGTTGGTCTCTTCTCCCAGACAATCAGTACCAGAACAAGAGGACATAGTCCCAAGCTGTGCCAGGGGATGTTCAGGCTGGAGGTGAGGAGAAAGTTTTTCCCAGAAAGAGTAATTGGCCACTGGAATGTGCTGCCCAGGGAGGACTGGAGGTGTTTAAGAAGAGACTGGATGAGGCAACTGGTGCCATGGTTTAGTTGATTAGATGGTGCTGGACGATAAGTTGGACTCCATGATCTCAAAGGTTTAGTTAGTCCTGAGGTGTTGGGTGATAGGTTGGACTTGATGATCTTTGAGGTCTTTTCCAACCTGGTGTGTCCTATTCTATCCTGTCCTATCCTGTCCTATTCTGTCCTGTCCTATCCTGTCCTATCCTGTCCTGTCCTATCCTGTCCTGTCCTATCCTGTCCTATCCTGTCCTGTCCTATCCTGTCCTGTCCTATCCTGTCCTATCCTGTCCTGTCCTATCCTGTCCTGTCCTATTCTATCCTGTCCTGTCCTATTCTATCCTGTCCTGTCCTGTCCTATCCTGTCCTGTCCTATCCTGTCCTATTCTGTCCTGTCCTATCCTGTCCTGTCCTATCCTGTCCTGTCCTATTCTATCCTGTCCTGTCCTATCCTGTCCTGTCCTATCCTGTCCTGTCCTATCCTGTCCTGTCCTATCCTGTCCTTCAAGATGCTGCCTTATGAATCCCGACATCGGTACTTTGGAATACCAAGGCCCTTGTCTTTCCACACTGAATATTCCAGACCTCAGCCTCATTCCTCTTCCAGGCCAAATGGCCATGCCAGCTCAAACTGAGTGAAAAGCTTTGGAAAAATCAGATGGTTCAGCCTTTTTTCCCATGCCTCAATCTTTTTGTGACAAGTCCTGGGGCTTTACCCACAGCACCTGAACGATTTGCTATCCAAAGCCCAACATGCATTATTCTATTCAGCCTTCTGCTGCCTGCTCCTCCAAGATAACTAGAAAAAAAAAGTCATTAGTGTTGTGTCAGTCCCAGTGGGAGGCACCTTTAGTATACAGTCACTTTTCAAATGCTAGTTCCCTGAACCAGCAAAGCACTAATTAAGGACCTCAGAAGCTTAACAAAACCACAAACTTAAGACACCAAGGCCTTGATAAAAGCTCTAAAATCCTACAGACACTTTTAAAGTAGAAACAGCTGTAACAGAACCTAATGAAATTTAGACTTCCTCAATGCTAACACAACTTTAGGTTGTTTCTGTCTCAAGTTCAAAACATGTTCAATTATTGCTATTAAGAATTGGGAGTGTTAGGACAACTACCAATGCATCATTTCCATTGGGACTATAAATTGTTTCCTTTGAACAGTTATTGAATGATGATCCACATGGCTTCAATATAGCTCCTGAAGAAAACCACTACAGAATCTCCTTCCAGATTAGCATACAAGTGACAATACTTAGGCTAAAACCTTGCACAAACAAAAAGGCCAGCCCAACAGCAAAAGGTTTGAAGTACCTGAAACAGCCACTCAGGCTGGGGTCAGAGTGGCTGGAGAGCAGCCAGGAAGAAAGGGACCTGGGGGTACTGGTCGACGGTAGGCTGAACATGAGCCAGCAGTGTGCCCAGCTGGCCAAGAAGGCCAATGGCATCCTGCCCTGGATCAGGAACAGTGTGGCCAGCAGGAGCAGGGAAGTCATTGTGCCCCTGGGCTCAGCACTGGCTAGGCCACACCTTGAGTCCTGTGTCCAGTTCTGGGCTCCTCAGTTTAGGAAAGATGTTGAGATGCTGGAAGGTGTCCAGAGAAGGGCAACAAAGCTGGGGAGGGGTCTGGAGCACAGCCCTGTGAGGAGAGGCTGAGGGAGCTGGGGTTGCTTAGCCTGGAGAAGAGGAGGCTCAGGGGAGACCTTCTTGATGTCTCCAACTCCCTGAAGGGAGGTTGTAGCCAGGTGGGGGTTGGTCTCTTCTCCCAGGCAACCAGCACCAGAACAAGAGGACACAGTCTCAAGCTGCACCAGGGGAGGTTTAGGCTGGATGTTGGGAAGAAATTCTTCCCAGAAAGAGAGATTGGCCATTGGGATGTGCTGCCCAGGGAGGTGGTGGAGTCGCCGTCCCTGGAGGTGTTCAAGGGGAGATTGGACGTGGCACTTGGTGCCATGGTCTAGTTGTGAGGTCTGTTGGAGCAGGTTGGACTTGATGATCCTTGGGGTCTCTTCCAACCTTAGTTACTGTGATACTGTAATTCAGATGCTCTTTAAGGCGAGCAAGAGAGCCAGGCCAGGGTCTGCAGTCCATCTCTGTTATTGTCTCTAAGTTTAACTAAACTGAGTTCACTTACACTGTGGACTGCCTCCACAACCCCCTATGGCATCAACTTCCTCAAGTGCACTTTTCAGCTATTTTAAACCCATCTCCTACTAGTTAAATGTTTCCTGGTTTCTGGGACATGGCACTTGCTGAATAACAGTTGTGTGTAAATTCCATCCACCTTCACAATTTCCCCCTACTTGTCCCCAGCCTCTGCAAACTGAGGGTTCCTAAAGTTTCTTATCTCTCCTAGAACTGCTTCATGGCAGTGGCAGCTACACCCACATCTGTGTTAGCAAAGCAAGCAGTGTGCAGGAACATTCCCAGCTGCTGGAACAGTCACCTGCAACGATGAGCTATGTTATAGCAGTGCTGAGCATGACTGAGGCCAGTGCCAACGAGCAATCTTCTCCCAGACAACACCAGAAACTAATCCTGAGACCAGACAGTTTGCACACAGACACTTACTCAAAGAAAAGGTAAGTTTACTGGAAGTGACTTCTTCCATGACACTTAGCCTCAGTCTCCAGGAACATTCTTGAGCACACTTAAATTACTAATACATAAACAATTCCCAACAGCAGCCTGAAAAACCATTACACTGTTCTGCCTTTTTGAAGGACTAGTTAAGGAAACCTCTTAATGAGCTGGGAAAAAAAATATCTGCTCTTTACCTTAAAATCACAATTTGAGCTGGTCCTATATAATAAATACACTCCTTGAACATAACAATGTTATAATAGAAAGGATTTTATGTTATTTCTTTCCCCAAAGAATTCCTAATGAATATATAACTTTATTGTAGCTCAGCAGGTATAATTGCCTCTCACAGATATGCAACATTACCTTGGGCATACTATTAGCAGCAGATAGAATGATAATTTAACAGTAATTCAAACTGCTGCCCAGGGAGGTGATGGAGTCACCATCCCTGGAGGTGTTCAAGAGGGGATTGGATGTGGCACTTGGTGCCATGGTTTAGTAGTTACGAGGTGTTGGGTGACAGGTTGGACTTGATGATCTTTGAGGTCTCTTCCAACCTTATTGATTCTATGATTGGCCACAACAGTCCCATGCAGTGCTACAGGCTGGGGTCAGAGTGGCTGGAGAGCAGCCAGGCAGAAATGGACCTGGGCGTACTGGTTGATAGTAGGCTGAACATGAGCCAGCAGTGTGCCCAGGTGGCCAAGAAGGCCAGTGGCATCCTGGCCTGCATCAGGAACAGTGTGGCCAGCAGGAGCAGGGAGATCATTCTGCCCCTGGACTCAGCACTTGGTGCCATGGTTTAGTTGATTAGATCACAGTGTCACAGTGTAACTAAGGTTGGAAGAGACCCCAAGGATCATCGAGTCCAACCTGTCACCACAGACCTCATGACTAGACCATGGCACCAAGTGCCACATCCAATCCCCTCTTGAACACTTCCAGGGATGGCGACTCCACCACCTCCCTGGGCAGCACATTCCAATGACGAACGACTCGCTCGGTGAAGAACTTTCTCCTCACTTCGAGTCTAAACCTCCCCTGGCACAGCTTGAGACTGTGATGGTGTTGGGTGATAGGTTGGACTCACTGATCTCAAAGGTATTTTCCAACCTGGTCCATTCCATTCCATTCCATTCCATTCCATTCCATTCCATTCCATTCCATTCCATTCCATTCCATTCCATTAGGTTTTTTACATAACTCTTCCACAGTTACAAAGTAATTGCCCTACACCTAAACCTAAAGCAGCAAACCAACCCAGAGTGATTTAACAACCTGGGCTGCACACCACAAGGTCTCTGTTGTTTTTCTACATCTTTGATTCATCAGTGCTTTTTAAAATGAAGTTTTCCAACCTGGTTAATTCTCTTCTGTACCACTTTTAATTTATTGTGCAGCTTGCAGGAGTTTCAATTTAGTCTTAGATTAAAAAACCCAAACAAGAAGTTGTTGTGTCTAAAAGTATATTAGAAGATCCTTCACAAAAGCACAAAACAGAAGACATCCATCATTAAGACAGTTGCTAACTTTCTCCTCCACCCTGCTCTATGAAGCTATGAAGATTAAATTTGAATAAGGTTTATGGAAGAGAGCTTAGCTTATCCTCAGCACATAAGGATAGCCTTAAGTATCATACATTGTACAGACAGAGTTCAAACAAAACCATGGCAGTGACTGAAATACAATTTCTAACTCTTCTAAGCCAGCACAGGTATCAGGAGACTCAATTCAGACACAGCTAAGTTTTGTTTACAAGTTTGGTATTCACATCCACATGTTAAAAATCCTTTGTAGTGGGCAACAAATTTTGTTGCCCAAATGAATGCTTTTATACCTAAAAGCTTCTCTGTGGGTATATATACAATATACATACAATATTATGCAATATTATATACAATATAATTTAGAATAGAATAAAATAGAATAGAATAGAAATTAACCAGGTTGGAAGAGACCTGTGAGATCATCAAGTCCAACCTATCACCCAACACCATCTAATCAACTAAACCATGGCACCAAGCACTCCGTCAAGTCTCTCCCTAAAGACCTCTAGTGATGGAGACTCCACCACCTCCCTGGGCAGCACATTCCAATGGCCAGTAACCCTTTCTATGAAGAACTTCTTCTTAACATCCAGCCTAAACCTCCCCTGGCACAGCTTGAGACTGTGTCCTCTTGTTCTGGTGCTGGTTGCCTGGGAGAAGAGACCAACCCCCACCTGCTGACAGCTTCCCTTCAGGTAGTTGTGGACAGCAAGGAGGTCTCCCCTGAGCCTCCTCTTCTCCAGGCTAAGCAACCCCAGCTCCCTCAGCCCCTCCTCACAGGGCTGTGCTCCAAACCCCTCCCCAGCTTTGTTGCCCTTCTCTGGACACCTTCCAGCATCTCAACATCTTTCCTAAACTGAGGGGCTCAGAACTGGACACAGGACTCAAGTTGTGGCCTAAGCAGTGCTGAGTCCAGGGTCAGAATGACCTCCCTGCTCCTGCTGGCCACACTGTTCCTGATGCAGGCCAGGATGCCCTTGGCCTTCTTGGCTAAGGCACTTAGTTTTCCTAATGCTTGTGGCTTCCCTTCTAACCAGCAAAGTCTTGACTGAAACTATAATTTCAGAGTTACTGGGATGTGAGCTAAATATATTTGTGTGCACATTAAAGAAGTATCTCCTGGCATCAAGCACTCCCTCTTTCCAAAGTATCTTCACCTCAAACCCATCCTTCAGTGTCAAGCTCTATCAGTCTTCTGCAGGGGAAATAAAAACAATTAAAAAAGAGATTGTTGGGTTTTTTTTAATCCTGACTGAAGCTAAAGAAACTGAAAGACATTAACTGCTTTGTGTCATGTGTGAAGTTGTGGGAGAAGCCCATGTGAGAACTGGCACTCTGTTCTCTCCCACAAAGGCAAGAAAACTGAAGGAATCAGCTACAAGGGCACTGGGAATCCTTCCCTCTGCCCAGACATCCCCCTCCTCCCACTGAAGGAGGGAGGAAATGATCACTTGGTATCTTCCTCTAAAAGAAGTCAGCTTTGCTTTGTGAATTTACATCTTTTCCCAGAATAAGTCAGAACTGGTACAAATTTCCCAACCAAGTCAAAAGCCTCTGAATACCCAAACCAAGAATGCTTACAGATCTACTACTAAATACATCATAGCAACACCACAACCTGCAGCCCCTTAGCAGCAAAGCCAACCTGTAGTCTGGCATGTCTATTTAAAATACTGGAAAATGGGAAGGAGTAAGAAAGAAAGGGGAAAAGTGTGTGTGTGGAAAAGCTAAGTCATGTTCCATTCATTTTCTCTCTTGCTGAAATCATACAGAAACTGAAGCAATAAAGAGTATGTTATATTACCAGCGTGGTTAAAACATACTGAGGTGAAATAACCTGTTAAAAGATCACTCATGCACAAACAGGACAGATTGGAGCCAAACAGTACTACTGGAAAGCAGAGTTCTGGCTGCTGGTGGTGTTTTTTCTCCCCCCTCACTTTGAAGTGTTTTTGGGCAGGCATCTGCCTTCTTGGGGGGGCTGTAGAGTGCTTAGCTTTTTATCTCCAAACAAACTTCCTAGAAACCAAGGAGGTGAAGTGTTCCAAAAGGCTGGACCTCTGACACCACAATTTAAGGAGAAACAAATCACAATCCATTTCTGTGTTATGCAGAAGCAATATTGTTTTCTGAGCTGTTTCCCTAGGAAGGAGACAGGAGCTTCAGGGTTGGGACTAGGGGTTTTTAATGTTTGTTTCTTTTCCTGTCAATCTGAAAACATTTCTATTTAGCAGCATATGGTTACAGGTGCCGAGCTGGTAACAAATGATCGACAGCAAACATCACGAAGAATGGAAAGGCTTTAACAAAATCAGGCTTCTAAATGCACCAGTGTCAACACACACACACACCCCCCCAAAAGAAAGAGACAGCAGAGGTTTGTCTAAAAATACTGCCACTGAAATCAGCTAAGCTGCACTGATGAGAAAGTATTTTTAGCTGAAAGGACACCTGGAAATTCATTGTTCAAAACACGTTATGGATTCAGAAAAACGCTGCAGCCAATGCTCTTGGTCACTCTGCCTGCAAACACTGTAAAACGCTCCAGTACATCTATTAAGAGGGCAGCACAGCCAGGAGCTCTGCAAGACGCTCGCTGTATCTTTAACAGCCTGTCTGCCAGGATTAAAACCCGGTGTGTTTCTGGAAAAGGGTGAAGACAATGCCGCACAACTTCCAGGCAGAGCCACATTTCTGCTCTGTCATTAGGGCACATATGCAGAACAGTCACAGTTTTCTCCACTAATAGCACCAATCAAGATGTTAATTAGTGACATGCTTTATCTTGTAACCATTTCAAAAGCCTTAACGCTTTGACTTACTGTTGCTCGCATCCTTTTATTTCTCTCATTCAACTGGTGCTAGCACAGTGACAAAGGAGGCAGGAAGATTCAACAGTCACCACTCCGGCTGCTCCAATCTGTTCCATTCACTTAACAGTGAGGTAATCTTCGGTGATGTGTTGAGCGCTGCCCCCCGCCCCCCCTTACGTCTTTTAGCAGGCCACTTTAACCTAAACCCCACGCCAGAGTATCTCCCTTTACCTTCCTCTATAGCTGTGCATCCACGAAGCATGTGGAGGCAGGATGTGCAAGGTAGGATCAATTAACAATATAGTCAGCAATACCTACCTCAAGCCTTCCTTCCTATCAAATTAGCTAACGTACAGTGAGCTTCCTGCTGTACACGAATGTATCATGTCACCATAGCAACTAAATCAACAAATAGCTGCTGCAGCATCTGCTTCTGGATCCTCTAACGTCAGTCAACAGAAGGTCCGGGTTTAAGAGAACAAAGCTTCCAAATATATGCCAGTTTATAACTGGGGTTTTAAATTTAGCCTCCTGACTCCCAGCCAGGAGAGACTTGCTTAGAATAAACCAACTTCAGACCTTACAGTTGAGTCTAGGATGCAGCTCATGGATTCGGTTTGCAAATAAGCCACAGAAGAAGGGGGTGGGGGTGGGGGAAAGGTGGAGAGGGAAGGAGATAGAAACCACTTTGTGACAGAATAAAAAGGTAAAGAAATAATCAGCTGATTCTGTTGCACTTTCTTAAATACTGTGCATTTATTAAGAGGCATGAAAAGACAGAAGAGTGTTTCCCAGTTCTGCTTGTATGTATCTCTGCCCAACACAGCACTATAACCAGAAATACCTTTTAGAATAGAATAGAACAGAATAGAATAGAACAGAATAGAATAGAATAAACCAGGTTGGAAGAGACCTTCAAGATCATCGAGTCCAACCCATCAACCAATCCAACACCACCTAAACAACTAAACCATGGCACCAAGCACCCCATCAAGTCTCCTCCTGAACACCTCCAGTGATGGTGACTCCACCACCTCCCCAGGCAGCCCATTCCTATCCTATCCTATCCTATCCTATCCTACCCTACCCTCATTCAAAGTGCAGGCATTGCATAGTACACACAGTTGAAGTATAGCTGAAAAGTGTATTCAGTTTTGATGCTTAATTGAAATAATTGCAAGAGTGGTTTGATGCCAGAAGTGTTACAAAGGAGACAGAAGAATTACAGGAAGAGGAGATTATTGGGGGGGAGGGTTTATTTACTTTAAATACAATATCTAAGAGCCATGAACCAGATCAAAGTGCCTGGCTTGCTTTGAGCAATGCCACACTTTTTATTCTCTGACCATTTAGTACCATCTTAAGCAACTGAAAGTTTGAGTTTCTTACTTTGAATAAATTGATACATTTCTCACTTCTCCAAATTTCTTAGTTGCCCAAAATTCAGTTGGCTGAGCCCTCTGATTTTGTTCCTCTGTCACAAATACACAGACTGATCAGGGAAAGTGTCTGCTGAGGGGACTTGCCCCTGCAAAGTGTTAGCTGAGAGCTTAGCCCTTGCTACCACCTTGCTGTGCATCATGAACTCTGGACCTCATCCAGTTTTGCTTAGCATTATAAAGCTGAAGCCCTGGGGACTTCAAACAACAAACAATTATGACATGAGAATAATGTGAGGGAAATCTTCCAGTTTTTATTTGCAGAGCTTGATGTGTCTAAACCCCTTGCCAGGACCAGATGTCTCAGAAAGTTCCAGTGATGGCTCCTGAAAGTGCTTCCTTCTAATTCCCAGTACATAAGGATTAGCTTAAAACACTGAAGCCCAAATATTTGGCTGTTGTATTATCCAGATTTTTCACAAACACTTCTGTTAGCCTTATGTTTATACTTCTACTGAATTGAAGATATAACAGTGGGATTATTTTAAGGAGCAAATTTTCTGTGCAGGATCTGCTAGCCACCAACTGTCAGTGCTAAGGGAACAGATTGGGTTTGCTGTGAAGGAAACAGACAAAACTCCACTCAGCCCAGCTGCAAGAATGGAGAATGCAAAAGAGACAAAGCAGAAGCAGGCAGATCAAAATCAGAGGTATTTTTTGACAATAAACAATGAGACAGACACAGAACAGAATAGAATTAACCAGGATGGAAGAGACCTTTGAGATTGAGTCCAACCTGTCACCCAACACCATCTAATCAACCAAACCATGGCACCAAGTGCCTCATCCAGGCTCTTCCTGAACACCTCCAGGGATGGTGACTCCACCACCTCCCTGGGCAGCACATCCCAATGGCCAACCTCTCTTTCTATGAAGAATTTCTTCCTAACATCCAGCCTAAGCCTCCCCATGTGCAGCTTGAGACTGTGTCCTCTTGTTCTGGTGCTGCTTGCCTGGGAGAAGAGACCAACCCCCACCTGACTGCAACCTCCCTTCAGGTAGTTGTAGACAGCAAAGACAACTTTAAGAAAGAGGTAGTTGGAAGCAGCTCTCCTCACAACCAAAAAATGCTCACATTGTTTTAAATTGCCAAAGACTTGAGACACTGTTTTAATGTCGCTTCTATTATTGTTTCATCAGCTGTTCCTATTCCACAGTCTCCTGCAGTCTGTAATACCTGTTCTACAGGTCTTTTACATTTCTCCACTGAATTAATTTTCCTAAGTGGTAGGGGATTTGATTGTGGAAAGCAGCAGTTCACAGCTTCAGAAGCGTCATTATGATAGAAACAGCAGATTTGGAGCAGAAAAATCAATGGGGAAATGACTTGTGCCACGTTTGTGACTGACCTCACCTTAGCTGAACCACAGACCAGAGTCACATCTGGCATTTTCTGTGTTCCTAATGAGTAACAGCACTCAAATCTTGCAGTGTTCTTTGGTTGCAAATACTATTGGGGTTGGTCTCTTCTCCCAGGCAACCAGTACCACAACAAGAGGACACAGTCTCAAGCTGTGCCAGGGGAGGTGTAGGCTGGAGGTGAGGAGAAAGTTCTTCCCAGAAAGAGAGATTGGCCATTGGGATGTGCTGCCCAGGGAGGTGGTGGAGTCACCATCCCTGGAGGTGGCGGAGTCACCATCCCTGGAGGTGTTCAAGAGGGGACTGGACATGGCACTTGAAGCCATGGTTTAGTTAGTCCTGAGGTGTTGGGTGATAGGCTGGACTGGATGATCTCTGAGATTATTTTCCAACCTTGTTGATTCTATGATTCTATTGCATTCGCCCTACAAGCAGGGAAATAGTGCAATGCATAAGGTGGCAAACACACAAATCACAGTGAGAATAGAACAGAATAGAATAGAATAGACCAGACCTGACCAGACCAGATTGGAAGAGACCTTCAAGATCATCATGCCCAACCCATCAACCAATCCAACCCTCCTAAACATCTAACCCATGGCACCAAGCACCCCATCAAGTCTCCTCCTGAACACCTCCAGGGATGGTGACTCCACCACCTCCCCAGGCAGCCCATTCCAATGGGCAATCACTCTCTCTGTGTAGAACTTCCTCCTAACATCCAACCTAAACCTCCCCTGGTGCAGCCTGAGGCTGTGTCCTCTTGTTCTGGTGCTGGCTGCCTGGGAGAAGAGACCAACCCCCACCTGGCTACAACCTCCCTTAAGGTAGTTGTAGAGAGCAAGAAGGTCTCCCCTGAGCCTCCTCTTCTCCAGGCTAAGCAACCCCAGCTCCTTCAGCCTCTCCTCACAGGGCTGTGTTTCAACCCCCTCACCAACTTCATTGCCCTTCTCTGGACACATCAGGGCCACAACAGAGTTTGTACCTTGAGTCTGTATCCAGTTTTCCCTGTTCACTAGATCATACTGTGGAGCCAGCCTAGATGTAATGATATTCCTTGTGTCCCAGGCATAGGAAGAAACCCAACCACTTTAAAAACTAGAAGTAAATGTTTGCAGTAATAAAATGACACTCTATATAAATAGCTGATACCTTGTGCCTACAAAGCTTTTACTTGGTAAAAAAGGTGATGTTGATCAAATAGGAGCAATTGGACTTGAAGTTCAAATAGCATATAGTACTTTTTAAAAACTTTTGTTACTAGTAGGTTGTAGGCTTGAGTCCCCTTACATAAAACTATCTCTGTGTATGCACTTGCTTTTCACCTTTGAAGACAATACAGCTAAAGTAGAATAGAATTAACCAGGTTGGAAAAGACCTTCGAGATCATCGAGTCCAACCTAGCACCCAACACCATCTGATCAACTAAACCATGGCACCAAGTGCCTCATCCAGTCTCTTCTCAAACACTTCCAGGGATTCTGAATTCACCACCTCCCTGGGGAGCACATTTCAATGGCCAATCTCTCTTGCTGGGAAGAATTTCTTCCTAACATCCAGCCTGAACCTCCCCTGGCACAGATTGAGACTGTGTCCTCTTCTTCTGGTGTTGGTGGCCTGGGAGAAGAGATCAAGCTCCACCTGGCTACAACCTCCCTTCAGGGAGTTGGAGAGAGCAAGAAGGTCTCCCCTGAGCCTCCTCTTCTGCAGGCTAAGCAACCCCAGCTCCCTCAGCCTCTCCTCACAGGGCTCTGTTCCAAAACCCTTCCCAGCTTTTTTGCCCTTCTCTGGACACCTTCCAGCCACTCAACATCTTTCCTAAACTCAGAACACTGGACACAGGACTCTAGGTGTGGCCTAACCAGTGCTGAGTACAGGAGCTTATTCAGTATTGTGTCCCATAGCACAGACAGGACCAATGAACATGCCTGAATTCAGGACACCGGATATAACTGCACCCTTCCAAAGCTCACTGAGAGAGAAGCATAGAGGTTTGGGAACTGGGCCCACTTGTGGCAGGCTGCAGAGAAACTGGGGTACCTCAATGCTTATAGCCCCAGGCAACTTATCCCTTCTCACCTCATTTCTTCACAGACAGAGTTGTTAGCCATTGGAATGTGCTGCCCAGGGAGGTGGTGGAGTCACCATCCCTGGAGGTGTTCAGAAGGGATTTGATGTGGCACTTGAAGCCATGATTTAGTTAGTCATGAGGTGCTGGGTAGGACTTGATCTCTCAGGTCTTTCCAACCTTACTGATTCTATAATTCTATGATAATAAATAAAAAACCAAGGAAAACCCAACCAACACTAAACACCACACACAGTATAGATTCTAAGTCACCCTAAAACATGAGAGAGACATCATCTTCTGGCTGTCCTTATTTCTCCCCACTGACTGTGACTAATTGATCTTATATCTGATTTTCCCATGTCATCCAGTTCTCACAAATGTCAGTTTCTGAAGAGGTTCATTCAGCAGGGGAAATCTTGACTCAAGCATCTTGGGAAGAATCTACTGCATCAAGACAGCAAAATTAATCCAGGATTGATATCACACGGAAAGGAAAAGCTTACTCAGAGAAGTTTTATGGCTACACTTTTAAACTCCATTAATTTCCATCCTGAATACAAGCATGAACTACACAGCCTTCACTCTGGGTTTTGTATTTATTTTCACAGAGCAGAGATTAAAACAAAATATATTTGGGTGCTGGGATAAACTCTGCAATAAATCTGATGTGGATCGGTGCTACCCAAAAGCAGCAGAGGACTCATCCGTAACTCTACAGCAAAGAATCTTCACATCGATTCATCTGGCTGAGTATGATGGTTTCCAGGACATTTAAAAGCAGTTTTCAATCCATCTGCAATCAAGGATTTAATTAGATAAGAGACAATTCTGATGTCTAAGATGTAAAAAAAAACCAATAAAAGTAAATTAATTTACACTCAACTAATACAAACCTTTCCTCCTCCTGACCAAAACTCAGACACAGAGAGGATCAAAGAACCCTGAAGCATCAAAACTCACATCCTCACAGCTTTTTCTTCTTTGTGGTGGTGTTTCTAAAAGCCATCAACCAGTTAAAAGCTTTTATGGGTAAGAGTTTTTTGTGTGTGGATTGTCCCAACATACATTTGATCACGTGTTTTTCAGTGATGGCTGCTACAGAAGTACTAATCATAGAATCGAGAAGGTTGGAAAAGACCTCAGAGGTCATCAAGCCCAACCTAGCACCCAACACCTCAGGACTAACTAAACCATGGCTTCAAGTGCCACATTCAGTCCCTTTTTGAACACCTCCAGTGATGGTGACTCCACCACCTCCCTGGGCAGCACATTCTAATTGCTAATCACTCTGTGTAGAACTTCTTCCTAACATCCAGCCTAAACCTCCCCTGGCACAGCTTGAGAGTGTGTCCTCTTGTTCTGGTGCTGGGTGCCTGGGAGAAGAGACCAACCCCCACCTGGCTACAATCTTCCTTCAGGTACTTGTAGTCAGCAAGAAGGTCTCCCCTGAGCCTCCTCTTCTCCAGGCTAAGCAACCCCAGCTCCCTCAGCCTCTCCTCACAGGGCTGTGCTCCAGACCCCTCCCCAGCTTTGTTGCCCTTCTCTGGACACCTTCCAGCAACTCAACATCTTTCCTAAACATAAGGGCCCAGAACTGGACACAGGACTCGAGGTGTGGCCTAACCAGTGCTGAGCACAGGGGCACAATGACTTCCCTGCTCCTGCTGGCCACACTGTTCCTGATGCAGGCCGGGATGCCATTGGCCTTCTTGGCCACCTGGGCACACTGCTGGCTCATGTTGAGGTGGCTGCCAACCAGTATCCCCAGGTCCCTTTCTGCCTGGCTGCTAAGAAAACCCACTAAGCATCTAAACTTCTGAATAAAGTTTGGAGAACAAGCAACCAGCTTCCCAGCCTAGAACTATTATTTCTCAGCCCAGCTTAGTGATAAAGTTGACTGATGGTCAAACACTGTGTGTCCCATTCCCCACAGCAAAGGAAATGGTTAACAAGGCTACTTCAAGAGTGCTATCTTTTAGGTAAGAAAGGACACCAAGGTTAGCAGGGATGCCTTGCTTTGCAACTGTTTTCTTTAGTGGGAAGCTGTGGAGAGGCTCCAGAACTCCAGGGTTGTGGCAAACTTGTGTCAGCAGTTTACTGATCTGTTTTGGAACAGCACTGGGTGCTGTAGAAACTTTCCAAAACAATTTCACATCAGTCCAATCTCAGGAAAATAAAGCATGTTAAAGACAGTAGTTTGAACTCTTGCCTCCTCATTTTCCTCTCAAGGATGTATTTGCCTGCTTCCAGCTAATCAAGCACATCCTTCCTGTCCAGCTTCAGCAATAATTATAAAGCCTCACTGCAGTAGTTATAAGGAAAACCCTCAAGCATTTCTGTCCTCATGCCACATTTGCTCACTGTTCTTTGGTTTCCATCAAGCCCTAGGATCATCTCCATACTTCATCCACTACCTTACTCACCAGGACATAAGAAGTACATGACCCAACTCATGCTGAACACAGTGATGAGAGGGTGCAAAAGCAGTACTTCTGTGCTTTAACAGAGGAGGAGGAGCTAATAGGCTTCATTGTTGCTTTTCTTTTACACTGTTTTTGTCCTATGTAACTAACAGTAGTCTCTTGTTTTGTGGGACACAGAAGGAGGCCTCCTCTCACCTGGGAAGTAGATCTGGCTAAGAAGATCTCTGACATGGTCACAAGAGATGAAACATAAGAGAAGATCCCTCAGTCCCAGCAGCACTGAGTTGCAGGCCCCTGGTTTTTCTGCCTCTAATCCTGTGGATCATTTTAAAGCATGGTGGAAACTTACAGCTTTAACCTGATCAGACACTTAGAACAGAATAGAATTAACCAGGTTGGAAAAGACCTCAGAGATCATCCAGTCCAACCTATCACCCAACACCATCTAATCAACTAAACCATGGCACCAAGGGCCTCATCCAGGCTCTTCTTAAACACCTCCAGTGATGGTGACTCCACCACTTCCCTGGGCAGCACATTCCAATGGCCAATCTCTCTTGCTGGGAAGAACTTCTTCCTAGCATCCAGCCTAAACCTCCCCTGGTACAGCTTGAGACTGTGTCCTCTTGTTCTGTTAGTGGTTGCCTGGGGGAAGAGACCAACCCCCACCTGGCTACAACCTCCCTTCAGGTAGTTGTAGAGAGCAAGAAGGTGTCCCCTGAGCCTCCTCTTCTCCAGGCTAAGCAACCCCAGCTCCCTCAGCCTCTCCCCATAGGGCTGTGCTCCAAACCCCTCCCCAGCTTTGTTGCCACTAGTTGAAGGATGTAACCTTTTCTCTTAACACATTCAAGTATTCATGCTGTTGGTTCACATTTAAACTGCTAGCAGACCTTCAAGTATTTGCAACTGATTATCTTGAAGATCTGAACTATTCTAGGGCTGAATGGTCCTATATTCACTTGGCAACTCAGTTATTCAGTGTATGACATAACTCACAGTAATTAGAATGATTAATTCTGCTACGATGCAAGGAGAGGGAAAGTGACATTCTGCAGCTGAACAAAACCTGGCATGTTTTGGATGCACTTAACTAGTCTAACATAGGAAACACTAATGGATAAACAGAATGTATTTAACTAAATAATTTTCTAATAGGTTTTCAATGCCTTTTCAGTCAGGACTTATTGCAGCTGAGGTAAGAAGAGCTACAGTCCAACCTACACAATACAAAGAAAGAACACCACAGGCATTTATTTACACACACAAAACCACTCTGAATTTTGATTGCAGGAACATCATTTAGTTCTGTCAGCACTACAGAGTACAGGAGGAGGGCAACAAAGCTGGGGAGGGGTTAGGAGCACAAGCCCTGTGAGGTTTTAATGGCAACACAACACGCTCAAAACCTGATGGAGCTGTGTGGGCAGACATTTTGGTCAATGTGCCCCATGGCATCCTGACCTGGATCAGGAACAGCGTGGCCAGCAGGAGCAGGGAAGTCATTGTGCCCCAGGACTCAGCACTGCTTAGGCCACAACTTGAGTCCTGTGTCCAGTTCTGGGTCCCTCAGGTTAGGAAAGATGTTGAGTTGCTGGAAGGGGTCCAGAGAAGGGCAACAATCTGGGGAGGGGTTTGGAGCACAGCCCTGTGAGGAGAGGCTGAGGGAGCTGGGGTTGCTTAGCCTGGAGAAGAGGAGGCTCAGGGGAGACCTTCTTGCTGTCTACAACTGCCTGAAGGGAGGTTGTAGCCAGGTGGGGGTTGGTCTCTTCCCCCAGGCAACCAGCACCAGAACAAGAGGACACAGTCTCAAGCTGTGCCAGGGGAGGTTTAAGCTGGATGTGAGGAAGTTCTTCCCAGCAAGAGAGATTGGCCATTGGAATGTGCTGCCCAGGGAGGTGGTGGAGTCACCATCACTGGAGGTGTTTAAGAGGAGCCTGGATGAGGCACTTGGTGCCATGGTTTAGTTGATTAGATGGTGCTGGGTGATAGGTTGGACTCGATCTCAAAGGCCTTTTCCAACCTGGTTGATTCTCATTCTACCAGTTCCGTTTCAGACTGCATTCCTAATGAGCTGCTTGTGGTGGGCTGAACTTTCCCCCAGCATTTAACTCACCAAACACTAACTCAGTTAGAAGCAAATGAAGCTGTGTTTACAAGCAAAACCTGCACTCTACCATGGAATGCAATGAACACGTACAAAATAGACAGGATTTACAATATTGTACAGGTATTTACAATCAGCAAACAACACAGAAACCCCCCTGGTGCCAAAAGAGTCCAGGGAAGCTTCTCCACTGCCCTCCCCCAGACCTCCCCTCCACTGTAGCAGAGGAAAAGAGGAGTTGAGAGGAAGGAATGTTAGTTCTTATCTTCAAGGCCAGCCAGAAGCATTGCTATCTCCTGGGCAAAGCAGAACAGCCAAGAGGAAATAATAGGAATGGGCATGGAAGTGAAACGTGAAGGATTGTTATGGTACAGCTTCCTTATCCCAGACATTCTGTCCAATGAATTTGTTTAGACCAATCTTTTGTTTTCCTTTTTACACTCAACAGTGGTTTATTTATATTTTTCTACTTGAAGTCTGCAGCTACATTTTAAAGGCAGAGCCCCAAACTGCCACACTGCTTTCATCTATGAACAAAATTAAAACATTAAAAAGGAACCAAAAAAAACCCTATCAGTGGCATGTATGACATTTTTTCCCCTTAAGAATATTAGTGGAAACCCTCAGAAACTTGTGTCTTTGAAGAAATTTGTTGCTTGTTTCCCAGTTTCAGTCTTGTTTGCCAGCAGAAAAGACAACACTGTAATGAAGAAGAATCCCCCAAAGAACATTTAAGCTCATCTCTGACTCAAAATCTTGCACCATTACACAGTAAGCTTGACAGTACAGCTTGATAAGTCATATTTTTGGGGAAGGCAGAACAAGCAGCTCAGTCTCAACTACCTTTGAAAGGTCATGGTGATTAGAGGAGGTTTCCCAAGAACTGGAAGAAAGCAAATGTCACTGCAACCTTCAAAAAAACAGCAAGGAGGAGGATCCAAGGAGCTCCAGACCAGGCAACATCACCTTCAGCTCTGAGAAGATGAGTGCACAAACCTTCCCAGGAGCCATTTCCAAACACATTCAAGATAAAAAGGTGATTAGGAGCAGTCAGGATGGATTCACAAAGAGGAAATCATCTCTGACAAATCTGGTTAACTTTCTAAAATGAAATTGCTAACTTGGAGAGTTAGGGGAGAGCAATAGGTAGTCTTTATCACAAATTTAGCAAGGCTTTTGACACTGTCTTGGATAAGGGCCTGCTGTGACAGGACAAGGCATGAGAGGTGTAAACTGAAAAGAAAAGGGGGACATTTAGGCTAGATACCTTGAAAATGTTGGGGTATTTTTTTTTTACACAGAGGGTGGAAAGACACTGGCTCAGGGTGCCCAGAGAGGTGGGAGCTGCCCCATCCCTGCAAACATTCCAGGTCAGGCTGGAAGGGGCTATGAGCAACCTGCTCTAATTGTAGAACAGAACAGAATATTATAGAATAGACTAGACTAGAATAGATTAGAATAGACCAGACCAGGTTGGAAGAGACCTTCAAGATCATCACATCCAACCTATCATCCAACACCACCTAATCAACTAAACCATGCAACCAAGCACCCTGTAGATGTCCCTGCTGACTGCAGGGGGTTGGACTAAACGACCTTGAAAGGTCCCTTCCAACCCAATTCTATGGTTCTATGTCCTCACATAGAAACTAATAAAATACAGACTGAATATAGAATAGAATAGACCAGACCAGACCAGGTTGGAAGAGACCTTTGAGATCATTGTGTCCAACCTATCAACATATAGGCACTGCAGTAGACTGAAACCTGGCTGAATGACAACTCTCAAAGGATTAGATCAGCAATGGAAAGTCCAGCAGGAGGCCATTCAATAGTCATCTACCCTATGAGGAGAGGCTGAGGGAGCTGGGGTTGCTTAGCCTGGAGAAGAGGAGGCTCAGGGGAGACCTTCTTGCTCTCTACAACTCCCTGAAGGGAGGTTGTAGCCAGGTGAGGGTTGGTCTCTTCTCCCAGGCAAGCAGCACCAGAACAAGAAGACACAGTCTCAAGCTGTGCCAAGGGAGGTTTAGACTGGATGTTAGGAAGAAGTTCTTCCCAGAAACAGAGATTGGTCATTTGAAAGGCTTTAAAATTGAACTTCTCAAGGCATAACATATAAGGACACAGTAACAGCTCTGCTCTTGCATGTCACAGATGCCAGTATTTGAAAGAAGAATGGGAAGAGAAAGCAAGTTTGGATATTTTCTGAAACACTCTGTCCATCCATTTATTAGAAAAAGATTTATCAACTCCTCCTGGATTTAAGCTCCCTTTACACCGTGGAGATCCCACTGCAGCCCAAACCTTAGCTCATGAAGTGTTGCAATCGATTCTTCAGTCTCATTTGCATTATTACCCTACAAATGAATTCTTCTTTGTGACAAATATGTCTTCTGCATAAAGCTCAAATGTGGGAAGGGCAAATTAAGTGGTGCTTCCCTAGGTCATCAAGTTCAGTCTCTTGTTACCACAGACAGCAATCTCTCAATCCATTCAGATACTTCAAACCGCTCAATTTCCATGCCCCCTCCTTTTCTTTTGTTGCAAGCTACTCCAGAACTACACTTGTCTGGGGGCCAAAATATTCATCCTAGAAATGGGGAATGCATACATGTTTGCCAATACTCCCTCCTCACTGGAGCTGACCCTTCTCAGGCCTTCTGAAATCATAATCCTAGTTCTTCTGAATCACAGAATCAATAAGGTTGATAAAGACCTCAGAGATCATGAAGTCCACCCTAGCACCCAACACCTCATGAGTAACTAAACCATGGCTTCAAGAGCCACATCCAATCCTGTTTTAAACCCCTCCAGGGATGGTGATTCCACCACCTCCCTGGGCAGCACATCCCAATAGACAATTACTCTTCCTGGGAAAAACTTTTTCCTCACCTCCAGTCTAAACTTCCTCTGGCACAGCTTGAGACTGTGTCCTTTTGTTCTGGTGCTGGATGCCTGGGAGAAGAGACCAACCCCCACCTGCCTACAACCTCCCTTCAGGCAGTTGTAGAGAGCAAGAAGGTCTCCCCTGAGCCTCCTCTTCTCCAGGCTAAGCAACCCCAGCTCCCTCAGCCTCTCCTCATAGGGCTACACTCAAGACCTCTCCCCAGCCTCGTTGCCCTCCACTGGACACCTTCAAGTGTCTCAATGTCCTTCTTAAATTGAGGGGCCCAGAACTGGACCCAGGACTCAAGGTGTGGCCTAACCAGTGTGGCCTGATCAGCTTGACTAGTTGTATCTAAAAAGATAGAATAAAATGAAGAACCATCCAGACAGACACTAACACACCAAAGCAAGTCCCACCATTCAGGATACTCATTTGCAAGCAACTGTCAGCCACAGAGTTGTTAGCACATGTTGTGCCTGAGGTAGTAAGCTCTACCATAAGGGAAGGGTTATTAACTTTAACAAGGTCATGTGGTAATGCAAATAATTAGTTACAAATTAAGACTCAAGCTTAGCTTGACGATTTGGCAGCCATGAAGATTGTTCTTTCAGAAGAGAGGTTTTCTGCTTCATACTCCTTACAGATCTCTCCCAGCAGCTCTACCTTCACCTTACTCTCTAAAACACATGGCATGGCCAAAGCAACACAAAATTGTTTCAGATGAAGGATCACTCCCTTTTACAGTGCCAACATGTCAATGACACTGCTGGAAGCAGGAAGAAAAGGATACTGAAGTTTCCTTACCTGCTGTGCTCCATCCCCACTAACAATAGGGGAAGTTAGCAGAGGGATCTCACTACTTATAATCGAAGTGGTATCCAGTAAGGGTGGATGTTCTGCCATCATTGATGGTACACTACTTCACAAGATCACCTGCAAAGAAAAGTTACTCAAATGGTTAAACTATATAGATGTTTCTGAATAATTACCCTTAAAACCAGCCTCATTTAAATAAATAAATAAATAAAAGAAACCCAGGCACTCTAGAAAGTTCATTTCCACAACGTTCCAGCAACGAGGAAAACCTGAAGCTGTGTTCTGCCGGCCAGTGTAAGCCTTCATTAGACAGAGGGTGGTTTAGACCCCCTCTAGTGGCTGAAATCTCAGAAGAAGTAACCTCACAAGTCCTGGAGGTAACAAACATGAGTCCTGTACCTGGATTGCACACCCAGATTTTGTCTAAATTTGAAAAGAAGAAGGGGATAAACCAAAAAAAAAGAAAGAGGAAGCCTTAAAGCTTGTACACAGAGTGAGAATAGAATAGAATAGACCAGACCAGACCAGGTTGGAAGAGACCTTCAAGATCATTGTGTCCAACCCATCAACCAACACCATCTAAGCAACTAAACCATGCAACCAAGCACCCTATCAAGTCTCCTCCTGAACACCTCCAATGATGGTGACTCCACCACCTCCTCAGGCAGCCCATTCCAATGGGCAATCACTCTCTCTCTGTAGAACTTCCTCCTAACCTCCAGCCTAAACCTCCCCTTGGCACAGCCTGAGACTGTGTCCTCTTGTTCTGGTGTTGGCTGCCTGGGAGAAGAGACCAACCCCCACCTGGCTACAACCTCCCTTCAGGGAGTTGTAGAGAGCAATAAGGTCACCCCTGAGTCTCCTCTTCTCCAGGCTAAGCAACCCCAGCTCCCTCAGACTCTCCTATAGGGCTTGTATTCCGAGCCCCTCCCCAGCTTCATTGCCCTTCTCTGGACACCTTCCAGCAAGTCAACCTCCTTCCTAAACTGAGGGGCCCAGAACTGGACACAGGACTCAAGGTGTGGCCTAACCAGTACAGTGTACAGGGGGAGAATGACCTCCCTGCTCCTGCTGGCCACACTCTTCCTGATGCAGGCCAGGATGCCATTGGCCCTCTTGGCTGCCTGGGCGCACTGCAGGCTCATGTTCAGTCTACCGTCAACCAACACCCCCAGGTCCCTTTCTGTCTGGCTGCTCTCCAGCCACTCTGACCCCAGTCTGTAGCTCTGCATGGGGTTGTTGTGGCCAATGTGCAGCACCCAGCACTTGGATGTGTTCAATCTCATGCCCTTGGACTCTGCCCATCTGTCCAGCCTGTCGAGGTCCCTCTGCAGAGCCTCTCTACCCTCTTGTTTACATCAAAGTGGTAAAAACCTGAGATCTACAAAGAGGGACACCCTTCTCTCTATTTTTAACCAGAACCCACATTTTCTACTCCTGCAATGACTGAGACAGTTGTTTTAGAAACCACCAGTTAGTAGGAAATGTCCAAGTGTGCCACAAATTAATAAAATATCTCATGCACAATCTGACATTTCCTTCACTTTTAAATTGTATCAAAGCCAGAATCAAAGCCATGTCATTTTGATAACCAGTGGCTCTTTAATAGCTTTTCCAGGAGCTAAAATTTGGGGGAGGGGGGGGAAAAAAGAGAGGTAATGCCTGCACACAACATTATAATCCTCATAAGTGGTCTGCACAAAGCCCTCACTAACACACACTGTAAAGTTACATGCAATCTGATCACAAGAGAAGGAAAGCCACACAGGCAGGAGGCCCATGAAAGCAGTGATCCACTTCAACTCTGCTAAGTGCCAAATAACAGCAGAAGAGGATTCAGCTGAGTGCTCCTTTCAATTCCATTAACAAGTCATAAGTAATGCACTTTATGGGATTTTGTGTGTTGGTGCCATATGAAGACTGGATGTAAGAATTCAGATCAGAAAAGCTGAAGATTAGCATTTTTGCCATGCTGGGAACACCTACTGCAAGTCTAACAAGCTGCTTTTGAAATTGTGTTTTGTTAATGAAACCAACCAACCACAAAACCAAACCCCACAACCCAACAGGAGAGAAATAAACACTAAGCTAGAATAGAATTAACCAGGTTGGAAAAGACCTTGGAGATCATCCAGTCCAACCTATCACCCAACACCATCTAATCAACTAAACCATGGCACCAAGTGCCTCATCCAGGCTCTTCCTAAACACCTCCAGTGATGGTGACTCCACCACCTCCCTGGGCAGCACATTCCAATGGCCAATCTCTCTTTCTGGGAAGAACTTCTTCCTAACATCCAGCCTAAACCTCCATCCCTGCCAGACTCAGTACACTTAGTTTTTGAAACTAGAAACAATTAAATTAACAAGTATCAAGAAATTTGTCTTCCTTAGCAAAACAGAAAGACAGATGGACAGAATTCACTACAGGTGAATGGCACTTTCAGAATCCCCACAAGTTAATCCCATTTTGCATTTGAATGTAATCCTTAGTGTCAAGCACAAAGATTACACTGAGAATCATCATAGAATCAGTAAGGTGGGAAGAGACCTCAGAGATCGAGTCCAACCTGTCACCCAACACCTCAGGACTAACTGAACCATGGCTTCAAGTGCCACATCCAATCCCCTCTTGAACAACTCTAGGGATGGTGACTCCACCACCTCCCTGGGCAGCACATTCCAATGGCCAATCTCTCTTGCTGGGAAGAACTTTCTCCTCACCTCCAGCCTAAACCTCCCCTGGTACAGCTTGAGACTGTGTCCTCTTGTTCTGGTGCTGGCTGCCTGGGAGAAGAGACCAACCCCCACCTGGCTACAACCTCCCTTCAGGGAGTTGGAGAGAACAAGAAGGTCTCCCCTGAGCCTCCTCTTCTCCAGGCTAAGCAACCCCAGCTCCCTCAGCCTCTCCTCACAGGGCTGTGCTCAAGGCCTCTCCCCAGCCTCGTTGCCCTTCTCTGGACACCTTCAAGAACAATCTTTTACAGTATTTGTGAAACAGAACTGCCTCTTAGCCTGTACTCACAGTGGCCTCATGAAGATAAGTAGGTACCATTTTAAAATCACACAGCCTGACAGAGTAATGTGAACAGGTTTTTGAAGTTTTGCCTTGGTATCATGTGGCTAACAAAACTCTCTACTAACACCTCTGAACTTCTAATTGATATACTGTCTGCTCCTAAACAGAAATGACTCTCATTATTGTGTGTAACTAGTGAAGAGAGACCAAATAAAATTCAAGGAGTAACAAATTCATGAGCCAAGCCATGACAAATGAGCTGACTTTGGTACCAACTTGTGGAGATCATAGTATCAGGCAGGGTTGGAAGGGACCACAAGGATCATCTAGTTCCACCCCCCCTGCCATGGGCAGGGACACCCCACACTAGCCACCAGAGATGCCATTTGGTTAACTCAAAGAGCTGCTGCTACAATTTACTACTCAGAAGCTTCCTCTAAAGCCATCTCCATCCCAACCAACTGACCACTTTCACTTGTCTGCCACTCTAAGGCAGATGTTGTACTTCTGCTGTGGGTTGAAGTCTGTTGTACCAGGCTGCTAGTACAAAGGGACTCAGGCAGAACAATGATTTCACATTTTTCCAGCAAATGAATTAACAAAGCTCTCTAAGGCTCTCATACAGGTTGGACTTGATGATCTTTAAGGTCTCTTCCAACCTTGTGATACTGTGATACAGCCACACATACAAACCTGGCCTGCATTAGGAATAGTGTGGCCAGCAGGAGCAGGGAAGTCATTGTGCCCCTGGACTCTGCATTGGTTAGGCCACACCTTGAGTCCTGTGTCCAGTTCTGGGCCCCTTAGTTTAAGAAGGACATTGAGACACTTGAACATGTCCAGAGAAGGGCAACAAGGCTGGGGAGAGGCCTTGAGCACAGCCCTGTGAGGAGAGGCTGAGGGAGCTGGGGTTGCTTAGCCTGGAGAAGAGGAGGCTCAGGGGTGACCTCATTGCTCTCTACAACTCCCTGAAGGGAGGTTGTAGCTAGGTGAGGGTTGGTCTCTTCTCTCAGGCAACCAGCACCAGAACAAGGGGACACAGTCTCAAGCTGCACCAGGGGAGGTTTAGCCTCAAGGTGAGGATAAAGTTCTTCACTGAGAGAGTCGTTCGTCATTGGAATGTGCTGCCCAGGGAGGTGGTGGAGTCACCATCCCTGGAGGTGTTCAAGAGGGGATTGGATGTGGCACTTGGTGCCATGGTCTAGTCATGAGGTCTGTGGTGACAGGTTGGATTTGATGATCCTTGAGGTCTCTTCCACCTTAGTGATACTGTGAGACTGTAACCAGGAGTTAGCCATTCCCATCCTGAAGGTTGTTCTACCATAAAAATACTGAAGGGGAGGGAAGCAAAACAAACCAAACCCAAAGGGCATTCTGGAATTATATTAGAGGTTTCATCTGCTTTCCTGGTATACTCTGCACAGATCAAAGCTGGGGGGCAAAATGCCCCTAGGTTAAAAAGCTTTGAAACCTAACTGTGATTACTTCAGAATTCACCAGCACTTATGCCAAGTCATTTACACCTGCTTCACCAGATTAATTAGTCTCCCAAGCAATGAGGACAGAGTTTTGTATTTCTGCCTTACTTTAAAACCTTTCCCACTCAAAAATAACTCCAGGCTACAGCCAGTCCCCACCAATTCTACAGGTGGCAGAGGGCTGATGAAAGTTACTTGGATCATCTTGCAAGCTAGCAAGTTTGATGGTAAGCTTGCCAGGGTGCTATCCAATCAGCATTTAAGGTAAAATGTATGCACAGCCTGGAAGCAGAGGTCAGAATGAAGGTCTCCCTCCTCCCATGATAGCTACAATCAGGCTTGTTCCTGTGCCAGCTCTTGATCTTACAGCTCCAAACATTTTGTGCTCCTTTCTGGCTGAGAGAGTTGGGGTTGCTTAGCCTGTAGAGGAGGAGGCTCAGAGACCTTCTTGCTCACTACAAGCACCTGAAGGGAATGGAATAGAGTAGAGTAGAGTAGAGTAGAGTAGAGTAGAGTAGAGTAGAGTAGAGTAGAGTAGAGTAGAGTAGAGTAGAGTAGAGTAGAGTAGAGTAGACCAGACCAGACCAGACCAGACCAGACCAGACCAGACCAGACCAGGTTGGAAGAGACCTTCAAGAGGTTGTAGCCAGGTGGGAGGTTGGTCTCTTCTCCCAGGCAACCAGCACCAGAACAAGAGGACACAGTCTCAAGCTGTGCCAGGGGAGGCTTAGGCAGGATACTAGGAAGAAGTTCTTCCCAGAAAGAGAGATTGGCCATTGGGATGTGCTGCCCAGGGAGGTGGTGGAGTCACCATCACTGGAGGAGTTTAGGAAGAGCCTGGATGAGGCACTTGGTGCCATGGTTTAGTTGATCAGATGGTGTTGGGTGCTAGGTTGGACTCCATGATCTCGAAGGTCTCTTCCAACCTGGTTAATTCTATTCTCTTCATTCTAAAGTGTCACAGACAGAAAAGTAATTCCAATGATGCAAGTTAAACTGGCTTGACTTTTCCCAAGTTGAAGGTGAATGCAGCTCATTACTCCCGAGGCCCCATGCTAGTGACTAGCCTTATGTAAAGAGCACCAACCACCTTTAGCACAATGACTTCTGACTGAATGAAGAGCTCACGAGGCACTCAGTGCTATCCCCCTGTATTAGGCACAAATCAGAAGAAGTCTATCAAATTGGACACCAGTGAGAGTTAAACATAACCCAAGCTGACTCAAATACGATTGTCATGGCAACTCCTTCAGCCCTGCCAAGGAGGAGCAGCTCTGCACCTACCTAACATTTGGTCTCGGGTTCATTCAGCGAGTCTCTTGCACAGGGGCTTAATGATTTGATTTGTATGAAACCTGACTTTCCACAGGCACCCCAGTGCTTCAGTGGATAGTCCACCTTGGGCACACAGCTTCAGTGCCTTAGCAGGGGCACAGCTAAATTCCACATCTGGATCCAAGTGTTTGATTTATTCCAGAGGCAAAGCAAACTGAATAGAATAGAATAAAATAGAGTAGAGTAAAATACAACAGAACAGAATAGAACAGACCAGGTTGGAAGAGACCTTCAAGATCCTCACGTCCAACCCATCAACCAATCCAAAACCACCTAAACAACTAACCCATGGCACCAAGCACCCCATCAAGTCTCCTCCTGAACACCTCCAGTGATGGCGACTCCACCACCTCCCCAGGCAGCCCATTCCAATGGCCAATCACTCTCTCTTTAGACAACTTCTTCCTAACCTTCAGCCTAAACCTCTCCTGGCACAACCTGAGACTGTGTCCTCTTGTTCTGGTGCTGGTTGCCTGGGAGAAGAGACCAACCCCCACCTGGCTACAACCACCCTTAAGGTAGTTGTAGAGAGCAAGAAGGTCTCCCCTGAGCCTCCTCTTCTGCAGGCTAAGCAACCCCAGCTCCCTCAGCCTCTCCTCACAGGGCTGTGCTCCAAACCCCTCCCCAGCTTTGTTGCCCTTCTCTGGACACCTTCCAGCATCTCAATATCTTTCCTAAACTGAGGGGCCCAGAACTGGACACAGGACTCAAGGTGTGGCCTAACCAGTGCAGTGTACAGGGGCAGAATATCTTCCCTGCTCCTGCTGGCCACACTATTCCTGATGCAGGCCAGGATGTCTTTGGCCCTCTTGGCCTCCTGGGCACACTGCAGGCTCATGTTCAGCCCACCATCAACCAGCACCCCCAGGTCCCTCTCTGCCTGGCTGCTCTCCAGCCACTCTGACCCCAGTCTGTAGCACTGCCTGGGGTAGCTGTGGCCAATGTGCAGAACCTGGCACTTGGATGTGTTCAATCTCCTGCCCTTGGACTCTGCCCATCTGCCCAGCCTGTCGAGGTCCCTCTGCAGAGCCTCTCCACCCTCCAGCAGATCAACTCCTGCCCCCAGCTTGGTGTCATCTGTAAATTTGGTGATGACCTACTCAGTCCCCTCATTCAGATTATCAATAAAGATGTTAAAGAGGATTGGGCCCAGCACTGATCCCTGGGGCACACCACTGGTGCCTGGCTGCCAGCTGGCTGTGGCACCATTCACCACCACTCTCTGGGCTCAGCCTCCAGCCAGTTCCTAACCCAACACAGTATGCTCCTGGCCAAGCCAACTGCTCATTGATAAACCCTGACAGGAGGTACTAGGTACAGTGTTAGTCTTGACACCCTCTACAACAACAATAAAAGTGCTACCTGGCAGACTGTGCAATCAATCTAGGGGAAGGAAAAAACAATAAGGACAATAAAAATCAATGCTTTCCTGACAATGCATTATTAGATTTCTCTGCAGTGCCACTGAACCTGTCTTGAGGACTAAAGGTTTAGACTTCACACCAGTGTGGGTCTGTGCCTTTTCCTTAACAGCAGTCAAGAGACAGCAATCTGTACAAGGCAGTGTGCATAACCAGGGCAGCCTGTAAAACATGGTATGTTCAGCAGTTCCCTCAGCCTCTCCTCGCAGCAGAGCTGCTCCAACCCCCCATCACTTTTGTGACCCTCCTCTGGGCCCCCTCCACCAGGTTCATGTCCTTTCTGTACTGAGGGCTCCAGACCTGTACACAGCACTCCAGGTGAGGTCTCACCAGAGCAAAGTGGCAGAATCACCTCTCTGGATCTGCTGGCCACAACATCCTTTGATGCAGCCCAGGATGCGACTGGCCTTCTGGGCTGCAGCTCACACTGTCTGCTCATGCCCAGCTTCTCATCCACCAGGACTCCCAAGGCCTTTGCTTCAGGTCTGCTTTCTATCACCTCATCTCCCAGTCTGTATTGGTAGTAAGGATTGTTCCAGTCCAGGTGCAGAACTTGCTCTTGTTGAATCCCATGAGGTTCATCAGGGCCCACATCTCCAGCTTGTCCAGGTCCCTCTGGATGACATCCCATCTCTCTGGCACATTGACAGCACCACTCAGCTTGCTGTCATTTGCAAACTTGCTGATGGTGTGCTCAGTCCCACTGTCTACAGCACTGATAACAGGATTAAACAGTACAGGTGCCAATATAGGCCCCTGAGGGACACCACTTGTCACTGCTCTCCATCAGGACTTCGAGCCATTGCACTACCCTCTGGATACAACCACCAGCACTACCCTCTGGATACAACCATCCAGCCAATTAACTTGCTGCCTGGGTAAGTCTCAGAGGTCTGGGAGGAAATGAGAAGTTTCACATTAAAAGGTTGGATGGGACAGTCTAGAGTCTGCTAGCAACCAGCAGTCTGAGACCAAACAGAACAGTCAGGGCTGGATTTGTAAGGAATTAAAAGACAAGTATGAGCCATGGAAAAAAAAAAGCCCTTATCTAATTAACTTGATGAGGTGGATATTGCTGATGAAAGGTACCAGTAGGAGAACTGGAAAAAACAACCTAAAATCTGTTTGGCACAACTTAGCATTTCTCCTCACTGAAAACACGTACCAGGTATTACATGGGTTACAGCTGGGCAGCCAGCCCTCAAGTATTAACAGCAAACACAGAGTTGTGGAGCATGTGAGTTCCCAATAGGAAGGGAAGGTATCAGTTCTTGGCTCCTCATTACAGAACATGTTTTTAACTTGGCTCTCAGGAAAAGACATTGGAAAAACAGAAAGGCAAGGCAGGAGGAAGCCTGGAAAGGACAAAGCGTGAGAGTGGTAAAAGATGAAGCCATATAGTCATTTTACCCCATTAAAATGGCATGAATAGGTTCAAATGATAGGATTTATTACATAAAGAAAGCTACCCCTTTCTAAATCAAAACCACAATTAACTCAACCCTGTGAAGGGTTCATTTGAGACAGGCAACAAAGCTGGGGAGGGGTTTGGAGCACAGCCCTGTGAGGAGAGGCTGAGGGAGCTGGGGTTGCTTAGCCTGGAGAAGAGGAGGCTCAGAGGAGACCTTCTTGCTGCCTACAACTACCTTAAGGAAGGTTGTAGCCAGGTGGAGGTTGGTCTCTTCTCCCAGGCAACCAGCACCAGAACAAGAGGACACAGTCTCAAGCTGTGCCAGGGGAGGTTTAGGCTGGAGGTTATTGGAATGGGCTGCCTGGGGAGGTGGTGGAGTCACCATCACTGGAGGTGTTCAGGAGGAGACTGGATGGGGTACTTGGTTGCATGGTTTAGTTGGTTGGGTGGTGTTAGATGATAGGTTGGACCTGAAGGTCTCTTCCAACCTGGTTTATTCTAATCTATTCTATTCTGAAAAGGTTAGGACAAGGAAAGCAGACAGCCAAACACAAGCTTCCCCCAAAAGCAGTAGAATCATAGAATCAATAAGGTTGGAAAAGGCCTCAGAGATCATCCAGTCCAACTGAGCACCTCAGGACTAACTAAACCATGGCTCCAAGTGTCACATCCAATCCCCTCTTGAACACCTCCAGGGATGGTGATTCCACCACCTCCCTGGGCAGCACATTCCAATGGCAAATCTCTTATTCTGTGAAGAACTTCTTCTTAACATCCAGCCTAAACCTCCCCTGGTGCATGATACAACTCTCTTCCACCTCCATCCAGTGTCTCAGCATACTCAGGATTTAGGGAGGTCTTGCAAAGCACACACGAAAAGCAACCTGCATCTGGACAAGACCTAAGGCTCAGTCCACAGAGCTGTGACAAAATTCACTAGCCTCCTGTCAGATTTCCTGCACTAGTGACAAGTAATGGGTGCAGCAGCCTTCAGAAGGGGTACAATTACATTCAGGGTAAGTCCATGGATTTATTTAAAGCCAACTCACTGCACCGTTCCTGTGGACATATTAAAAGGCAACAGACAAGGAGGAGAGCACATTAGATGAATAGATAGGTAATGCACTGTTGCTAAGCACAGAAGCAGCAGCTGAGAAGTCATTTTCTACTGGTGGTGTGCTAAAGGCATGGTTATTTAGAAATGTATACTGACTCATGCACAGCAACAACTGCTGCAGGAACAGCTCTCTCATTTCTTGTCTGGCTACTCAATATACTGAACCGAACTAGCAGTAGGCATTCAAAGTGTAATTCACAACGCAGCTGACACTGTTCCTTCAGCATCTGAACTGAGTCCCTCCTGGGATGCAAGGACAAGTGCAAGGTCCAGTGAGATTTCAACAAAATTCAGCAGGTTAATGCTTTAGAATCAATAGAATAGAATTAACCAGGATGGAAAAGAGCTTTGAGATCATCAAATCCAACCTATCACCCAGCACCATCTAATCAACTAAACCATGGCACCAAGGGCCTCAGCCAGGCTCTTCTTAAACACCTCCAGGCATGGTGACTCCACCACCTCCCTGGGCAGCACATCCCAATGGCCAATCTCTCTTGCTGGGAAGAACTTCTTCCTAACCTCCAGCCTAAACCTCCCCTGGCACAGTTTGAGACTGTGTCCTCTTGTTCTGGTGCTGGTTGCCTGGGAGAAGAGACCAACCCCCACCTGGCTACAACCTCCCTTCAGGGAGTTGTGGACAGCAAGAAGGTCTCCCCTGAGCCTCCTCTTCTGCAGGCTAAGCAACCCCAGCTCCCTCAGCCTCTCCTCACAGGGCTGTGCTCCAGACCCCTCCCCAGCTTTGTTGCCCTTCTCTGGACACCATCCAGCAACTCAACATCTTTCCTAAACTGCGAGGCCCAGAACTGGACACAGCATGAGACTTAGGGAGCAAACTTCACCACTCCCTACTATCCCACAGCTGAGCTGCTATTCATTTTCCTTGTCATATAAATTGGAAAACACTATGAAACATTCTCCTGGAGGATATCAAAGCTGTAACAAAGTGAAGGCATCTGAATTGACTGGGCATGATTTGTAGCATAACCCACTCCTCAACTTGAACATGTCCAGAGAAGGGCAAAAAAGCTGGTGAGAGGCCTCAAGCACAAGCCCTACAAGGAGAGGCTGAGGGAGCTGGGGCTGTTGAGCCTGGAAAAGAGGAGGCTCAGGGGAGACCTTCTTGCTCTCTACAACTCCCTGAAGGGAGGTTGCAGCCAGGAGAGGGTTGGTCTCTTCTCCCAGGCAACCAGCACCAGAACAAGAGGACACAGTCTCAAGCTGCACCAGGCAAAGTTTAGGCTGGAGGTGAGGAGAAAGTTCTTCCCAGAGAGAGAGATTGGCCACTGGAATGTGCAGCCCAGGGAGGTGGTGGAGTCACCATCCCTGGCGGTGTTCAAGAGGGGATTGGACATGGCACTTGGTGCCATGGTTTAGTAGTCCTGAGGTGTTGGGTGACAGGTTGGACTTGATGATCTTTGAGGTCTTTTCCAACCTTGTTGATTCTGTGATTCAGTGGCTCCTCAGGAGCGAGCTATGGACTACGCTGCCGAGTCCAAGGGCTGAGTGACATTCCAGTCACTGAGTTCCACTCCATGGTACTGAAGTGCTATGATAATTGAACTCAAGCCTGAAATGCCTTCACAGTTGCTTCTTTTAATGCTTCTGCAGCATCACTCTCATGTTCCAGAGACACACAAAACTCTGCTTTTTACTCTGTCTTGTGGTCAATAAGTGTTAACACATTTTAAGGCTGAGATTATTAGGCAGTTGCATTTCCTCTGCACATGCAAAGCATCAGCATTTCCATCTCTGAGAGACTAGCAGCTGATCTTAAGGACAGCCACCAAAGACACATCAGCATCAAATCAGCTCTATCACCAAGGTAAAAACAACCCAAGTCAGCAGCACATGTTCCTGTAGCAAGAAACACTTAACAGCACACTGGGCTGTACTGGCAGAGAAGCATAGCTGATGGGGTAAGGGAGGCAATTCTTCACCAGTACTCAGCATTTATAATGTGGCATCTGGAATCCCATATACACTTGGGTCTTCCCAGCCACCTTGTCCTCCACAGTATGATGAAGATAGAACAATGAAAGTGGACAGCCAAACATGAGCTTCCCAAAAGACTGGGCTGCTCAGGGAGGTGGTGGAGTCACTGTCCCTGGAAGTGTTCAAGAGGGGACTGGATGTGGCACTTGGTGCCATGGTCTAGTCATGAGGTCTGTGGTGACAGGTTGGACTTGATGATCTTTGAGGTCTCTTCCAACCTTGGTGATTCTGTGATACTGTGAGAGTTACCAGGCTTAGGCCTGCAGAAGACAAAAAGAAGCTAAGAGCACTAGAGTAGCCATAGGGTCACCTACAGAATGGAATAGAATGGAATGGAATAAACCAGGTTGGAAGAGACCTTTGAGATCACCAAGTCCAACCTGTCACCCAACACGATCTAATCAACTAAACCATGGCACCAAGCACCCCATCCAGTCTCTTCTTAAATACCTCCAATACTGGTTGCATTCCACTGCCTGAAGGATGCTTATTACAGAATCATCTAATTGTTTCGGTTGGAAAAGACCTTTAAGACCATCTGACAGCTGTTGGATAAATAGAAGTCCAACTGTTAACCTAACACTGCCAAGTCCACATTCATGTCATTGAGCACTGTATCTATGTATCTTTTAAACATCTCCAGGGATGATGACTTAACCAATTCCCTGGCAGGCAGCAGAAGTGCAAGAAGTGATGGGCATACTCTGCACCACTGCAAACTGGTGACTGGTTGGAAAGCAGCCCTGAGGAGAGAGCCTTGGGGGTGCTGGGGGAGGAGAAGCTCACCAGGAGCTCTCAGTGTGCACTTGCAGCCCGGAAAGCCAACCAGAGCCTGGGCTGCAGCAAGAGAAGTGTGGCCAGCAGGGCAAGGGAGGGGATTCTCCCCCTCTGCTCAGCTCTGCTGAGACCCCACCTGGAGTCCTGCCTCCAGTTCTGGAGCCCCTGTTCCAAGAGGGATCTGGAGGTGCTGGAAGGTGTCCAGAGAAGGGCCACGAGGATGAGCAGAGGGCTGGAGCACCTCTCCTGTGAGGACAGACTGAAGGAGTTGGGGCTGTTCAGTCTGGAGAAGAGAAGGCTCCCAGGTGACCTCATTGTGGCCTTCCAGTATCTGAAAGGGGCTACAAGAAGGCTGGGGAGGGACTGCTCAGGATGTCAGGTAGTGCTAGGACTAGGGGGAATGGAATGAAGCTGGAGGTGGGGAGATTGAGGCTGGAGGTGAGGAGGAAGTTCTTCCCCAGGAGAGTGGTGAAGCCCTGGAATGGGTTGTCCAGGGAGGTGGTTGGGGCCCCAGCCCTGGAGGTGTTTAAGCCCAGGCTGGATGAGGCTCTGGCCAGCCTGATCTAGTGTGGGGTGTCCCTGCCCATGGCAGGGGGGTTGGAACTAGCTGATCCTTGTGCTCCCTTCCAACCCTGACTGATACTATGATAGTATGAAACTCTCCAGTCCTAAGGGACTGGTACAGCTTGTCCAGAGAGGCTGCAAAATCTTTACTCTGTGGATCAGTGGTCTCCAAAGCGGGGCATACACACCCCAGGGGGTGCACAAGGCAATCCTTCAGGATGGGGTGGGAAGAAAACATTTTTGTGTCATTTGCAAATCAAAACAAACAAACAAAATAGTACTTTTCATCTTTAAGTCATCTTCTCCAGGGGTTTTGTATCTAAGCTTTTGTTTTGTGTCTAAGCATTCATCAACACATTAGTGCATGCAGAACTTAAAATTAAATATTAAATACACATAATTGTGAAGTGCACACTCCAAAGATGTTTACTGGTGGGGTGCATGATCAAAACCATTTAGAGACTGCTGGCAAAACTTGACCATGCAAGGCCCCTTCTGAGCTGAACTATTCTGTGAAGTCAAGAGCATGAGTCAATTGTATCTGACATGCAATGCCAAAGATGAATGGGTTTCAGCAGACTGGAACCTACAGAGGTGCTATTCATGGGGTCTCAGGCTCTTAAAAGTCTGAGATTAATTTTCAGGTTCTCAGTGCAGATGAGGTGCCCTGGCAGATACCAACCACAAGGCTCCCCTTGTTCTTACAATAGAATAGAATTAACCAGGTAGGTTGGACTTGATGATCTCAAAGGTCTCTTCCAATCACCCAACACCATCTAACCGACTAAACCATGGCACCAACTGCCTCATCCAGTTTCTTCCTAAACAATTCCAGTGATGGTGACTCCACCACCTCCCTGGCACAGCTTGAGACTGTGTCCTCTTGTTCTGGTGCTGGTTGCCTGGGAGAAGAGACCAACCCCCACCTGGCTACAACCTCCCTTCAGGGAGCTGTAGAGAGCAAGGTCTCCCCTGAGCCTCCTCTTCTCCAGGCTAAGCAACCCCAGCTCCCTCAGCCTCTCCTCACAGGGCTGTGCTCCAAACCCCTCCCCAACTTTGTTGCCCTTCTCTGGACACCTTCCAGCAGCTCAACATCTTTCCTAACCTGAGGGGCCCAGAACTGGACACAGGACTCAAGGTGTGGCCTAACCAGTGCCGAGTCCAGGGTCAGAATGACCTCCCTGCTCCTGCTGGCCACACTGTTCCTGATCCAGGCCAGGATGCCATTGGCTCTCTTGGCCACCTGGGCACACTTCTGGCTTATGTTCAGCTTACCATCAACCAGCACCCCCAGGTCCCTCTCTGCCTGGCTGCTTTCCAGCCACTCTGACCCCAGCCTGTAGCTCTGCATGGGGTTGTTGTGGCCAATGTGCAGAACCTGGCACTTGGATGTGTTCAATCTCATGCCCTTGGACTCTGCCCATCTGTCCAGCCTGTCAAGGTCCCTCTGCAGAGCTCTCACCCTCTAACAGATCAACTCCTGCCCCCAGCTTGCTGTCATCTGCAAATACTCATATTTTCATACTCCAGGTTGTGATTTAGAAGTAGTTTCAAACATGGTTCATGCATTCATGCATGTCATGAATACCATAACCTATGTGAGAAGGCAGAGTAGACAACTTGAAACACTCCAGCTGTTTAAGTTTAATACACTTGTATTTATGAGCCAGCAGGTCTTGAATGGGAGCCAAAAAGCTAAGCTCTTACTAGCAGCTGACATTAAAACCTAAACTTTTGAAGGTAGCCACTTTGTAGAGGAGAACTGGACACCAGTAAACCAGTCATGTGGAAGGGCACAATATGTTCATAGACAGCTAGCACCTAACATGTCCAGCACGACTGTTAAATGCTTGACTGTACATAACAAGGGCAGGGACTACCTGAAAACACACTCTGTTGTTAAATGCCATTACTGATTCTTGAAACAGCCACCCACAGTCCTTATCTGGATTAAGTACACCTAACTTGAGGCTGTTGCATAAGAAGCATGCCATACCTTCCAGCTAACTGCCCCTCCCACCTTCAAGGAAGAAAGTCTGAACTGGTTCTGTAACTCCTAGGAAGTAATAAGTGCAACCATATCACAAATCAGAATCAGTCTGTTCATTTTACTCAGAATTAACTTGATAGTGTGTGCTTAAAAAAATATAAACAATCAATGAGCAAGTTGTCAGCAGCCAGCTGCAAACTTGTGCCCTGCCTTTAGAAGCTACATCAAACCTGAAGCTCTGGAAGGTGTGCAGAGAAGGGCAAGGAGGCTGTGGAGAGGCCTCAAGCACAGCCCTGTGAGGAGAGGCTGAGGGAGCTGGGGTTGCTTAGCCTGGAGAAGAGGAGGCTCAGGGGAGACCTTCTTGCTCTCTACAACTCCCTGAAGGGAGGTTGTAGCCAGGTGGGGGTTGGTCTCTTCTCCCAGGCAACCAGCACTAGAACAAGAGGACACAGTCTCAAGCTGTGCCAGGGGAGGTTTAGGCTGGATGGTAGGAAGAAGTTCTTCCCAGCAAGAGAGATTGGCCATTGGAATGTGTTGCCCAGGGAGGTGGTGGAGTCACCATCCCTGGAGGTGTTCAAGAGGGGATTGGGCATGGCACTTGTTGCCATGGTTTAGTCATGAGGTCTGTGGTGACAGGTTGGACTGGATGATCTTTGAGGTCTCTTCCAACCTTGGTGATACTGTGATATTACAGCAGCAAGGGGAAATGAGACAGTAGCTTGGCAGTAGCACACACTCTGTAGGATCATCATCATTGGAGGTGTTCAGGAGGAGACTTGATGGGGTGCTTGGTGCATGGTTTAGTTGTTTAGGTGGGTTGGACACGATGATCTTGAAGGTCTCTTCCAACCTGCTCTATTCTATTCTATTCCACCTTGTGTAAGTGGAGCTTGAGCTTTGTTTACCACAGACACTGGATTTGTACAACAGAATTTACAAGGCAAACTATTTACGCTTGTGAGCCACAGGGGTTTTGATTTTGCATTTCAGGTAACAGTAAAGTTCTGTGCTTGTAAAGTTCATTTTCATTATTCAGGATCTGAAGACACTAAAGAACTGAACTTCACAAATGCAAATGCAACCAACAGACAAAAAAACCCAAAGGAAATGCAAAAAAAACCAAGAGAGAATTGTCATGCAGAACAGAAAGTTACCATTTGGCTGCTTCATATTCCTCTTCACTCCCAGTTACTGAAGCAAGCTACTATCTATCCACACCTGTCAGAGTGTAAATTCTTTGGGACTTTGTCACTTTCCCTACAGGCAATTTCCCAGACTTGGAAAATCTGTTTTATTGTTTATTTTTCAAATCATGGAGTGCACTGCTTCAATTTTATACACTTCCACAGTTGTGACACAGGGGTTTGGGGCATTATATTATCACAGAATCAGGCAGGGTTGGAAGGGACCACAAGGATCATCTAGTTCCAACCCCCCTGCCTTGGGCAGGGACACCTCAGCCTAGACCAGGTTGGAAAAGACCTTTGAGATCATGGAGTCCAACCTATCACCCAACACCATCTAATCAACTAAACCATGGCACCAAGCACCCCATCCAGTCTCTTCCTAAACACCTCCAGGGATGGTGACTCCACCACCTCCCTGGGCAGCCCATTCCAATGGCCAATCACTATAGATATATAGGTAGGGCAGGTGAAACTGTGACCAATAAAGATGCCTGCATAGACATAAATGGCAGAGGTTTATTTGGAGCCATGGACACAAAGAGTGCATATATGTCAAGTCTAACTCAATTTGAGAGATGCTGCCAAGACCCTGCCAATGACTGTGTTCAAAGGGTTTGGATGACACAAGGGTATTCCATTCCTGAGGTACAACTGTAAACAGAAAAGCATTCTAAACCAACACATCCAAGAAGAGCAGCAACAGCCCTCTACACAGCTGTGTGATCAAAATGAAGGCTAACAGTTTCCACAGCATATATTCCAGCCCAAACAGGTCATTAATACAACCAAGAAAGGGTGCATGACCTAGCAGATGAGTGTAAAAAGACTTCTCATTATACAGGAGAGTCCAGCATGAAAACAACAGCTAAAAATTCCATTTAATTACTGACAAAAGGGCAGAGCAAGTTCTGTTCCATTCTGTTTTCCATTTTGTTAAAGTCATCTATGACAGCTTAGCAAAAAAATCCTGAAGATTTTCACTGGTTACAGGCACAGGATTATGTGAGCAGCTGGAATGGGACCAGATCTCTGGGGGGCAGATGGAACAACAATGACTTCAAAACTATTTGTTCCATCTGCAGCTAAATGTAAAGTAATTGGAACAATTAAAGGTGACTCCCTACAACAAACATGTAACACTGTCATGGATTACAGGCCCTTTCTAAACATCCTCCTGCCCTATCAGCCCTGCAAAATACAGACCCCAGGATGACAATCCAAAATATCACAGTATCAGGAAATCACCAAGGTTGGAAGAGACCTCAATGATCATCAAGTCCAACCTGTCACCATAGACCTCATGACTAAACCATGGCACCAAGTGTCACATCCAATCCCCTCTTGAACACCTCCAGGGACAGTGACTCCACCACCTCCCTGGGAAGCACATTCCAGTGGTGAACAACTCTCTCAGTGAAGAACTTTCTCCTCACCTCCAGGCCAAACTTCCCTGGCACAGCTTGAGACTGTGTCCTCTTGTTCTGGTGCTGGTTGCTAGACAGAAGAGACCAACCCCCACCTGGCTACAACCACCTTTCAGGTAGTTGTAGAGGGCAATGAGGTCACCCCTGAGCCTCCTCTTCTCCAGGCTAAGCAACCCCAGCTCCCTCAGCCTCTCCTCACAGGGCTGTGCTCAAGGCCTCTCCCCAGCCTTGTTGCCCTTCTCTGGACCTGTTCAAGTGTCTCGGTGTCCTTCCTAAACTGAGGGGCCCAGAACTGGACACAGGACTCAAGGTGTGGCCTAACCAGTGCAGAGTCCAGGGGCACAATGACTTCCCTGCTCCTGCTGGCCACACTATTCCTGGTACAGGCCAGGATGCTGTTGGCCTTCTTGGCCACCTGGGCACATTGCTGGCTCATGTTTAGGCAGCTGTCAATCAGCACCCCCAGGTCCCTCTCTGTTTGGCAGCTCTCAGCCACTCTGACCCCAGCCTGTAGCTCTGCATGGGGTGGTTGTGGCCAATTTGCAGCACCTGACACTTGGATTTGTTGAATGCTATCACGTTGGCCTCTGCCCATCTGTCCAGTCGGTCGAGGCCCCTCTGCAGCGCCCTTCTACCCTCTAACAGATCAACATCTGCTCCCAGCTTGGTGTCATCTGCAAACTTGCTGATGACTGACTCAATGCCCTCATCTAGATCACCAATAAAGATATTGAACAGGCTGGGGCCCAGCACTGATCCCTGGGGGACACCACTAGTGCCTGGCTGCCAGCTGGCTGTGGCACCATTCACCACCACTCTCTGGGCTCAGCCTCCAGCCAGTTCCTAACCCAGCTCACAGCTGCTGTCCAAGCCAGGGGCTGACAGCTTGGCCAGGAGTTTGCTGTGGGGGACTGACATAAACAAAACTACTGAACTTTATGGATACACTAGTTTAAGAAAAAGTTTTTTCTACTGGCATCAAGTGAACATCAGCATTAAGGAAGCTCAAAGTTTACTGTATGTGGCAAAGAACAAGCAAAGAAAGTCATTTCTGCAGTTCAGGAAACACTGGCCCCGTGAGCAAAATAAACATTGTTTGTGTTTGCTGAACAGAAAAAGCAGCACTGTGCTCATTGCAAAGCATTATCACTTTCCTGAGATACAGACAGCATCTTCTAGTTAAGCTAAAGAGTTGACAGTCCAAGTCAAATCTATTTCATAGTATCATAATATGAGACAGGGTTGGAAGGGACCACAAGGATCATCTGGTTCCAACCCCCCTGCCATGGGCAGGGACACCCCACACTAGATCAGGCTGGCCAGAGCCTCATCCAGCCTGGGCTTAAACACCTCCAGGGATGGAGCCTCAACCACCTCCCTGCACAACCCATTCCAGGGCTTCACCACTCTCATGGCAAAGAACTTCCTCCTCACCTCCAGCCTGAATCTCCCCACCTCCAGCTTCATTCCATTCCCCCTAGTCCTAGCACTACCTGAGATCCTGAGCAGTCCCTCCCCAGCCTGCTTGTAGCCCCCTTCAGATACTGGAAGGCCACAATGAGGTCACCTGGGAGCCTTCTCTTCTCCAGACTGAACAGCCCCAACTCCTTCAGTCTGTCCTCACAGGAGAGGTGCTCCAGCCCTCTGCTCATCCTCCTGGCCCTTCTCTGGACACCTTCCAGCACCTCCAGATCCCTCTTGGAATAGGGGCTCCAGAACTGGAGGCAGGACTCCAGGTGGGGTCTCAGCAGAGCTGAGCAGAGGGGGAGAATCCCCTCCCTTGCCCTGCTGGCCACACTTCTCTTGCTGCAGCCCAGGACCTGGTTGGCTTTCTGGGCTGCAAGTGCACCCAGTGCACTCAGTTTCACCAGTTCTGGTCCTACAGGAAAAGCAATGGCTCACAAATCAACTGGTGTACTATAAACTGCAGCCAAGCTGAATTGTGCTACAAACTGCCAGGGAATTTCCCCCAGCCAACATTCTTAAAGAAACAGATGATAAAATATAGAGGTGTTATCAACAGATGTAACAGAATCCAATTCATATTTTACATCACAGAAATGCACCAATGAAACAACCTCCCACTGCAGAAATGTGAAAAGAGATTGAAACAGCAATCCCACAACAATTAGAAGGTGGAGGTCCAAAAAGAGAGGTACAGAGTTGCTGGATGAAGATAGGGGTTCCTCAAGTTCCAAGAGGCACTGACAATGAACCTCAACAGCTTCAAACAACTGTCTGGGAAGTGGGCATGCAGCCTCACAAACACTCTCTTTCCTAGTATCTGTCTGCCTGGTAATATAAAGGCTACCTTGGCCTTCCCATGCACCCTAAACAGTGGGATAGAATAGAATAGGCCAGACCAGGTTGGAAGAGACCTTGAAGATCATTGCGTCCAACCTATCATCCAACACCACCTAATCAACTAACCCATGGCACCAAGCACCCCATCAAGTCTCCTCCTGAACACCTCCAATGATGGTGACTCCACCACCTCCCCAGGCAGCACATTCCAATGGGCAATCACTCTCTCTGTGTAAGACTTCCTCCTAACCTCCAGCCTAAACCTCCCCTGGCACAGCCTGAGACTGTGTCCTCTTGTTCTGGTGCTCGGTGCCTGGGAGAAGAGACCAACCTCTGCCTGTCTACAACCCCCCCTTCAGGTAGTTATAGACAGTAATAAGGTCACCCCTGAGTCTCCTTCTCTCCAGGCTAAGCAACCCCAGCTCCCTCAGTCTCTCCTCATAGGGCTTGTGTTCCAAGCCCCTCACCAACTTCATTGCCTTTCTCTGGACACAACCTCCTTCCTAAACTGAGGGGCCCAGAACTGGACACAGGACTCAAGGTGTGGCCTAACCAGTGCAGTGTACAGGGGCAGAATGACCTCCCTGCTCCTGCTGGCCACTCTGTTCCTGATGCAGGCCAGGATGCCATTGGTCCAGGTTAAATGATTTGTCACTTTGACAGTGGTGTCAATAGATAATTAGAACTCCAGCAGCTAACCTCTGCCAAGCACTCAGTATTTCTAGAGACCAACACATTCACAACTGCAGAAGTGACCTGCCTGCAAGGTAAATTAATGTGTTTCCTAAAGGCATTCATAAGTTAAAACCATGCAAGAGAAAGCACTGAAGTAGGCTTTAAGGATCTTGCTTCCCAGTAAGTTCCTGGAACACTGCAGATGTACGTTTAGTGAAGTAGTTAAAGTTGCAGTAACAATGATGAAGGATCTCTCTGAGGTATCTTGAGCCAGAATGGTCATCAGCTAACACTGAGTTAGCTGATGTAAGTCCAAAATCAAGTAAAATTAAATGGCTGCAAAGCAAAGAACAACCAAGGAAAGCATCCCAAGATCCACAGAGCAAATGAGTTATTATAGTCTGAATCATGATTCAAGTTGCTGCAATTCCATTATACTGCTGCTGACAAAAATAAAAAGCTTTTGAGTTTAAGTTCATAAGCTAGTAGAAACTCCAACTTGAAAAAGGTAGAAATGCCATTAACAGCTTGAAATCAACTTGAGAGTTGTAATGACCTGAGCCTCATGTAACTCCCATCTAGTGCTTGTCATACAGCAAACAGCCTCAGATCATCTCCACCTGCCTTTTAAAAACTGAGACACTCATCTAATCCTGTTTTAATATTATCATCCACAGCAGTCACCCAATGACTGCTCAAAACAGATTGCTTCCATCCTGACCAAGTGACCTAAGCAACTGATGACTGAATCCTGGCCTTTTTGAGGCCAAGGCTCTGCATCGCTCTTAACTAAGGCTTCATCTGCCAAAATCATTGTCTGATGGCCTGATGTCACTGAGTCAGCATGTCGTTTTCCTCCACCAAAATCACCAGAACAACCATTCTGATTTGCCAGAGTAAGTCCCAGATTCAATCCACGTACGTTGAGATGGCTTGCACACACTCTGTGTACACAGAGTGAATCCAGACCTAGGAGCTGCGCTTACAGGCTCAGTCAGCACCCTTCCAGCTCCCTGTGCTTAGCAGGAGCACCAGCTATCAACAGCTCTGCTCAATTCCAACTTTCACATACGTGCACAGCCTTCTCCCTACCTGAAAGCTTGCTGCTTCCCTACTTCTCCATTCCTCACGTGATTGCGTTTCACAATTAGCTGAGAAGAGTTTCCCTAAAGACAACAAAATGGCAGAAAAATTAAATGCAACTGATTGGACTTTCTGAATCTCAATGCTTGCCAAGTCCCTGTGATTCATACTATTTCAAGGCACAAAATACAAACACATCTAGGAGTGCAGACTCACATCATGGCTCCCGGCAATTCTTTCATGCTGCAGAAAGTTACCCATTGCCATAACAACAAAACAGCTTCCTTGAAGCTCAAAGCCCAGCAGGACTGGGACCTACAGTGTCTACGACAGAAGCCATCAAGTACTTAGCAGCAAAACACCTGAAGTCTTAGAGATAATGGTATTTATAACCAGTAGATATTCGATCAAACACACACTTCAATTGTAAAAGCAAAGGGCATTCCATAGAAAACACTTCACGAAATGACTTCAATCGCTAATAAACTGCCTTTGACAAGAAATGACTAGCACTCCTTGAGCTGCCGCTCATAAAGCATAATTTGCTCCTACCCAGCGTTATTTCCCCCCCGTTTCAACTGCTTGTTTTCTTCAGCCTGCACAATAAAAATCTGCCGAGAAGTTTCGTTTTTGCTTTTAGTTGGTTTCGCTTTCTACTTGTCTGGAAGCAACAAAAAGTTTCTCTTTAGGTTAAAACCAAACTCGGGGAATAGGAAAGGAGGAATGGGGCACGAATCGAGACGAACGAATGCCTCTGCTAGCACACGGCAAGGCGATGATAGGGTTTTCGGCGAGATTTACATGCAGAAAGACACGCTCGATCCTTTTAGCTAGGAGTTCCGAGGGAGCCTTTTCGGCTTAGCAGGAGAACAAGAAGAGAAAGAAAGACGTGTTGAAAACCAGCACTTCCTTCTTCCCCCCGCCTGTCACAGCCGGCTCAGCTGTTCTGGCCGCGCTTCGCATATGCTTCTCCTCCCCGAACAACCCTTCCTCCGCGGCAGCCGCGCAGCAGCCCTGCGCCGGGGAGCCCCGCTGCCCGGCACTGACAGGAGCAGGATCCCCCCCGCCTCGGCCGGGAGAGGCACCTCCGAGCAGCATGGAAGCCCGGGAAGAAAGACAGAAAGTTTTTTCAGCGGGGCTCCGGCCGGAGGCGCCGGCTCCCCGGCCCTCTTCGAGGCGGTAGGGCGAGAGGCGCAGGCAACGCCGTCTCCTCGGGGACCAGGCTGTCCTCGTCGCGCCCGGCACGGGGGCAGGCAGAGGCGCTACCGCTGCCCCTTCGCATCACTCTGCCCGTCCTACAGAGGGGAAGGGGGTGGCTTGCCAGCCGCCTCGGGGCAGAGAGCATACCTACTCACCGCCATGGCCCCGCCGGCTCTCCCGGCTAACGGTTCGATCCTTGCCACCGGCGGCCAGCGGTTCCAGGGCGGGGAACTAAGGGGAGTTCCCGATGGCGCAGCTCGGGCAGAGGCGGCGCCAGGCCGGCCGCTTACCCCACCCCTGTACCCGCCCACCCGAGGTACCTGCGCTTCGGCCACCGCCGCTCCGCCGCCTTTTCCTCCGTTCCTCGCACCTGTCACTGCCTCCTGCGGCCGCCGCCACCGCTGCTGCTGCTACCGCTAGCGCTGCTGCCGCTACGGCCGCCACCTTCGCCCCGCCGCCTCAGCGCTCCCTGCCGCCTCGCCCTCCGGCGCGCGGCCGCCATCTTTGTGGAGGGCGAGGAAGGGCCGCGAGGGGGCAGTTGACTCCGCCGCGCAGTGCGCCTGCGCAGAAAACCACAGTTCGGGCAGCGGCGGCCGTGGGCGGGAGAGGCGGGGCCAAGTATATGGGCGTGTCAGTGGAGGGCGGGATCAATGGGGATGTGGGCGGGGCCAGTGGAGTGTGGGCGGGGTCGGGAGAGTGTGAGACGGGGATGCGGGGATGGGATTTGGCCTTGGGCTGCGTCTTGGTGTTGACCTTGGACCTAGCGCTGGGCCAGGCTGGGCACTTACTGGGTAGAATGAAGGGTATGGAAGACTACCCCTTCCCTATACACAGAGGTAGCCTTTAACAGTACAGAAGTCAAAAGGCTTTCAGTACTGAGTCTGAACAGAGTTCCAGGACCTTGTTATTTAATGGCAGAATGTGAGTCATCTTGATGCCCAAGCATGTAGTGTCCAATATCCAAGGGGAAGGGGTAAGAAACATGCTTTTCCAGCAGCTTATGCAGGGAGAAACTAACATCCCTCAACACCTGCAATGTTTGGCTAATGTCTGGAATGCTAATTCGTGATTATCCTTTGCTTAATGTTTGTCCTTTTAACCATTATGGATCGAAATTATTTTACTGTGATATTTGGCTCAATGACCTCCTGCAGCAGTGGACTGAACACACATGTTTTATAAAGTGGTTTTGTTCATTTATTTTGAAGTTCACTGTTGCTCAGTTAATAACTTGCTATTTCTCTTGCATTTCAGCAGTGTTCCTATCATTTTTATAGCTTAGCAGCAGGCAGAAAGTAGTTTCTCTTGACAAAGGATGCACCAGGCAATATTTTGCCATCCTGACCCTCTCTCCAAAATTCATAATTTCACTGGCAAATGCCATCCTAGATTATGGTATGTTAGATCTCCAAACCTGGAGAGACTTGGGTCTAATCAATATTTGGATGAGATACCTTGTTAGGTACTGCAGAAGGTGCTGCTGGTGATTCATTCAGTGGCATTCAACTGTCTATGAGTCAGGGCTGAACAAATGCCACTGCACAGCATTTGTGGGTTGTACCATCCAGGGGCATAAAACTGGGGATCATTGCCAGTTACAGCTGTAGGAAATCACTGTTTCTTCTGCTTTACCCCAGTTTCAACGTGAGTTTCCAGAATTAGCCAGCAATTTTGGTGGACTATAGCAAAATGTTTCTACTTTTGTTTTTGTGAGGCACCACTCATTGCTGCTGGTGATGGATCCAAACTCAGCAGTGGTAGCCATGAGTGCTATTCTAGGCAGCCACAGATTCTGGCTCTTTATCAGACCACACAGTGTTGATTTGGTGCAGGCAGCACCTACTGTACTTGCCCTGCTGCCTGAGAACCCTGGGGCCGTGTGTCCTGCATGCTTCCTCCTGATTCTGTTCTATTCCATTCCATTCCATTCCATTCCATTCCATTCTATTCTATTCTATTCTATTCTATTCTATTCTATTCTATTCCATCCCATCCCATCCCATCCCATCCTATTCTAATTCTATTCTATTCCATTCCATTCCATTCCATTCCATTCCATTCTATCCCATCCCATCCCATTCCATTCCATTCTATCCCATCCCATCCCATCCCATCCCATCCCATCCCATCCCATCCCATCCCATCCCATCCCATCCCATCCCATCCCATCCCATCCCATCCCATTTTAATTCTATTCTATTCTATTCTATTCTATTCTATTCTATTCTATTCTATTCTATTCTATTCTATTCCCACAGGTCATAAGGGCAGTGATTTGTAGTATGGACTATGAAAGCCATGAGGTCAGTAGCACTGCTGTCTTCTAGTCAACAAATAGCATCCAACCTAACAATTCAGGCTGGATGTTAGGAGAAAGTTCTACACAGAAAGAGTGATTGCCCATTGGAATGGGCTGCCTGGGGAGGTGGTGGAGTCACCATCACTGGAGGTGTTCAGGAGAAGACTTGATGGGGTGCTTGGTGCTGTGGGTTAGTTGTTTGGGTGGTGTTGGATTGGTTGATGGGTTGGACGCGATGATCTTGAAGGTCTCTTCCAACCTGGTTTATTCTATGTATTCTATGCTTCTGTGTTCTCAATATCAAATGATATTGAAATATTACCATTTCAATGGTAAAATATCTGTGGGGAAAAAGGAGTCTGAGACTGGATTGATATGCTCAGCTGTGTTTTTACATGATTTGGCAAACTAGTAGGACTCAAAACACATTGAGTAGTGGCATACAATAAAATGTTTATTGTAAGTTGGGGAGGGGTTTGGAGCACAGCCCTGTGAGGAGAGGCTGAGGGAGCTGGGGTTGCTTAGCCTGGAGAAGAGGAGGCTCAGGGGAGACCTTCTTGCTGTCTACAACTACCTGAAGGGGGGTTGTAGACAGGCAGAGGTTGGTCTCTTCTCCCAGGCAACCAGTACCAGAACAAGAGGACACAGTCTCAGGCTGCACCAGGGGAGGTTTAGGCTGGATGTTAGGAGGAAGTTCTACACAGAGAGAGTGATTGCCCATTGGAATGGGCTGCCCGGGGAGGTGGTGGAGTCACCATCACTAGAGGTGTTCAGGAGGAGACTTGATGGGGTGCTTGGTGCCATGGGTTAGTTGGTTGGGTGGTGTTGGGTGATAGGTTGGACACGATGATCTTGAAGGTTTCTTCCAACCTGGTCTATTCTATTCTATTCTATTCTATTCTATTCTATTCTATTCTATTCTATTCTATTCTATTTTCTTAACTGTTTTCTTCACAGTTAATAAAGAATATATATATGAGATATATATGTGATATATATATATATATTATATGTTTATATATTTTATAAATGTCTATATCTATTATATATTTTATATATATTTACATTTGTATATATTTTTATATATATATGTGTGTGTGTATATATATATATGATACATTTTACCATACTTTTCTCAAAATGCTGATGGGCAACATAAAAAGACACAAATCCACAACTCTGGCTTCTTTATTTGCTTTTCAGGCCATGGACGATGAAGTGAATTATTCTCTGACAGGATTAAAGCATCTGAAATCTCAGAATGATGGTACCAAAATCAAGGGGAGGATTAAATGGATAAAAACACTAATCCTGTCAGAGGCAACAAAATTCAACCATTCAACTCCTGCGTTGCACAGTATCAGGAATTTGAGGGGAAATGCAGTTTCTTAAGTTCAGAGGATAACTGGAATTTGCCGTTTCCCACTGACTGATTCAACTAATTTTCTGGGTGAAATTGCACAGATTTGAATGAGATTACAGTCTCACAGTATCACTAAGGCTGGAAGAGACCTCGAGGATCATCAAGTCCAACCTATCACACAACACCTCCTGACTAACTAAACCATGGCTTCAAGTGCCACATCCAATCCCCTCTTGAACACCTCCAGGGATGGAGACTCCACCACCTCCCTGGGCAGCACATTCCAATGGCGAACGACTCTCTCAGTGAAGAACTTTCTCCTCACCTCAAGCCTAAACTTCCTCTGGCACAGCTTGAGACTGTGTCCTCTTGTTCTGGTGCTGGTTGCCTGGCAGAAGAGACCAACCCCCTCCTGGCTACAACCTCCCTTCAGGGAGGTGTAGTCAGCAATAAGGTCTCCCCTGAGCCTCCTCTTCTCCAGGCTAAGCAACCCCAGCTCCCTCAGCCTCTCCTCACAGGGCTGTGCTCCAAACCCCTCCCCAGCTTTGTTGCCCTTCTCTGGACACCTTCCAGCAACTCAACATCTTTCCTAACCTGAGGGGCCCAGAGCTGGCCACAGGACTCAAGGTGTGGCCTAACCAGTGCATGGGCATGTCCCTCTTTAATCTTTATATAATTAACAGAGGGAGATGATCATTTCCCACCACTGGCTTGCCCCACCATAACACAGGGGATGTATGAGTTGCCCCCACTGACTTTAATGGCAGCTCAGGATAATTAGCTCAGTCCTTTTTTCCATCTTAGAGATAGTCTGGACATGTTCCAGCAACTCAACATCTTTGCTAAACTGAGGGGCCCAGAACTGGACACAGGGCTCATATATTTATATTTATATTATATATACCAATCTTTAAAGCAGTAGCTGTAGACACCAAGGAAGCAATATTTATTTGCCTCATAAGCTCTAGAAAACACTGATGTTTGTTTTGGCTTTGGGAGCTGAGATACCTTAACTGTCCTTAGTGATCTCCTAGTTAACTCTTGGCTAGTGATCGATACAGCTGGATAATCAGTCAGCCCTGGCTGTAAGCAAAATGTTTACCAGAGGCATACTTTGAATTCACACTTCTCCTTGGAGCTGGCTTGAAATAATGTTGTGGCCTTCCTTTGCAAACCATCGTGAAGAGCTGGATGTTGAAAGATCAACTGTGTGAGAACAAAAAGGTTTAGAAAATCCATGTGCAAAATTTAAGGGCCTAGGTTACTGCTCTGCATTTATTGAGGAGCTTCTCCTTTCTTGAATGAATGTTTAAGCATTTCATACCCAAGTGTGGATATTTTTTTTCCAGGGGACTTGTTCTCAGAATGAATGGTACCTTTCATCTGGCAAACTTCTGAAAGTCAGCTGTGAATTTGCTGGAGGATTGGCTTTCTTTTGGTGACAGACCTGTGCCTGGCAGGGTTCAGGATGGACTGACTGTGCTTGGGACTTTTTGACCTGGTTGAATAGCAAGGAAGTTACCTGTCACATCCGAGCAGTTCTCCTTCTCATTTCAGGAGTTTTGAGATGCACAAGATTTCTGTTATCTCATCCTGAAAGGCTGGGTTTGGGGTTCCTGGTGTGACTCTTTTTTTCCCCAGACCATTGAAATACTAAGCTCATCTTATTCTTGCAGACAAAGAAGTTGAAGAAAGATTTTTGTCAACCTCTTCACATGAGGGTGTATTTCAAGCTTGTTCAGTAAAAAAAGGCCTCACAGTACAAGTCCTTGTCTGGCAAGATAACAGTCTGAGTTCAATGTGCTTGTGGAATACTAATTAGTCTCTTCCTTCAGATTTTCCTGTTTTCATCTTTTCTTTTTTTTTCCCTCCCTGTCTCTCTTCTCCCCTCCCTCCCCCCATCCAAGGAAGAGTGAATATTTAGCATGTCACCAACATTCTCTGTGGTTTGCTGGAAGAATTTAGCTGCTTCATGGTGGCTTGGAGAAAGCTAGTTACTCTCATTTATTTCGAGACTTTTTCTTCCAAATGAAGTATCCAGCTGATAGGAAATCATCATCTGTGTGTTCACACAAACAATATTCACATGTGAAAACTCCACAATAGTGGCAATAGAGATATTTCCCTAGCTTCAGCATAATGGGGGCACTGAAAAAAAATCACAGAATCACCAAGGTTGGAAGAGACCTCAAAGATCAAGTCCAACCTGTCACCACAGACCTCATGACTAGACCATGGCACCAAGTGCCACATCCAATCCCCTCCTGAACACCTACAGGGATGGTGACTCCACCACCTCCCTGGGCAGCACAGTCATAGAATCATAGAATCAATAAGGTTGGAAAAGACCTCAGAGATCATCAAGTCCAACCTATGACTTAATACCTAACACCTCCTGGCAACTAAACCATGGCTCCAAGTGCCACATCCAAGCCTTTTCTGAACACCTCCAGGGATGGTGACTCCACCACCTCCCTGGGCAGCACATTCCAATGGCTAACAACTCTCTCAGTGAAGAACTTTCTCCTCACCTCGAGCCTAAACTTCCCCTGGCACAGCTTGACACTGTGTCCTCTTGTTCTGGTGCCGGTTGCCTGGGAGAAGAGACCAACCCCCACCTGGCTACAACCTCCCTTCAGGTAGTTGTAGACAGCAAGAAGGTCTCCCCTGAGCCTCCTCTTTTCCAGGCTCAACAGCCCCAGCTCCCTCAGCCTCTCCTCGTAGGGCTTGTGCTTGAGGCTTCTCCCCAGCCTCGTTGCCCTTCTCTGGACACATTCAAATCAGGATGAGCACAAAGAACAGCCTTGTTTTCTGAACTTCTGTGCAGGGAAAAAAACCTCAAGCCAGGGTTGATGGAAGTGTCTCAGAAATGTTAACAGTGTCAAGCAACTGGCAATTGGTTCCTGTGGCAGGAAACAGCAGAGGCAGCTTAGTGCTACAAGTAGTAGCAGCTGGCCTTATTGTTGGAATTGGAGTTTCCTCCTTTTTAATCACCATGTGTTGTAAGTGAGTTTGGTTTAGCCCCTGAGGAATACATATTTCACTTTTGTGTGGTCTCTGCTCCCTTGGTGAGATTGGTACTGGCTAATGTACACACAGCTGCTGGGCAAACTGAAACATTGAGCTGGTCACTTGCTTTATGCCAGTGCTTTTGTAGCAGAAAAGTTTGGAACGTGGCAGGATGAAGAAGAGTAACAGCCTAGGCCATGAAGGGCTATTAAAAACAAAACCACCATCTCTGGCTTAGGAATCTCTGAGCCACAAATTGCTAAGGGCTGGGAAAGTATTGGGGAAGTGATACTGTGCAGTTGCCCATTGCATTGCTGTTGGCCATTGCTGGAGAGGGGATCACAGAATCACAGAATATCAGAGGCTGGAATGGACATTCCAGAGAGATCATCCAGTGCAACCCCCCCTGCCAAAGCAGGATCACTTCTACCAGGTCACACAGGAACTCATCCAGGCATGGCAGCCTGTTCCAGTGTTGTGCCACCCTCACAGCGAAGCAATTCCTCCTCCTGTTGCCATGGAACTTCCTATGCCTCAACTTCCACCCACTGCCCATTGTCCTGTCATTGGGCATCTGGGCATTGGGAATGGGATGCCCAGGGAGGTGGTGGAGTCACCATCACTGGAGGTGTTTAGGAAGAGACTGGATGGGGTGCTTGGTGCCATGGTTTAGTTGATTAGATGGTGTTGGGTGATAGGTTGGACTCCATGATCTCAAAGGTCTTTTCCAACCTGGTTAATTCTATTCTATTCTATTCTATTCTATTCTATTCTATTCTATTCTATTCTATTCTATTCTATTCTATTCTATTCTGTCCTGTCCTGTCCTGTCCTGTCCTGTCCTGTCCTGTTCTTTTCTATCCTGTTCTGTTCTACATCAGAACATCAGAAAACATGAGTGCCTGCTGTGGTCTTACATTCTTCCCAGGGAGAATTACCTAATGAAGTGAAATCTTTTTGCTTTTCTTGAAGCATCTCTTTGGTTCTAGCTGATTGAGTTTTAACCCTGAAAGCTATTTAATTCTGCTTTCATTTTGTCCCAAGTAATGAGTAATCTTCCCACACATTTGAAGCAGAGACTGTAGATAGTTCAACTTTGTTCATGGCTGATTCCAGACCCTTCTGCACATATTTCTCTGCAACCCAGGGGGCTCCATTGGCTGTAGAAGTGAGCAGCTTCTGGTTATTTTTGCATGCTCATACAACTGACAAGTCTTGAAAATAAGAAACAAAAAGGAATAAAAATAAATAGTCTGAGCTTCTATTTGGTATTTTCTCACTCAAGTTTTCTTTGAACCTGGGCAATGATTCAGGGGTGATAACTCAAAGCAGGTTTCTTGCCCGCTAACCTTCCAGTGACAGTAGCCTTGCATTTCCTGGAAGGACCTATCTTTGGAAACAAGGGTCACACAAGTTGAAATGCTGCTGGTGGTGTTAAAAGAGAAAATTGTGTTTCTTCTCTCTGGCCTTTGGTCTTCTAAGAATCACTCCCTATTTTTTCCAGGACAGATGAGCTACACTCCAAAGGCTCTGTCAAGTGAGAAGTGTCCAGGGACACCATCTGCATAGTTAGCATGACCCTCTTGCCTCAGCAGACAGCTCTTAAGCTGTGTGTCACAGTGGGAAGTTCCACCACTGCCTCACCCTGTATTGTACATGAAATGTGTGTCTGTTTGCAGATCAGATCTTCTTGGGTAAAGATGAAACCCTGGAGCTCTCTGTGCAAGACACTGTGAATTGAAACTTTTGTCTGAGAAAGAGGGATCAAAGCCACAAGAAACAGCGATTATCTTTTTATCCATTTACATCACAAGTGTTTTCTTTCCATGGTAGGTGTTTAAGTGTTCTGAGCATTTATGAGAATGGAATGGAATGGAATGGAATGGAATGGAATGGAATGGAATGGAATGGAATAGAATAGAATAGAATAGAATAGAATAGAATAGAATAGAATAGAATAGAATAGAATAGAATAGAATAGAATAGATTGAATTGAATTGGATTGGATTGGATTGGATTGGATTGGATCAACCAGGTTGGAAAAGACCTTTGAGATCACCAAGTCCAACCTATCACCCAACACCATCTAATCAACTAAACCATGGCACCAAGTGCCTCATCCAGGCTCTTCCTAAACACCTCCAGGGATGATGACTCCACCACCTCCCTGGGCAGCACATTCCAATGGCCAGTCTCTCTTGCTGGGAAGAACTTCTTTCTAACATCCAGCCTAAACCTCCTCTGGCACAGCTTGAGACTATGTCCTCTTGTTCTGGTGCTGGATGCCTGGGAGAAGAGACCAACCCCCACCTGCCTACAACCTCCCTTCAGACAGCAGGAAGGTCTCCCCTGAGCCTCCTCTTCTCCAGGCTAAGCAACCCCAGCTCCCTCAGCCTCTCCTCACAGGGCTGTGCTCCAGACCCCTCCCCAGCTTTGTTGCCCTTCTCTGGACATATTCATGAGTCTCAATATCCTTCTTAAATTGCGGGGCCCAGAACTGGACACAGGACTCAAGGTGTGGCCTAACCAGTGCTGAGTCCAGGGGCACAATGACTTCCCTGCTCCTGCTGGCCACACTGTTCCTGATCCAGGCCAGGATGCCATTGGCCTTCTTGGCCACATGGGCACACTGCTGGCTCACGTTCAGCCTACCATCAACCAGTACCCCCAGGTCCCTCTCTGCCTGGCTGCTCTCAGCCACTCTGCCCCCAGCCTGTAGCACTGCATGGGGCTGTTGGACATAGCAGCTTCAAGAGTATAGTAACTCTGTCATTATTCTAATAGCTCTCTCCCCCACCCTCTGGTTTCCATAACCTTCTACATCAAAGGTTTTAATTTTAAGGGTAAGTCTTCTTCATACCCAGCAACTGATGTGGAGCATCAATGGTATGTTTCACATGACAAGAAGGAAAAAAAAGAAGATAGGTTGTTTCAGACCTCTTTTGCTGTAGAGTTTCATCTTGCTGAGGCCATTAAAGCATGGTCCTTACTAGGGAAACATTATTTTGGAGTGAGCAATTTGTTTCATGCAAAATTTTAGCTGTCTGGGGAAATGCTAATTTTGTGTTTCCTGGTAGCAGGCATGAGATTTATGTGGGGGTTTCCCCATTCCAGATTCTAGTCACAGTGTGGCACGGCAGGGAGGGCTTCGTTAACTCTCCTCTTTTCCTCCAGGGCCTTGGGTCTGAGATCAGTCACATATACTTCAAGTTTAGTATCAGCTTTTGTCACTTTAGACACGGTTCTTATGTTTTATTTTCAGTGTATTGCAGCCCACCTCATTTTCATTTTGTTCCCCCCTACTCCTTGTTTTTTTCCCCCTTTCCTCTGATTTTAAATGAAAATACATAGCAACCAAGTCCCCTCAAGTTGCCTAGTGTCAGACATAAAAGTCTCTAACAATCTTTCTTTCCACTGGCACTTGCTGATTGAAGATACAGCATAAGGCAATATAGGAATCTTTTTTCTGTTGCCTTCTGTATATCTGTAGAAGTTCAGCTGCCCAGGAGTTTCTCTTGTTCCACTCTTCAATTTGAGATTATTTTCTTTCATTTCTTTCTGCTGCTGGCACAATGGCCTGGTCATTGCTGGAAGGTGTCCAGAGAAGGGCAACACTGCTGGGGAGGGGGTTGGGGCACAGCCCTGTGAGGAGAGGCTGAGGGAGCTGGGGTTGCTTAGCCTGGAGAAGAGAAGGCTCAGGGGAGACCTTCTTGCTCTCTCCAACTCCCTGAAGGAAGGTTGTAGCCAGGTGGGGGATGGTCTCTTCTGCCAGGCAACCAGCACCAGAACAAGAGGACACAGTCTCAAGCTGTGCCAGGAGAGGTTTAGGCTGGATGTTAGGAAGACATTCTTCCCAGAAAGAGAGATTAGCCTCAAATGTCTGAGAGATTGATCTCAAATATCTCTTCCAACCTGGTTAATCCTCCTCTCCTCTCCTCTCCTCTCCTCTCCTCTCCTCTCCTCTCCTCTCCTCTCCTCTCCTCTCCTCTCCTCTCCTCTCCTCTCCTCTCCTCTCCTCTCCTCTCCTCTCCTCTCCTCTCCTCTCCTCTCCGAACCTCTCCTCTCCTCTCCTCTCCGAACCTCTCCTCTCCTCTCCTCTCCTCTCCGAACCTCTCCTCTCCTCTCCTCTCCTCTCCTCTCCTCTCCTCTCCTCTCCTCTCCGAACCTCTCCTCTCCTCTCCTCTCCGAACCTCTCCTCTCCTCTCCGAACCTCTCCTCTCCGAACCTCTCCGAACCTCTCCTCTCCGAACCTCTCCTCTCCTCTCCGAACCTCTCCTCTCCTGCTTGGAAGAAATTCCTTTTATCTGGTGACACAGTTCCAACATCTTTTGCCTAGCAGAATGTGTGCTTTTACAGACCACCTACCCTGGATGTTTTTGTGTGCCTGGACAGAGAGCTCACTGAAAGTCAGAACTGAGTGTTACAAGGAGAACAGTTTGGCTGCAAGATAAAGCAAGCAGTCTAGACAGATCTGTCTCAGTACACAGGATAAGATTATTTTGCCTATCTAAAATTCCATTCCCATTGTTAAGTGCATGTTTATGTTGTTAGTGATGACATCCTATTCCTTCAAGGATTTTTATGAGAAGCAATCAGACTCCTCTAGCCTCAGAACCTCTAACAAATGATAGTTTTGTTGGGGATTTTAAGTCCTATGCTCGGTGCTGCTAGCCTGACTGAGGACATTTTGTCTCAGTGGAGTAGAAATGTCCATGTTCCATACTGCACGTGTTAGTGTACAATAGCTGAAGAATTTATGTTTATTCCAGTAACAGGTGTTGGCCTTCCAGGCTGCAGGGACATTTGAGACAAACATGAGGCAGCAGTGTGCCCAGGTGGCCAAGAAGGCCAGCGGCATCCTGGCCTGCATCAGGAATAGTGTGGCCAGCAGGAGCAGGGAAGTCATCGTGCCCTGTATTCAGCTCTGGTTAGGCCACACCTTGAGTCCTGAGTCCAGTTCTGGGCCCCTCAGTTTAAGAAGGACATTGAGACACTTGAAAGTGTCCAGAGAAGGGCAGTGAGGCTGGGGAGGGCTTTGGAGCACAGCCCTGTGAGGAGAGGCTGAGGGAGCTGGGGTTGCTTAGCCTGGAGAAGAGGAGGCTCAGGGGAGACCTTCTTGCTCTCTACAGCTCCCTGAAGGGAGGTTGTAGCCAGGTGGGGGTTGGTCTCTTCTCCCAGGCAACCAGCACCAGAACAAGAGGACACAGTCTCAAGCTGTGCCAGGGGAGGTTTAGGCTGGATGGTAGGAGGAAGTTCTTCCCAGCAAGAGAGATTGCCCATTGGAATGTGCTGCCCAGGGAGGTGGTGGAGTCACCATCACTGGAGGTGTTTAAGAAGAGCCTGGATGAGGCACTTGGTGCCATGGTTTAGTTGATTAGATGGTGTTGGGTACTAGGTTGGACTTGATCTCAAAGCTCTTTTCCAACCTGGTTAATTCTCTTCTCTTCTCTTTTCTTCTCTTTTCTTCTCTTTTCTTCTCTTTTCTTCTCTTTTCTTCTCTTTTTTCTTTTCTTTTTTCTTCTCTTTTTTTCTTCTCTTTCCTTTTCTTTTCTTCTCTTTCCTTTTCTTTCCTTTTCTTTTCTTCTTTTCTTTTCTTTTCTTTTCTTTTCTTTTCTTTTCTTTTCTTTTCTTTTCTTTTCTTTTCTTTTCTTTTCTTTTCTTTTCTTTTCTTTTCTTTTCTTTTCTTTTCTTTTCTTTTCTTTTCTTTTCTTTTCTTTTCTTTTCTTTTCTTTTCTTTTTTCTTTTCCTCTCTATTCTACTTCCCTTCCCTTCCCTTCCCTTCCCTTCCCTTCCCTTCCCTTCCCTTCCCTTCCCTTCCCTTCCCTTCCCTTCCCTTCCCTTCCCTTCCCTTCCCTTCCCTTCCCTTCCCTTCCCTTCCCTTCCCTTCCCTTCCCTTCCCTTCCCTTCCCTTCCCTTCCCTTCCCTTCCCTTCCCTTCCCTTCCCTTCCCTTCCCTTCCCTTCCCTTCCCTTCCCCAAAAGCATGAGCTCAAGGGAGTTCCCAGTGAGGTTACAATGGCAATACTCCTCAAACTGGTTAAGTGTATCTCTTCAGAAAGCAGACAAAATTTCAGCACTCTTTACTCAAGCAAAAGTTTTAGGAGGAGTTGAATAAGAATTTCAGCTTCTACCTGGAATAAAAAACAGCATGCAAGAGGTTATAAAACATGTTCCAGGATGAAAGTCAGGCACTGCCTATTTAGGGTCAGGAAGACACTTTCTCTGAAGGGACACTGTTAAGGACTGTCCATTACAGGAATTTTTAGCTTTACAGCTCAGTCCAAATCCTGTCACTGAGAGGATTTTGCTAGATGAACTACAGTTTGGGAGCTGCTGATCTGCTCTGTTCTAAATTTAACCCCCCTTTTCAAATGTCTGAGAACATGCTGCCCCCAAGGGGTTTGCTTTGTTTGGTTTTGGTTTTGTTTTTTGTTGGTGGTGGTCATAAATGAGCAAAAGAAGAGGAAATCATTTCCCTGGTCATCAGAATATTTATCTACTAACTTGTTGAATTATCATAGAATCATAGAATCAATAAGGCTGGAAAAGACCTCAGAGATCATCAAGTCCAAACTATCACCCAACACCTCATGACTAAACCATGGCTTCAAGTGCCACCTCCAATCCCTTTTTGAACACCTCCAGGGATGGTGACTCCACCACCTCCCTGGGCAGCACATTCCAATGGCAATTACTCTTTTTGTGAAGAACTTTCTCCTCACCTCCAGCCTAAACCTCCCCTGGCATAGCTTGAGACTGTGTCCTCTTGTTCTGGTGCCGGTTGCCTGAGAGAAGAGACCAGCCCCCACCTGGCTATAGCTTCCCTTCAGGTAGTTGTAGAGAGCAAGAAGGTCTCCCCTGAGCCTCCTCTTCTGCAGGCTAAGCAACCCCAGCTCCCTCAGCCTCTCCTCACAGGGCTGTGCTCAGATGAGAGTTGTGTTTTCAAAGTTTCTTCTCCCTGAAATACTGTCCTCTGTTCTACTGCTGCCCCTAAAATTCTGTCTACCCTGGATAACAAAGAACCAAACTGTAGCAATGGTTCCTAATTTAGTGCCAGGGTATTTGTGCAACATTTGGGATCAATAAAGTCCTCCCACGGTTCTGCTTATCGGGAAGGAGCCAGCTGCCAGTTTGATGGCGTTACTGACTCACCTTCCTGTCTGCCCTGTCTTGGAGAGACGGAAAGCGGATGGGACATTGGCAGCAAGGACAACAGCAAGTGGATGCCTCCTGATAACCCACTAACAGGGCATCAAGCAGTCATCAGTGCAGAAAGTGGAAAAATGCAATTAATCCTTTAAACATGGGCAAATCTGCTGTCTTTTTCCACAAACGAGCCTCAGTGACTGCAAATGGCTGCAGCCAGGTTTTGTCAGTGCTAAGACAGTAAACAAGTGCAGTCTTTCACAGGTATTCCTGATCTGCTTTTAAGGGTATATGTGATGGCTATGTTGTGCACCCTCCCTGACATGCTCGAAAGGAAGGATGAACATGAGCCAGCAGTGTGCCCAGGTGGCCAAGAAGGCTAATGGCATCCTGGCCTGCATCAGGAATAGTGTGGCCAGCAGGAGCAGGGAAGTCATTGTGTCCTGTACTCAGCACTGGTTAGGCCAAACCTTGTGTGCTGTGTCCAGTTCTGGGGCCCTCAGTTTAGGAATGATGCTGAGTTGCTGGAAGGTGTCCAGAGAAGGGCAACAAAGCTGGGGAGGGGTCTGGAGCACAGCCCTGTGAGGAGAGGCTGAGGGAGCTGGGGTTGCTTAGCCTGGAGAAGAGGAGGCTCAGGGGAGACCTTCTTGCTGTCTACAACTCCCTGAAGGGAGGTTGTAGCCAGGTGGGGGTTGGTCTCTTCTCCCAGGCAACCAGCACCAGAACAAGAGGACACAGTCTCAAGCTGTGCCAGGGGAGGTTTAGGCTGGATGTTAGGAAGAAGTTCTTCCCAGCAAGAGAGATTGGCCATTGGGATGTGCTGCCCAGGGAGGAGGTGGAGTTGCCATCATGGGAGGTGTTTAAGAAGAGACTGGATGGGGTGCTTGTTGCCATGGATTAGTTGATCAGATGGTGTTGGGTGCTAGGTTGGACTTGATGATCTCCAAGGTCTTTTCCAACATGGTTAATTCTGTGTTCTGTATTCTGTATCTCAAGAATCTTGGTCCTGAAGAAAGCATCCTCTTTTCTATGATCCTCTACACCAGATGGCCTCTTTACCATCACTATTTTAGCAATGGCACACTCAACCTCAAGTCATCAACGTTGAGGTATGTGGTATAGAATAAGGGTTTGGAACACTAATAAAGATGTATCTCTGAGTGGTAAAAGTAGATGGAATTTTATCTCTTGGTTTATTGAGTCGATTAATTACAGGGCTGCAGCGATCGCCCCGCAGTTAAATCACGGGAGGCTTACTGCTTTTTCACTCTCTTGCTCAGTCCTTTGCACACTTAAATCTCACTCTCAGGGTGAATTTATTTTCACTGTGCAACGTTAAAATAACTCTCCTGGAGCATTATGCTACTCAGAGAAGTGGCAGCTATTTAAAACAACAGCAATACTCCCGTGGGTCTTCGCAGTCAATAACTCATAATAGCTTGTGTTCACCAGATCACAGCTGTCGGGGACTTACTCATTCCCACAGAGGAGCCTTGTTACATTTGAGAAATACCCAGGTTGAAATCAAAGAATCTGGTTGTTATGTACATGACTGTGCCAACAGGCAAATGGCATTGCACAGGCTTCCTGGTTTCAGTGCTTCAGGCATGAGACTGCCACAGCGTTGCTGTGCTCAAGGCTTCCCATGGTACTTCTGGCCTGGGTGCAACAGGGCTCTGTGGTCCATTCCCCAGGGTGCTGGTGGAGCCCAGCCACAGTTTAAGGGCCCTTTTATAGAATGGAATGGAATGGAATGGAATAGAATAGAATAGAATAGAATAGAATGGAATGGAATGGAATGGAATGGAATGGAATGGAATGGAATAGAATGGAATGGAATGGAATGGAATGGAATGGAATGGAATAGAATAGAATAGAATGGAATGGAATGGAATGGAATGGAATGGAATAGAATTAGAATAGAATAGAATAGAATTAGAATAGAATGGGATGGGATGGGATGGGATGGGATGGGATAGAATAGAATAGAATAGAATAGAATAGAATACAATACAATACAATACAATACAATAGAACAAGTTGGAAAAGACCTTTGAGATCATCAAGTCCAACCTACCACCCAACACCATCTAATCAACTAAACCATGGCACCAAGTGCCTCATCCAGTCTCTTCTTAAACACCCCCAGTGATGTTGACTCCACTTCCTCCCTGGGCAGCACCCCAGCTCCCTCAGCCTCTCCTCACAGGGCTGTGCTCCACACCCCTCCCCAGCTTTGTTGCCCTTCTCAGGACACCTTCCAGCAACTCAGCATCTTTCCCAAACTGAGGAGCCCAGAACTGTACACAGGACTCAAGGTGTGGCCTAACCAGTGCTGAGTACAGGGCACAATGACCTCCCTGCTCCTGCTGGCCACACTGTTCCTGATCCAGGCCAGGATGCCTTTGGCCTTCTTGGCCACCTGGGCACACTGTTGGCTCATGTTCAGTCAGCTGTAAACCAGTACCCCCAAGTCCCTTTCTGCCTGGCTGCTCTCCAGCCACTCTGCCCCTAGCCTGTAGCTCTGCATGGGGTTGCTGTGGCCACTGTGCAGAACCTGGCACTTAGATGTGTTCAGTCTCCTTCCCTTGGACTCTGCCCATCTGTCCAGCCTGGCAAGATCCCTCTGCAGAGCTCTTTTACCCTCCAGCAGATCAACTCCTGCCCCCAGCTTGGTGTCATCTGCAAATCTACCGATGATGGACTCAATCCCCTCATCCAGATCATCCATAAAGACATTGAACAGGACGGGACCCAGCACTGATCCCTGGGGGACACAAATATCGCTGGAGTCCAAAACTAACTTTGCTTCCATGTGTTAGGCATTCCTTGTATAAAACAAATAAACAATTTTCATAGGATAAATGATTTAATCTGGCTTTCATCCTAGCATTTCCATCTCCACTCTATTGTCTTTCAGCTGTGATAGTTTCTTCCCTTTGCAGCCAACTTATTGAAGTCATTTGACACTGGAGGTTTTGAAACGTGGTATTTATGACTCCAGTCTGTCACCCTTAGACAACATCCTGAGATGATGTAATAAAGCTATACATAACATTTCTCTACTTTTTAAATGATTTGTTAGGGTTTTTTTTAGCACTTTGCCCTTTATATGAAAAAATAAATAAATAAAAATACCTTCTGCTAGAATTCAGGAAGATGATACAGAAAAAGCTCATAGAAAATATCTGTTCTGGGCCAGTTTTGGAGGTTTTTAGATTAATTCCTATAGTGCAAAGAGGCTAAATAAATTCTGATCAATTCAGCAAGCTTGATACAGTCTCAAGTTGTGCCAGGGGAGGTTTAGGCTGGATGTTAGGAAGAAGTTCTTCCTAGGAGGAGAGATTGGGCTTTGGAATGTGCTGCCCAGGGAGGTGGTGGAGTCACCATCACTGGAGGTGTTTAAGAAGAGACTGGATGAGGCACTTGGTGCCATGGTTGAGTTGATTAGATGGTGTTGGGTGATAGGTTGGACTTGATGATCTCAAAGGTCTGTTCCAACCTGGTCAATTCAATTCAATTCAATTCAATTCAATTCAATTCAATTCAATTCAATTCAATCCAATTCAATGCAGTTCAATTCAATTCAATTCAATTCAATTCAATTCAAATCAATTTAATTTAATTAGATTAAATTTATTCTATTCTATTCTATTCTATTCTATTCTATTCTATTCTATTCTATTCTATTCTATTCTATTCTATTCTATTCCATTCCATTCCATTCCATTCCATTCCATTCCATTCCATTCCATTCTATTTGTCTATGCTATATCTGAATTTGGGATTTCAAAGTGCTTTGGAGACTATTTTAATTGTTAGAAGGGAACTGACACTTCTTTAGGATGCTGCAATGGCTGAGTTCACAGCATGACATATGAGACTCATTTCCTTCTCTACTCATTTCCTTCTCTGTTACTATTTTAAATGTGTACTTGTCCCACTACTGTTCCCCCAAAAGTTCTATTTCTTGTAGTTTCTCAATTCCAAAACCAAAAGCAGAACCAAAAACCACACCAAAAAAAAACCAACAACAACTCCAAAACCCCCAGAACCACACACACCAAAAAACCCACAAACACACACACAAAAACCCCAATGAACCAAAACCCAAACCAAACTAGTCACCATCACTCGAGGTGTGTAGGAAGAGACAGGATGGGTGCTTGGTGTCATGGTTTAGTTGATTAGATGGTGTTGGGTGATAGGTTGGACTGGATGATCTCAAAGGTCTTTTCTAACCTTGTTAATTCCCTTCCCTTCCCTTCCCTTCCCTTCCCTTCCCTTCCCTTCCCTTCCCTTCCCTTCCCTTCCCTTCCCTTCCCTTCCCTTCCCTTCCCTTCCCTTCCCTTCCCTTCCCTTCCCTTCCCTTCCCTTCCCTTCCCTTCCCTTCCCTTCCCTTCCCTTCCCTTCCCTTCCCTTCCCTTCCCTTCCCTTCCCTTCCCTTCCCTTCCCTTCCCTTCCCTTCCCTTCAGTCCCTTTGGCACTGGAGAGGAATGGGCACTTCTTGGGTTCATTTCATCCACACTGAAGGCAGCAGTGTGAACAGTGTTGGTCGGTTGCCCTCAACCTGTATAAGGAAAGTCAAGAGTCCTTCTCCTGGGAGTTTCTCTCTTTCCCTGGTCCTGAAATAAATCCCTGCCCAGTTCCTGACGTAGCTCAAAACTTCTCAGAGCTGCAGTACCTACCTAGAGCTTTGGTAGAGCACCTGGGGTGCAATGCCCAGACATTGTACTTGGTGGAAATAAATGTTCACTTTGCAAGGCATCACTGCAAGGCCACATTCACTGGGATCATGGATTCCTCCATCACCCCAAGCTTCACTTGTAAAATCATCCTGGTTGGGGTATTTTCATTTGCTTTGGTACATTCCCAGCTTGAATGAAATCCACAACATTTTATCCATCTTACCTTATGTGCCATTCACTGTTTTCTCCAGTGGTCCTCTTAGGAAAATATCAGGAGAGTAATGCTCTTAGGCAGAGAATTCTTTTCTGTCTTGCAGACAAAATAGGTGCTTTCCAGTTGCTTTAGTGCAAATACAGTTATACAGGCCTTCTAGCAATATTTTTTTTTGGCTGACAGAATCATAGGTAAAATAATGGGTTTGGTTCCCAGGAATTTCTAAAATGCAACAGTGATATTTTTATTTCTCCTTCATAGCTTTTATGGAGGAAAATTGATCCCAGTGGGGAAAATAAATCAAAATATTGATGCCCTTTCTATACTTTTTCAAGCAATGCTTCCTCTTACAGTCTCCCATATTGATTTTACAGGCCAGATTCTCTCACTCATTATTATATTTGACAGACTTCCTTGGCTAAAATATTGCAATTAGCAGGCAAGATAATGTTCTGAAGATTTAGAAACTGGTTAATTAGAGTTGTCCACTAGCTGAGGCATACATGATTTTAACATAAAGTCCTTTTTTTTCCCTAATGTGTCTTTTTCTTGCTCAGTATGAGTGTTTATTTAGAGCAGTTGATTTGGGGTCTAAATGGGAGATACAGAGGAGTTATGAAGAATGCATAGGTTGAGCCTAGCTTGGTTGCACCGTGTTGATTGTACAGAGCATGGGCAAGGCTCTCAAGTGATCATGGAATCATAGAATCAATAAGGTTGGAAAAGACCTCAGAGGTCATCAAGTCCAACCTAGCACCCAACACCTCAGGGCTACTAAACCATGGCACCAAGTGCCACATCCAATCCCCTCTTGAACACCTCCAGGGACGGTGACTCCACCACCTCCCTGGGCAGCACATTCCAATGGCCAATCTCTCTTTGTACAATGAACTTCTTCCTACCATCCAGCCTAAACCTCCCCTGGCACAGCTTGACGCTATGTCCTCTTGTTCTGGTGCTGATTGCCTGGAAGAAGAGACCAACCCCCACCTTGCTGCAGCCTCCTTTCAGGTAGTTGTAGACAGCAAGAAGCTCTCCCCTGAGCCTCCTCTTCTCCAGGCTAAGCAACCCCAGCTCCCTCAGCCTCTCCTCACAGGGCTGTGCTCCAAACCCCTCCCCAGCTTTGTTGCCCTTCTCTGGACACATTCAAGTGTCTCAATGTCCTTCTTAAATTGAGTGGCCCAGAAAAAATACACCTGAGGAAATGGGATCAGCTACTGAGCAAGGCTTTCTTTCCTTAATCCTGCCTTTGTACTTACCAGTGTTATTTTGGCTGTGTTAACAAGGTGGGATCTGAGAAGCACGTTCCCTGTGTCCAGGGGGGGATTAGTTGCTGGGGGTGTGTGCTTTTTCTTTTTTGAAGTACTTTTTTTCCCCTCAAGTTGACTTGCATGAGTCAGACAGACCCAGAAAAGGGAGAGTGTGTGGGTGTGAGAGGTTTCCACAAGATTATTACAGGCTCTCAATATTCTGTGTTTCTTGTCATCTGTCTGTAGTTTCAGGGAATCCAAAACTTAACCTTGGACAGGAAGCAGAGCACAGCTCTTAAGTGCTTATTTTTTCTTCTGTCTTTTCTTTCATGTTCTGAGGTGCTTTTCTGGAAATGCACTTAAGTGTCTGGCTGCAGAAAGCATCTGAGTTGTGATTTGCACCGAGAAGATGCTTTGAGTCCCTCCCTCAGAGCGCTGCGCACACAAGAGTCCTGTGTAGGGCTTGTTCTGCATAGACACAGAGAGACAGGTTGTTACTGTATTTGCATAGAATCATAGAACCAATAAGGTTGGAAAAGACCTCAGAGATCATCCAGCCCAACCTAGCACCCAACACCTCAGGACTAACTAAACCATGGCCCCAAGTGCCATGTCCAATCCCCTCTTGAACACCTCCAGGGATGGTGACTCCACCACCTCCCTGGGCAGCACATTCCAATGGCAAATCTCTCTTTCTGGGAAGGACTTTCTCACCTCCAGCCTTCAGAGAGGCAGAACTGTGTGTGTTTTCCTCAGGAGGCTTTTGGAAGGCTTTAAATACTATTAGTTGTTTCTTAAAGGTGGCCACTGGGACCATGGTGAGCAGTAGCTACTAAAAAGATTAGCCAGGCAGAGATACCTGATACCTTAATAGGTTATCTGGCAAGACTAGTAACAGGAGAAAAAGAAAACTGGAGTGGAGTCACCCTGGAGTTTCCTGAATGGGGAGGATCTCTTGGATATCTCAACACCTAGACTTACAGTTTGAAACTGTTTTAAGGGCAAAAGAAAAATGTTACACAGCCAGTACCAACAGGTGAAGCAAGGGGTAGGTTTATCTCTGTACCTTGAAGGAGGAAAAAGGAAAACACTTCAAACTAGTTGTCCAAGGACACAGTGAATGACAGGGAAAACTCACTTGGAAAAGATATTGGAGGAACAGCCTAGAGAGTACTGGGGAAGTCATGTGAAAGGAAAGAAGCTTTTGAGCACAGAAGGAGAAAAAAGACACAGGCTCTGGTTGATAGTAGGCTGAACATGAGCCAGCAGTGTGCCCAGGTGGCCAAGAAGGCCAATGGCATCCTGGCCTGCATCAGGAATAATGTGGCCAGCAGGAGCAGGGAGGTCATTGTGCCCCTGGACTCAGCACTGGTTAGGTCACACCTTGAGTCCTGTGTCCAGTTCTGGGCCCCTCAGTTTAGGAAGGACATTGAGACACTTGAACGTGTCCAGAGAAGGACAACAAAGCTGAGGAGGGGTTTGGAGCACAGCCCTGTGAGGAGAGGCTGAGGGAGCTGGGGTTGCTTAGCCTGGAGAAGAGGAAGCTCAGGGGAGACCTCATTGCTGTCTCCAACTCCCTGAAGGGAGGTTGTAGCCAGCTGGGGGTTGGTCTCTTCTCCCAGGCAAGCAGCACCAGAACAAGAGGACACAGTCTCAAGCTGCACCAGGGGAAGTTTAGGCTCGGGGTGAGGAGAAAGTTCTTCACAGAGAGAGTAATTTGCCACTGAAATGTGCTGCCCAGGGAGGTGGTGGAGTCACCATCCCTGGAGGTGTTCAAGAGGGGATTGGATGTGGCACTTGGTGCCATGGTTTAGTTAGTCCTGAGGTGTTGGGTGCTAGGTTGGACTTGATAATCTCTGAGGTGTCTTCCAACCTTATTGATCCTATGATTCTATTCTATGATTCGGTGATCTCTGAGGTCTTTTCCAACTTTATTGATTCTATGATTCTATGAAAACCACAAAACAGTACAATAATTTTCATTTAAAGAGACCTCTCCACACCTCCCAAACACAAGCACTGCTCCAACCCCAGGTATCTTGGTGGTGCTCTGTGAGACTCACTCCACCCTTATCAGTGTCCATCTCGTCCTGGGACACAGCAAATCACACATAGAACTCCACAGTACTCCACATGAGGCTTTGCAGCAGGGGCAGAGCCTTTTGGACTTATGTGTGTAAGAGCAAAAAGAACAGAAAAAAAAGCCACTCACAGTATCTTTTAATATTCTTTCTATGCCAAGATCTCTGCAGCTACTCTGTTATTAAACTTCCCAAATCAAGGCATTTCCACTTTAGCCTCATTGCATTCAGTGTTGTAATCCCAGCCCAAGAAAAACACTCATCTAGTGTGTGGCTTAAAAATGATACCCACTTAAGAAGTCATTTCTCTCATTTGATGTTTAACTGCTGCTTTTTTTCTCAGATTCTAGAGAGCTGCTGGAAAGGAAAGGAAGTTTTGCTGTATCACATGGCTGATAGTGTGGAGACTGAAAACAGCAAATTGAGCATCACCTTGTGCTCCAACATGCTGCTCATTATATACTCTTGTGCTATGAAATATTACAGTTTAGTGTCATATATTTATAGAGTAGAATAGAATAGAATAGAATAGAATAGAATAGAATAGAATAGAATAGAATAGAGTTGAATTGAATTGAATTGAGTTGAATTGAATTGAATTGAATTGAAGTTGAATTGAATTGAATTGAATTGAATTGAATTGAATGGAATTGAATTGAATGGAATTGAGTTGAATTGAATTGAATTGAATTGAATTGAATTGAATTGAATTGAATTGAATTGAATTGAATTGGAGTTGAATTGAATTGAATTGAATTGAAGTTGAATTGAATTGAATGGAATTGAATTGAATGGAATTGAGTTGAATTGAATTGAATTGAATTGAATTGAATTGAATTGAGTTGAATTGGAATTGAATTGAATTGAATTGAATTGAATTGAATTGAATTGAATTGAATTGAGTTGAATTGAATTGAATTGAATTGAATTGAATTGAATTGAATTGAATTGAATTGAATTGAGTTGAATTGAATTGAATTGAATTGAATTGAATTGAATTGAATTGAATTGAATTGAATTGAATTGAATTGACCAGGTGGGAAAAGACCTTGGAGATCATCGAGTCCAACCTATGACCCAACACCATCTGATCAACTAAACCATGGCACCAAGTGCTTCATCCAGGCTCTTCTTAAACACCTCCAGGGATGGTGACTCCACCACCTCCCTGGGCAGCACATTCCAATGGCCAATCTCTCTTGCTGGGAAGAACTTCTTCCTAACATCCAGCCTAAACCTCCCCTGGCACAGCTTGAGACTGTGTCCTCTTGTTCTGCTGCTGGGTGCCTGGAAGAAGAGACCAACCCCCACCTGGCTACAACCTCCCATCAGGGAGCTGTAGACAGCAAGAAGGTCTCCCCTGAGCCTCCTCTTCTCCAGGCTAAGCAACCCCAGCTCCCTCAGCCTCTCCTCACAGGGCTGTGCTCCAGACCCCTCCCCAGCTTTGTTGCCTTTCTCTGGACACCTTCCAGCATCTCAACATCTTTCCTAAACTGAGGGGCCTAGAACTGGACCCTTGCTTTTGATCAACCCAAACCCTCTTACTTGAGGCAAGAGAGAGGTCTGCAAAGCACAGACACAGACACTAGATGACTTAAGATATTTGTCTCTTTTGAGGTTAACATCAGAATGTGGAGCCAAAACTTGGTTCAGAGGCTTCTCTACAGGGTTAGGCTTTTAAAAAGCAGCCAATAACCTTCATCTCCAGAACCACACAACTCATTTCACTGACTCATCTTTCCAACAACAGTCACATCAGTGTTTTGAAAACAAGCAGACCCAACGACCACATTCCTTGGAATGGAGTGGCACTGAGTGGGACTGAGCTTATATTTTGCCTATTAGCTCTAACAGTGGCAGTCAGATGTGCTGGGGGGTATGGGGGCTGGGCAGGGCATCTCTGGGGATAGGCAAATGCATGTGGTAGTTGCTACCTGATGGAATGAGTATCCCCATACCTTTAAGCAAACCCTGCTGTTACCACAGGTATCACGGGGAACCTTTGCACTGCATTACCCAGTGCAGGCCATTTGCATTTCCAGTGCACATGACATAAATGTTTGTCATCCTCACTGGTTTTGCTGGAGCTGGGTAAGCTCTTCAGAGCTGCACCTCGTGATCTCGATGCTGGGATCATTTATTCCTCTTCATTTCCACTTCCCAATGACTTCTCCCATGACTTCTGACCATTACTGACATTGTTCTGTACATAAGCTCACAACTCATAAGCTAGGAGCCAGGGCTCTTGCTGTCCAAAGAAGAAGCTATCAATCCTTATGAGGCTCTTGCATAGTCAGGTAGTGAGGCTGTATGCAGATGATTTAAGAGGACTGTGAGATTAAAGAGCTGATGTATTGTAGAAAGCCAGATGCAGCCCCCTCTGGCTGGGGATGTCTCTCTCAGCAGGCACACTCAAACCCACCCAGCTGTCAGCCCATGGCTTGGATGGGAGCACACTGCGATGGGTTAGGAACTGGCTGGAGGCTGAGCCCAGAGAGTGGTGGTGAATGGTGCCACAGCCAGCTGGCAGCCAGGCACTAGTGGTGTGCCCCAGGGATCAGTGCTGGGCCCCATGCTCTTTAACATCTTTATTGATGATCTGGATGAGGGCATTGAGTCCATCATCAGTAAATTTGCTGATGACAGCAAGCTGGGGGCAGGAGTTGATCTGCTGGAGGGTAGAGAGGCTCTGCAGAGGGACCTCGACAGGCTGGGCAGATGGGCAGAGTCCAAAGGCAGGAGATTGAACACATCCAAGTGCCAGGTTCTGTCCCTGTACACTGCACTGGTTAGGCCACACCTTGAGTCCTGTGTCCAGTTCTGGGCTCCTCAGTTTAGAAAGGAGGTTGACTTGCTGGAGAGAGTCCAGAGAAGAGCAACAAAGTTGGTGAGGGGCTTGGAACACAGCCCTGTGAGGAGAGGCTGAGGGAGCTGGGTTTGCTTAGCCTGGAGAAGAGGAGGCTCAGGGGAGACCTTATTGCTCTCTACAACTACCTGAAGGGAGGTTGTAGCCAGGCAGAAGTTGGTCTCTTCTGCCAGGCAACCAGCACCAGAACAAGAGGACACAGTCTCAAGCTGCACCAGGGGAGGTTTAGGCTGGAGGTTAGGAGGAAGTTCTATACAGAGAGAGTGATTGCCCATTGGAATGGGCTGTCTGAGGAGGTGGTGGAGTCACCATCACTGGAGGTGTTCAGGAGGAGACTTGACAGGATGCTTGGTTGCATGGTCTACTTGATTAGATGCTGTTGGATGATAGGTTGGACTTGATGATCTTGAAGGTCACTTCCAACCTGGTCTATTCTATTCTATTCTATTCTATTCTATTCTATTCTATTCTATTCTATTCTGTTCTAAAAGAGGTCTTCACTTTCTCCATCTTAAAGTACTTACATGCATCTATCAGTCAGTCTCTCAAAATGTTATAAAACAGCCACTTTCTGTGTATCCCATGGTCCACTTCATACATTTCTGAGCACTATAAAATGCTCACAATTGAGATATTGCAAGGTAGGCAGAGGGAAGATAGGTGTGAAATAGCACACACACTTTTTTTTGGCACAGTCCAGTGTACCTAAAAAGATCACTTTTATCCAGAGAAAAAGATCAGATTTCCAGCAGGCAGATCAGTAGATGTGCTGCTGTCAGGTACATGTAAGGGTGAGCTGCTACTGTACAGAAAGAGTTGAGTCTTTGTAATCTGGTCATGCTAGTATGATATGGAATGGAATGGAATGGAATGGAATGGAATGGAATGGAATGGAATGGAATGGAATGGAATAGAATAGAATAGAATAGAATAGAATAGAATAGAATAGAATAGAATAGAATAGAATAGAATGGAATAGAATAGGATAGAATAGGATAGAATACAATGGAATAGAATAGAATAGAATGGAATGGAATAGAATAGAATAGAATGGAATGGAATAGAATGGAATGGAATGGAATGGAATAGACTAGACTAGACTAGAATGGAATAGAATAGGATAGAATAGGATAGAATACAATGGAATAGAATAGAATAGAATAGACCAGGTTGGACCTTCAAGATCATCAGGTCCAACCTATCACCCAACACCATCCAACCAACTAAATCATGGCACCAAGTGCCTCATCCAGTCCCCTCTTAAACACCTCCAGTGATGGTGACTCCACCACCTCCCTGGGCAGCACATTCCAATGGCTAACAACTCTTTCTGTGAAGAACTCTCTCCTCACCTCAAGCCTAAACCTCCCCTGGCTCAGCTTGGGACTGTGTCCTCTTGTTCTGGTGCTGGTTGCCTGGGAGAAGAGACCAACCCCCACCTGGCTACAACCTCCCTTCAGGTAGAGAGCAAGAAGGTCTCCCCTGAGCCTCCTCTTCTCCAGGCTAAGCAACCCCAGCTCCCTCAGCCTCTCCTCACAGGGCTGTGCTCCAAACCCCTCATCATTTGTTGTTGGCCTTGTAGAAGCTGAAGAATAACGTGTCTTACAGAAAGGATGCAGTGCAGATACACTGATTTATAACCCCCTTCACCAAGGCATAGAAAAGATAAGATGCTATCTCACACCGTGCAGTCTAGCAGAAATCAATGAGCTTGCATTTCTTCACTGTGGTATCTGCTAGCACCACAAACACAGGACAAAATTGTTGCCTTCTTCCAAGCTGACACCAGTGTGGCCATTCACACAGTGACATTCCTTGAGGAGCAGGGGGATGATTCTCAGAGTATTGAGGTCTTTGTCACCATCTTTGTCACCCAAAGAGTGGCTGTCCATGGCTCCATGTCCCAGTGGAGGCCAGGGACAAGCAGAGTCCCTCAGGGATCAGTCCTGGGACCAGGCTTGGTCAACATCTTTGTGGGTGCCATGGACAGTGGCACTGAGTGCACCCTCAGCAAGTTTGCTGAGGACACCAAGCTGTGTGGTGCAGCAGACAGGCTGGAGGGAAGGGATCCATCCAGAGGGACCTGGACAGGCTGGAGAGGTGGGCACAAGCCAACCTCAGCAGGTTCAACAAGACCAAGGGCAGGGTCCTGCAGCTGGGTGGAGGCAATCCCAGGCACAAATCCAGGCTGGGCAGGGACTGGCTGGAAAGCAGCCCTGAGGAGAGAGCCTTGGGGGTGCTGGGGGAGGAGAAGCTCAGCAGGAGCTCTCAGTGTGCACTTGCAGCCCGGAAAGCCAACCAGAGCCTGGGCTGCAGCAAGAGAAGTGTGGCCAGCAGGGCAAGGGAGGGGATTCTCCCCCTCTGCTCAGCTCTGCTGAGACCCCACCTGGAGTCCTGCCTCCAGTTCTGGAGCCCCTATTCCAAGAGGGATCTGGAGGTGCTGGAAGGGGTCCAGAGAAGGGCCACGAGGATGAGCAGAGGGCTGGAGCACCTCTTCTGTGAGGACAGACTGAAGGAGTTGGGGCTGTTCAGTCTGGAGAAGAGAAGGCTCCCAGGTGACCTCATTGTGGCCTTCCAGGATCTGAAGGGGGCTACAAGAAGGCTGGGGAGGGACTGCTCAGGATCTCAGGCAGTGCTAGGACTAGGGGGAATGGAATGAAGCTGGAGGTGGGGAGATTCAGGCTGGAGGTGAGGAGGAAGTTCTTCCCCATGAGAGTGGTGAAGCCCTGGAATGGGTTGTGCAGGGAGGTGGTTGGGGCCCCATCCCTGGAGGTGTTTAAGCCCAGGCTGGCTGAGGCTGTGGCCAGGCTGATCTAGTGTGGGGTGTCCCTGCCCATGGCAGGGGGGTTGGAACTAGCTGATCCTTGTGGTCCCTTCCAACCCTGCCTGATTCTATGATTCTATGATCTTCTTTTCTTACAGTTTTTCTTTGAGCTTGGACTCCACAAAGGGAGGGACAAGAAGCAGTGCCAGCCCAGGCAGAGAGCAAAGGCTGCACTTCTCCAGTCTCAGGGTCTTTCTCAAGATATTTTAAGATCAAGTCTTTTCAGTACCTGGCAAAATAATTGGAGATGACATTTTTCCTTTTCACCAGGGCCTGGCTGTTTCCACAGAGCTTGCTTTAGAACTGAGCCAGTTCTACACAGAAGGAAATTGGAAAGAAAACTTTGTCTCTCTGCTCAGTGCCTACTCTCTTCTAGGCTTTGAGGGGGGTTGCTTGGAACACTGTCATTTTGCAGACAAGATGAGCATTATGTCAGTGCTGGCAGGGAGATATTATACCATTATTCCTTTGAAGGTGGGGGTTTTTTCAGGCTGTTTGTGTTCCCTTGTGGTGCACCTTCGGTCCCCACCCACACCTGCTGCTGTGTCTGCTCTGAGGCATGGAATGATTGATTTGGTCTAATTTTACCACCCACTCAGAAGTTGTTGGTTCACAGAGGGGTTTGGAGCACAAGCCCTGTGAGCAGAGGCTGAGGGAGCTGGGGTTGTTCAGCCTGGAGAAGAGGAGGCTCAGGGGAGACCTCATTGCTGTCTACAACTACCTGCAGGGAAGTTGTAGCCAGGTGGGGTTTGGTCTCTTCTCCCAGGCAACCAGCACCAGAACAAGAGGACACAGTCTCAAGCTGTGCCAGGGGAAGTTTAGGCTGGATGGTAGGAAGAAGTTCTTCCCAGCAAGAGAGATTGGCCATTGGAATGTGCTGCCCAGGGAGGTGGTGGAGTCACCATCCCTGGAGGTGTTTAGGAAGAGCCTGGATGAGGCACTTGGTGCCATGGTTTAGTTGATCAGATGGTGTTGGGTGAGAGGTTGGACTTGATGATCTCAAAGGTCTTTTCCAACCTGGTCTGGTCTATTCTATTCTATTCTATTCTATTCTATTCTATTCTATTCCATTCCATTCCATTCCATTCCATTCCATTCCATTCCATTCCATTCCATTCCATTCCATTCCACCCCATCCTATCCCATCCCATCCTATCCTATCCTATCCTATCCTATCCTATCCTATCCTATCCTATCCTATCCTATCCTATCCTATCCTATCCCATCCCATCCTATCCTATCCTATCCTATCCTATCCTACCCTATCCTATCCTACCCTACCCTACCCTATCCTATCCTATCCTACCCTATCCTATAACCTCTGCACTTGCTAGCTTTTGTGGGTGCCAAAGCTGCCTACCAGCTGGCTTCTGAAATGTTGAACCCCTTCTTTACAGAAGACTCCTTACAGGACAGTCAGCTCATCACTCTCTGAACTCACTGTGTGTATGGTGGAGGCCTACATGGGGTCTTTAGCTTTCCCCTCTTTTTCTCTCCACCCATGCATTTGCACACACCTGCATGTATGCACATTTGCCATGTGAGGACTAGCAGAACAATTCAGTGTTGGAATTGTTATCCCTTCTGACAATTAAGTTGGCATGACAGGCTGCTCTCAGGAGCCTGCTGAAACTACAACTCAGATGCTGTAGTTCCAGGAGCTGTGCAAACTCCAACTACTTCTGCAGCACACATTTCATATTTTGAGGTGGTTCTGAAGCCACCACAGAGAGAGAGAGCTTGTTTTTTAGAAAATAAAGTCAAATGAGAGTTTTGGGGGAAAACTGTGAAGTTTGTTTGCTATTGAAATAACAAGTCAGAGACTGAAGAATGTCTATGGGATTTATCTGCATCCAGGTTCTCTTCTGCTTCCCTCAGTAAACAGAGGTCCTGTTTTATTTCCCTAAAGACATGGTCCACACTGAGCAAAATAACATTTCAGCCTGGTAGGAGCTGCCTGTGTGCATTTGTGCAGCCTGGAGAGATTCACAGCTACAGCAACCCTGCTCCCTGTGCCTTGGCTTACAGGACACCAAGGTAGGCTGGCTGTGCCTCCCTGCTGCTGGGCTGACAGCACTGCAGGAACACCCTCTCTGTCAGGTTTTGGGAGCTGGCAGACATAAATAAACCTAGAATTGAGTGAGAAGGGAATCAAGTACTCTAGAGCTTCCCCATGAGAGTGGTGAAGCCCTGGAATGGGTTGTCCAGGGAGGTGGTTGGGGCCCCATCCCTGGAGGTGTTTAAGCCCAGGCTGGATGAGGCTCTGGCCAGGCTGATCTAGTGTAGGGTGTCCCTGCCCATGGCAGGGGGGTTGGAACTGGATGATCCTTGTGGTCCCTTCCAACCCTGACTGATTCTATGATGCTATGTGAGGGCTATTCAGGCTTGCTTGTCTCAAACTGAATTTGGTCAGTACCAGACACGTTTGCTAGAAGTGTAACAGGATGTTTAAAGGGCAAGCATTAGTCATGCTGGTGCAGACCAGTGTGGTGAGACTAATAAGAGGTTTGATTCATAACCTGGATTAACAGAGGATACTTTTCAATGGGAAGGTAAATGGGGCACCTCTAACATGAAAGAGTACTTAATACTCAGCTGTTCCTCTCCTGCAGAGGAATCAATTTGTGGTCTATGAAACTGAATCATGATGACAGTGCCCACCATGCCAAATAAATGTGAGTCAGTGTTGGCAGTGTCTCCATCATGGACAGAGCCTTCATCTGGCTGTTTCATGCTCTATGGAGCTGTTAGAGCACATGAAGTTGGGAAAGCTGAATAAAAGCCCCTACAGCCTGATCTGCTTTGTGGAAGAAGGCTTCATGCTAAAGCTGCTAGCCTGAACAAGAGACAAAGAAGGAAAATCTCTTGTTTCAGAGCTCTGGTGTGAGAAATGAAGCAGCTCTGCCCTGTGCTTTGCCCAGTTCTGCAATGAATGGTGACATTTGACAGGCTCCTCACTGGGAAGGGAAATGTAACACAACTGTGCTGGCATCTTAAAGGTCAGCTGTGCCTCTCCGACGTTCCCTTCCTCAGTAAGTGAGCTGGCATCACTGCATGTGGGAGCAGCCAGGGTTTCCTCAGGGTCTGCTCCTAAATAGCCATCAGTACTGTGTACAGCTGCGCGAGTCCATTAGTAGGTCTCCCTCAAATGGCTGCCATTCTAATTCAAAGATCATGTAAAGACCAAGGACACTTCCAGCTCCTGCGAATCTGCAGGCCCTCTCAGTTTTAGTATGGAGAGTTCTTTGTGTCAGGAGAATGCTGAGGCTGCAGGAAAAGCTCACAGAATCACAGAGATGTTAGTTGCAAAGGGCTGTAGTCTGACCTCCCACTTGAAGCAGGAATATCATCAGTGCTAGGAGACACCTAAACCAATGGAATAGAATAGACCAGGTTGGAAAAGAGCTTTGAGATCATTGAGTCCAACCTATCACCCAACACCATCTCATCAACTAAACCATGGCACCAAGTGCCTCATCCAGTCTCTTCCTAAACACCTCCAGTGATGGTGACTCCACTGCCTCCCCAGGCAGCACATTCCAATGGCCAATCTCTCTTGCTGGGAAGAATTTCTTCCTAACATCCAGCCTAAACCTCCCCTGGTGCAGCTTGAGACTGTGTCCTCTTGTTCTGGTGCTGGGTGCCTGGGAGAAGAGACCAACCCCCACCTGGCTACAACCTCCCTTCAGGGAGTTGGAGAGAGCAAGAAGGTCTCCCCTGAGCCTCCTCTTCTGCAGGCTAAGCAACCCCAGCTCCCTCAGCCTCTCCTCACAGGGCTGTGCTCCAGACCCCTCCCCAGCTTTGTTGCCCTTCTCTGGACACCTTCCAGCATCTCAACATCTTTCCTAACCTGAGGGGCCCAGAAGTGGACACAGGTCTCAAGGTGTGTCCTAACCAGGGACAGAATGACCTCCCTGCTCAGACCTAGCTTTGTACAAGCTTGAAAACCTTGAAGGCTGGAGCTGCTGCTGTGTCTCTGGGTCCTTGTTCCAGTGCTGCAGCACACTCACAAGGAAGAGGCTCATGTGCCAGAGGCAAGAAATTCCATAGCAATAGAAGTTTCCTGTGTGAAAGGGATTTTTTCTTGTCACGTGTGCAGAGTCCTCCATCTGGGACACAGCTGACTGCTATGAGTTGGTGTTGCCTTTCAGCAGTGCAAATTACAGACCTGGTTTGAACTTAGATGGCAAATTTAAACCCTGCAAGGATTTCAGCAAACAAATTAGCTGCTCAATGACATCATTAAACCATAGTGAGAAGTTCTGTTTGCTTTTCATTGCATAAATAGGTGGGAGTCCTTGAAAGGAAGCACTGAATGACTCATGGAGTCACTTTGTGCAGTGCAGAAAGCTCAGGGCTGTTTCCAGTTTCTGTTGTGGAGGAGAGAGACCTTCCTCAAATATTTCAGACCTTTCCTTGGGCCACTGTCTCCCTACAGAGCAGAAAGGGTGTTCTTCAAGCAGCTGTCTAACCAGGACCCTGAACCTAAGCTCTCTTGATGGCTTCAGTATTTCCCATGTATTAGCTGAGCTGACATTGGCTGGATGCATCTTGTCATCTTCAACCATGAGGAGATGGGATCTAGCTGGAGCAATGCTGAATGGCATTGATTGCCATGGGGGTGGGCCAGAAGCATGCTGCAGGCTCACTGCTCTGCTGCTGTGCAGGGCTGTGGGCAGATGCTGGTGGCTCTCCTGGAGGTGCTGGTAGTTGTGATGGAGGACTTCCAGAAGTGTGTTTCATTTCTTATAGCCAAGCTTGTGGTGAAATGTTGTTGTGCATTCACAAGGAGCTGAAATGAAAGGCTGCCTCTGTCACAACAACCCCATGCAGTGCTACAGGCTGGGGGCAGAGTGGCTGGAGAGCAGCCAGGCAGAAAGGGACCTGGGGGTGCTGGTTGATAGTAGGCTGAACATGAGCCAGCACTGTGCCCAGGTCAATGGCATCCTGGCCTGTATCAGGAATAGTGTAGCCAGCAGGAGCAGGGAAGTCATTGTGCCCTTGGACTCAGCACTGCTTAGGCCACACCTTGAGTCCTGGGTCCAGTTCTGGGCCCCTCAGTTTAGGAAAGTTGAGTTGAGTTGCTGGAAGGTGTCCAGAGAAGGGCAACAAAGCTGGGGAGGGGTCTGGAGCACAGCCCTGTGAGGAGAGGCTGAGGGAGCTGGGGTTGCTTAGCCTGGAGAAGAGGAGGCTCAGGGGTGACCTCATTGCTCTCTCCAACTCCCTGAAGGGAGGTTGTAGCCAGGTGGGGGTTGGTCTCTTCTCCCAGGCAACCAGCACCAGAACAAGAGGACACAGTCTCAAGCTGTGCCAGGGGAGGATTGGGCTGGATGCTAGGAAGAAATTCTTCCCAGCAAGAGAGATTGGCCATTGGGATGTGCTGCCCAGGGAGGTGGTGGAGTCACCATCACTGGAGGTGTTTAGGAAGAGCCTGGATGAGGCACTTGGTGCCATGGTTTAGTTGATTAGATGGTGCTGGGTGATAGGTTGGACTTGATGACCTCAAAGGTCTTTTCCAACCTGGTCTATTCTATTCTATTCTATTCTATTCTATTCTATTCTATTCTATTCTATTCTATTCTATTCTATTCTATTCTTCTCTATTCTATTCTATTCTATTCCATTCCATTCCATTCCATTCCGGTCTATTCTATTCTTCTCTGTTCTGGTCTATTCTATTCTATTCTGCTCTGTTCTAGTCTAGTCTAGTCTATTCTTCTCTGTTCTATTCTATTCTGTTCTATTCTATTCTACTCTATCCAATTCTATTCTATTCTATTCCATTCTCTCTATGAAGGAAGTGGTGCAAAATTCCTTTCCTTTTGAAATGTCAGGTTTTTGCACACACAAGCACTGCAGACCTTACTCAGTGCAAGAAGTGGTGGGGCCTGTGAGCACTTGGCCACCCTAACACCCAGCCCTCTCCCCCGCAGCCTGTGCTCTAACCCTCTGCCTGTAGGTTGTGCCTGCGACTCCTGTTGTCTTTTTTCATGACATCTGTGTGGGGTATCTCAGACAGAAGTCATTTCATGATATTGTTTTCCTTTCTGCCCCATATTGCTCTATTCTGTAGCATCTGTTTAATAAGCTTCTTTTTCCCCCTGGAGATTCTCCTCAATCCACAGTGGGCTGATGACTGCAAGCCAACAGACTTTTGTTCATTTGAAAGGTTTTAGCTGAGCATTTGGGTCATGAAGAGTGGGATCCCAGCTATAACTTTGCTTTATAGATGTCCACCTGCCTATGGTGAATTCTTCACAGGACTTGGCCTAGAGTCATGACCTGGAAAGTTCACCTGGTTCTTCTTCCCCTCTTTTGTTTTTAAAGAAAAGAAGGTAAAGATGAGTCTTGGACACACAACCCCCTGCAGTGCTACAGGCTGGGGGCAGAGTGGCTGGAGAGCAGCCAGGCAGAAAGGGACCTGGGGGCACTGGTTGATAGTAGGCTGAACATGAGCCAGCACTGTGCCAAGGTGGCCAAGAAGGCCAATGGCATCCTGGGCTGCATCAGGAACAGTGTGGCCAGCAGTAGCAGGGAGGTCATTGTGCCCCTGGACTCAGCTCTGGTTAGGCCACACCTTGAGTCCTGTGTCCAGTTCTGGGCCCCTCAGTTTAGCAAAGATGTTGAGTTGCTGGAAGGTGTCCAGAGAAGGGCAACAAAGCTGGGGAGGGGTCTGGAGCACAGCCCTGTGAGGAGAGGCTGAGGGAGCTGGGGTTGCTTAGCCTGGAGAAGAGGAGGCTCAGGGGAGACCTTCTTGCTCTCTCCAACTCCCTAAAGGGAGGTTGTAGCCATGTGGGGGTTGGTCTCTTCTCCCATGCAACCAGCACCAGAACAAGAGGACACAGTCTCAACTGTGCCAGGGGAGGTTTAGGCTGGATGTTAGGCAGAAGTTCTTCCCAGCAAGAGAGATTGGCCATTGGTATGTGGTGCCCAGGGAGGTGGTGGAGTCACCATCACTGGAGGTGTTTAGGAAAAGACTGGATGAGGCACTTGGTGCCATGGTTGGTTTCCTTCCTTCCTTCCTCCCTTCCTCCCTCCCTTCCTTCCTTCCTTCTTCCCTTCCTCCCTCCCTTCCTTCCTTCCTTCTTTCCTTCCTTCCTTCCTCCCTTCCTCCCTTCCCTCCTCCCTTCCATTCTCTTTCTCTTTCTTTCTCTCTTTCTCTCTTTTCTCTTTCTCTCTTTCTTTCTCTCTTTTTCTCTCTTTCTTTCTCTCTTTTCTCTTTCTCTCTCTCTTTCTTTCTCTCTTTCTCTCTTTCTTTCTTTTGTTTTCCTATATTTCCTCTATGTTTGAGCACAGTAGTGCAGGTATCCGTTTTCAGTCAGGCATCAAGATGAGCATCAACATTTCAGGGTGTTTGTTCAGGCTCATTTCTGTTTCCCTTCAGTCCCTGCTGTCACTCTAGAAGCTTGCTGTCCTTGGGAACCTGATGTGGTTTTCTGGATTGCCTCCAGAAGGAATGTGTACATAAAACCAGGGAGATACAGCTACCCCTGGGGACTGACCTCTGCTAGCTCAGCTGCCACTTCCCTCAGATGGCAGCTTCTTTCTGGGTTATTTTTAGGGAATCAAGCATTGCCTTTCCTTTTGTCTCATCCATGTAGACCTAGTGGAAGTAGAAGATCATTGAAGAGAAGAGAAGAGAAGAGAAGAGAAGAGAAGAGAAGAGAAGAGAAGAGAAGAGAAGAGAAGAGAAGAGAAGAGAAGAGAAGAGAAGAGAAGAGAAGAGAAGAGAAGAGAAGAGAAGAGAAGAGAAGAGAAGAGAAGAGAAGAGAAGAGAAGAGAAGAGAAGAGAAGAGAAGAGAAGGGAAGAGAAGAGAATTAACCAGGTTGGAAGAGACCTTCAAGATCATTGTGTCCAACCTAACATCCAACACCACCTAATCAACTAAACCATGCAACCAAGCACCCTATCAAGTCTCCTCCTAAGCACCTCCAATGATGGTGACTCTGCTACCTCCCAGAGCAGCACATTCCAATGGCCAATCACTCTCTCTGTGTAGAATTTCTTCCTAACATCCAGCCTAAGCCTCCCCTGGCACAGCTTGAGACTGTGTCCTCTTGTTCTGGTGCTGGTTGCCTGGGAGAAGAGACCAACCCCCACCTGGCTACAACCTCCCTTCAGGGAGTTGTAGAGAGCAAGAAGGTCTCCCCTGAGCCTCCTCTTCTCCAGGCTAAGCAACCCCAGCTCCCTCAGCCTCTCCTCACAGGGCTGTGCTCCAGACCCCTCCCCAGCTTTGTTGCCCTTCTCAGGACACATTCAAGTGTCTCAATATCCCTCTTAAATTGAGGGGCCCAGAACTGGACACAGGACTCAAGGTGTGGCCTAACCAGTGCAGTGTAGAGGGACAGATTGACCTCCCTGCTCCTGCTGGCCACACTATGAGAGGTGTTTGTGCTGCCTTGGGCATGAAGCAGGCTGTCTTTCAGTGCAGGCATCACTGACACTCACAATGAACAAAAAGTTCAGTTGGAAGGAGGCTTTCCTCTGTACATAAGAAATCAATTGCTTTTACAATTGAGTTTATGTTGTATGGAAATGTCATTTCTAAGGGTGAGTGGCTGACAGAGCCTTTTCATTCTAGGTGACTAATCCAAACCCTGCCCACATCTGTTGTGACTGAACTTTTTATCAAGCCACAGTTCTGCTAAAGGAGCAGAGGTGATTCAGTTGAAATGCTGGTGGCCTCATGGTAAAAGGTAACACTGTGGCTGGCCTCAGTGAAGTGAGCTCCAGGAAAGGTGGATCTACCTTCTGGAGTGAGACCTCCAATCGACAGCTATAGATAGCCCTTCAGGACAAGCCCAGGGACCTCCCACTGCCAGAATTGACACCAGATCACCTGTGAGGTCCAGGAGGTGGTGGTAAGGTTGTGCTTTCTACATGCATTGGGTTCAGCACAATTATAAGGAAAAAGAGCTGCTGTGGAATGGCAGCCAGCACCAGAACAAGAGCACACAGTCTCAGGCTGTGCCAGGGGAGGTTTAGGCTGGATGTTAGGAAGAAGTTCTACACAGAGAGAGTGATTGCCCATTGGAATGGGCTGCCTGGGGAGGTGGTGGAGTCACCATCACTGGAGGTGTTCAGGAGGAGACTTGATAGGGTGCTTGGTGCCATGGGTTAGTTGTTTAGGTGGTGTTGGATTGGTTGATGGATTGGATGTGATGATCTTGAGGGTCTCTTCCAACCTGGTTTATTCTATGTATTCTATTCTATGTATTCTATACCAGGCAGCCATGTTCAAGCTTGAGAAGGCTGCTCATGCAGGCAGAGAATCAGAGAATCAATAAGGTTGGAAAAGACCTCAGAGATCATCAAGTCCAACCTAGCACCCAACACCTCAGGACTAACTAAACCATGGCTTCAAGTGCCACGTCCAATCCCCTCTTGGACACCTCCAGGGATGGTGACTCCACCACCTCCCTGGGCAGCACATTCCAATGGCCAAGCTCTCTTTCTGGGAAGAGAGATGTTATTGCTAACCTCCAGCCTAAACCTCCCCTGGCACAGCTTGAGACTGTGTCTTCTTGTTCTGGTGCTGGTTGCCTGGGAGAAGAGACCAACCCCCACCTGGCTACAACCTCCCTTCAGGGAGTTGGAGAGAGCAAGAAGGTCTCCCCTGAGCCTCCTCTTCTCCAGGCTAAGCAACCCCAGCTCCCTCAAGCCTCTCCTCACAGGGCTGTGCTCCAAACCCCTCCCCAGCCTCATTGCCCTTCTCTGGACACCTTCAAGTGTCTCAACCTCCTTCCTAAACTGAGGGGCCCACAACTGGACACAGGACTCAAGGTGTGGCCTCACCAGTGCTGAGTCCAGGGGCAGGATGACCTCCCTGCTGTTGGCCATGGATATGGCATACAGCCATGTGTAAAGGTACTCCTAAAACCAGTTCATGGAACTCTCTTATTGACTCAGAGCCAGTTCCTTGTGTGCTTGGCCATAATATTTCAGTGGTAAAATAACATCTAAAGGACTTTGCCCAACATTTAATGATGCTGAGAAGCATGTTTATCTAGTTGCTGTCAGGCAAACTCTTGATATGAAAGGGCAGTGGACTGAAACATCCTTCCCCTGGCATCCCAGCTGTTTAGCTCTCACCCTGTTATTTTTAAAGTCCCTTTTGTAACCAAAGCAAAGCCAATGATTTTCTTAAATCATTTTCATGACTAAAGAAGGGACTCAGTTATCTCTGAGCCAGGGAAGCATTCAGTCAGTATTCATTCTGGATGGTGCAAAGCTCCACAGGCACTGCAAAGAGGAAAAAAAACCACCTCAGAGTGAGCAAATTCAGTTAAATTCACAAGAATCAGGCTGAGCTAGCTGCTGCAGGCTATTAAGGTGGTGATGTGTTTCTCTGTGCTACAGAACTGATGGATGTTAGCTTGCAGGCTTACACAGTCCTAATTTTGTCATTCCCCCAGACCAGAACCACAGGTGCCCTCTTTGTGATGCTTTCACAGGGGTGGAGTGGGTGGAGAGGAGATATTCAAAGAGTGGAACTGACTGTATGGCTCAGTGCTGTGTTTAAGACCTCACTTTTTAATAAGCTGAACAGAAAATAGCATCTATTTATCTACAGACCATAAAGGCTTGAAATCCACCTTAAAACAAATGTCTCAATAGAATGGAATGGAATGGAATAGAATGGAATGGAATGGAATGGAATGGAATGGAATGGAATGGAATGGAATGGAATGGAATGGAATAGAATAGAATAGAATAGAATTGACCAGGTTGGAAAAGACCTTTGAGGTCATCAAGTCCAACCTATCACCCAACACCATCTAATCAACTAAACCATGGCACCAAGTGCCTCATTCAGGCTCTTCCTAAACATGGCATTCAACAAGTCCAAGTGCCGGGTGCTGCACTTTGGCCACGGCAACCCCATGCAGAGCTACAGGCTGGGGTCAGAGTGGCTGAGAGCTGCCAAACGGAGAGGGACCTGGGGGTGCTGATTGACACCCGCCTAAACATGAGCCAGCAGTGTGCCCAGGTGGCCAAGAAGGCCAATGGCATCCTGGCCTGTAGTAGGAATAGTGTGGCCAGCAGGAGCAGGGAGGTCATTGTGCCCCTGGACTCTGCATTGGTTAGGCCACACCTTGAGTCCTGTGTCCAGTTCTGGGCCCCTCAGTTTAGGAAGGACATCGAGACACTTGAACGTGTCCAGAGAAGGGCAACGAGGCTGGGGAGAGGCCTTGAGCACAGCCCTGTGAGGAGAGGCTGAGGGAGCTGGGGTTGTTTAGCCTGGAGAAGAGAAGGATCAGAGGCGACCTCATTGCCCTCTACAACTACCTGAAGGGTGGTTGTAGACAGGAAGGGGTTGGTCTCTTCTCCCAGGCAACCAGCACCAGAACAAGGGGACACAGTCTCAAGCTGTGCCAGGGGAGGTTTAGACTCGAGGTGAGGAGGAAGTTCTTCACTGAGCGAGTCGTTCGTCATTGGGATGTGCTGCCCAGGGAGGTGGTGGAGTCGCCGTCCCTGGAGGTGTTCAAGGGGAGATTGGACGTGGCACTTGGTGCCATGGTCTAGTTGTGAGGTCTGTTGGAACAGGTTGGACTTGATGATCCTTGGGGTCTCTTCCAACCTTAGTTACTGTGATACTGTGTGATACTGTGATACTGTGTGATACTGTGATACCTCCAGTGATGGTGACTCCACCACCTCCCTGGGCAGCACATCCCAATGGCCAATCTCTCTTGCTGGGAAGAAATTCTTCCTAACATCCAGCCTGAACCTCCCCTGGTGCAGCTTGAGACTGTGTCTTCTTGTTCTGGTGCTGGTTGCCTGGGAGAAGAGACCAACCCCCACCTGGCTACAACCTCCCTTCAGGTAGTTGTAGACAGCAGGAAGGTCTCCCCTGAGCCTCCTCTTCTGCAGGCTAAGCAACCCCAGCTCCCTCAGCCTCTCCTCACAGGGCTGTGCTCCAGACCCCTCCCCAGCTTTGTTGCCCTTCTCTGGACACCTTCCAGCAACTCAACATCTTTCCTAAACTGAGGGGCCCAGAACTGGACACAGGACTCGAGGTGTGGCCTAACCAGTGCTGAGTCCAGGGCACAATGACTTCCCTGCTCCTGCTGGCCACACTGTTCCTGATGCAGGCCAGGATGCCATTGGTCTTCTTGGCCACCTGGGCACACTGCAGGCTCATGTTCAGCCTACTCTCAACCAGTACCCCCAGGTCCCTCTCTGCCTGGCTGCTCTCCAGCCACTCTGCCCCCAGCCTGTAGCACTGCATGGGGTTGTTGTAGCCAGTGTGTAGAATCCATCCCTTGGATGTGTAATGTTGTGGTTCCCATTTCTTCCTGCCATGGGGCTCTCAAAAATCACTGTTTAGTAACCATATTGCATGAGTAGCATATTGGGATTTCTTTATTCTCCTGAACATCCAGGATCAGCTGTGTTCCCTGTGCTATGTGACTGTAATTGACTTCACATTAGGAGCAGGGCTCATGTGAATCTGCCCCAGGCACTTGGAACCTCACTTGGGTGTAACTGCTGTGACACTTAAAGGATGTGGCAGGAGCAAAACATTGCCTTACATCAGACACTCCAGGGTGAAGAAAAAAGGAGAAGGTGAAGGGAGACCTTCACAGCACTCAGGGCATGAAGGCAGTGTCTTCACATTATCTTGCACCTCATGGGCAGCACAAAGTCCCCTCCTCAAGTCATCTCTGTCTGGGTGCTGGCAAGACAGGATCATTGGCTTTTGTGGCTGAAGTTAATTCCCATGTTTTTTCAGCTAAGCCAGCTACAACTCTCCTCTCTATTTTAAAGGTCACAAGGATGCTGAAAGCTGGCTGTAATTCTCAGGGAAGCATGTGGTAGGCTCACATCTTTGAATGCCCACTTGTTCCTGCATAGCCCTCAGCAGAGGCGATTTGTATCCACTTAGGACACCCACAGGCTAGGTGTCAAACCTCTGCCTGCCTCTGCATCACCTCTACAGCTGAATAATTACAGAGCCTGGTGACTGAAGTTTGTAATAGGTCACAGCAGTAACCAGAGATTTCTTCTAGCACACTTGCTGTTGCATTTGAGGATGAGTCAAATGGATTTCAGCTTCCAGGGCAGCAGATATACAGTGATAACCAGACTTCCCCTCCTGGTTTTCAGGAGCATCTTCAGCCACAGGTAGAATAGAATAGAATTAAACAGGTTGGAAGAGACCTTCGAGATCACTGAGTCTAACCTATCACCCAAAACTATTTAGTCAAGGTCCCAGGGCTCTACTCAGTATCACAGTATCACAGTATCACCAAGGTTGGAAGAGACCTCAAGGATCATTGAGTCCAATCTGTCACCACAGACCTCATGACTAGACCATGGCACCAAGTGCCACATCCAATCCCCTCTTGAACACCTCCAGGGATGGTGACTCCACCACCTCCCTGGGCAGCACATCCCAATGACGAATGACTCTCTCAGTGAAGAACTTTCTCCTCACCTCGAGTCTAAACCAACTGAGGAGGTTACCTACAGTGAGGAGGCAGCCAGACCAGCACTGGTTAGGTCATACCTTGAGTCCTATGTCCAGAGAGGGGCAACAAAGCTGGGAAGGGGTTTGGAGCACAGCCCTGTGAGGAGAGGCTGAGGGAGCTGGGGTTGCTTAGCCTGGAGAAGAGGAGGCTCAGGGGAGACCTTCTTGCTGTCTACAACTCCCTGAAGGGAGGTTGTAGCCAGGTGGGGGTTGGTCTCTTCTCCCAGGCAACCAGCACCAGAACAAAAGGACACAGTCTCAAGCTGTGCCAGGGGAGGTTTAGGCTGGATTTTAGGAAGAAATTCTTCCCAGCAAGAGAGATTGGCCATTGGGATGTGCTGCCCAGGGAGGTGGTGGAGTCACCATCCCTGGAGGTGTTTAAGAGGGGATTGGATGAGGCACTTGGTGCCATGGTTTAGTTGATTTTATGGTGTTGGGTGATAGGTTGGACTCAATGATCTCAAAGGTCTTTTCCAACCTGGTTAATTCAATTCAATTCAATTCAATTCAATTCAATTCAATTCAATTCAATTCAATTCAATTAAGTCTAGTCTATTCCATTCCATTCCATTCCATTCCATTCCATTCCATTCCATTCCATTCCATTCCATTCCATTCCATTCCATATCCTTGATTCAGCTGTGGACCCCTTTCTTCTGATGACAAGTCAAACATGTCACCACCCCCCAGGCAGAGCCTTGTATTCCAGTGCTCACATCCCCTGCTCAGTAATGGCAGAGAGGAGCATCTTTGAGCCTCCCTGCACTCCACAGGCAGCCCATCATGGTATGCCTTACTTTGTCTACAGTTCAGCAAATCCCAAAGCTTATCTGGAGAGCTGAGCACACCCAGCACTTTCCAAGGCTGGTGGGTTCACAGCATTGCTGAGGTGGCTGTTTAATGCAAAACCTAACTTTCAATCTGGAAGATGATATTTTTCACTGAGTCTTTATATTGTTATTGCACTGGTGGATGGTGACAACAACATTCACTATCATTTGGTGGCTATCTTTTCAGATAGGGAGAATCTCAGCATGTAACTGCAAAAATGTGGACAGACCTTGCCCAAGTTTGTTGGAGGCCCAGGAGGAGAATGATTACCCCTGTGAAAGGGGAAGAGCTGTGCTGGAAGGGAGCCCCAGCAGCAGGACCCTGCAGAGTTGGACTTGTTCTTCCTGCTGCCACCAGCCATGTGGGAGATGAGGTAACAATGATGGCTTTAGAGGAATCCCCTCTTGCCTAGCAACATCTGTGCATCCACACATATGCATGGCTCCAACTTCAGCAGGAGTGAGCCTGTGTTTCCAAAGGGTTTCTAACAAGAGCAAAATGGGCAGCAAGATCATGACCCTTCGCTGCTCCCTGCAGTCTGCTGTCCAGGGCAGCTGCTCCTCCTGCCTGCCAAAAGCTTCCTCTCTCTATGGACTGTTTCTGACCAGTTCAGGAGGTATATTGATTAGCATGGATTTACTTCTGATGGGTTTTTTTGTTACCTGGGACAGAAAAACCCACGTAATTGTTCAGGCTGAGGGCAAACTCTCTAGATAGCAGCTATTCAGAAGAGGTCACAAGAGGCCCTGGGATCCTAATAGAATAGAATGAACCAGGTTGGAAGAGACCTTCAAGATCATTGAGTCCAACCTATCACCCAACACCATCTAATCAACTAAGCCATGGCACCAAGCACCCTATCAAGTCTCCTCCTGAGCACTTCCAATGATGGTGACTCCACCACCTCCCTGGGCAGCACATTCCAATGGGCAAAATTCCTCCTAAGGTCCAGCCTAAACCTCCCCTGGCACAGCTTGAGACTGTGTCCTCTTGTTCTGGTGCTGGCTGCCTGGGAGAAGAGACCAACCCCCACCTGGCTACAACCTCCCTTCAGGGAGTTGTAGAGAGCAAGAAGGTCTCCCCTGAGCCTCCTCTTCTCCAGGCTAAGCAACCCCAGCTCCCTCGGTCTGTCCTCATAGGGCTGTGTTCCAAACCCCTCACCAACTTTGTTGCCCTTCTCTGGACACCTCCAGCAACTCAACAGAAGTCCCTTCCAACTCAAACCATTCTATGGTTCTATGATTCTGTGGTTCCATGATTCTGTGGTTCCATGATTCTATGATTCTATGATTTAGGGACCTCAGTGAAAGAAAGATTGAGAAGCTGGAGCGAGTCCAGGTGTGAGCCACTGAGATAGCCAGAGCCCTGGGGCTAGACTAGAGAAGACAAAACTAAGGGCTGTTTTCCTAACCAAAGGGGAATTATGCAGAAGATAAAGCCAGGCAGTTCTCTGGGCAGACAAAGATGAAAACCAAGTTGCAGCAAAGGAGACTCTGATTAGACATAAGGGAAAGTTTTCACTGGAGGTGGTCAAATACTAAAGCAGGTTGCTCACAAAGCTCAGAAAAACCTTTGACTTTGAAGATCCTAAAAACCTGAGTAGATGAGGCTCTGAGCCAGATGATGTGAGGATACCCCTGGGGGTGGGAGAGAAGAGATCATCCTGGGTGACTTCCAGGGGCTGCTTCCGTGTCCTGTTATGAGTCTCTGTTTTGGGGCTCTTTGTCTCTCCTTCTGATGTTTTGGACAGACACATGTGCTCTCTTGTGGGCTGGTGGATATTTAGGCAAGCTGAGTGCAAACCCCTTGGAAAATGGCATTCCCACAGTGCAAGAGAGAAAAGGCCCCATGCATTTCTACAAGAAGCTCTCCAGTGTGCTAAGGAAGGGGGGGGGAGCTGATGTCATCTTCTCCACCCTCTTCACTGCGGCTCTCTCACACAGTCTAACACTTATGTGCTGAGTTTAAAAGCACCAGGCAAACTGGTCCTTATTTATTCCACAAAGGTCACTTCAGACGTCGGATCTGGGTTCTGGGAGGTCCAGTCATGACTCAATCTTCCAGCTTAGCTGAGTTAGGTAGCAAGGAGCCAACTGCATTGCTCATGTTCACACATCCAGAGTGAGTCAGTAGCTTGGCTTAAAGTTGTAACTGCAAGGTCCTGGCTGCCAGAGCTTTGGTCTGTCACCTAAGGCCTCCTTTTTGGTTCGACTTGACCTCAGTTCCAAGTCAGTACTTTCAGAATCCAGCCATAGCATTGTGAGCTCTCATGCCTTACCAGCAGCAGAACAAGAGGACACAGTCTCAAGCTGCACCAGAGGAGGTTCAGGATGGTTGTTAGGAAGAAGTTCTTCCCAGAAAGAGAGATTGGCCATGGGAATGTGCTGCCCAGGGAGGTGGTGGAGTCACCATCACTGGAGGTGTTTAGGAAGAGACTGGATGGGGTGCTTGGTGCCATGGTTGAGTTGATCAGATGGTGTTGGGTGATAGGTTGGACTTGATGATCTCCAAGATCTTTTCCAACCTGGTTCATTCTGTATTCTGCTATGGTGACAAGTCATTTAACTGGAATCACCTCTATGTTTAGTCACTGGGAGTGCCCCATCCACAATGGGCAAAGACAATACGTGCTCTTGATTTGGGTTTTGTTGCACAGTGCAAACCCACAGCAACAGACACATGCAGTTTCTGTTTCTTCTATAGAATGGAATGGAATGGAATGGAATGGAATGGAATGGAATGGAATGGAATGGAATGGAAGAGAAGAGAAGAGAAGAGAAGAGAAGAGAAGAGAAGAGAAGAGAAGAGAAGAGAAGAGAAGAGAAGAGAAGAGAAGAGAAGAGAAGAGAAGAGAAGAGAAGAGAAGAGAAGAGAAGAGAAGAGAAGAGAAGAGAAGAGAATTAACCAAGTTGGAAGAGACCTTTGAGATCATCAAGTCCAACCTATCACCCAACACCATCTAATCAACTAAACCATGGCACCAAAGCACCCCATCCAGTCTCACAGTATCACAAAGGTTGGAAGAGACCTCGGGGATCATTGAGTCCAACCTGTCACCACAAACCTCATGACTAAACCATGGCACCAAGTGTCACATCCAATCCCCTCTTGAACACCTCCAGGGATGGGGACTCCACCACCTCCCTGGGCAGCACATCCCAATGATGAATGACTCTCTCAGTGAAGAACTTTCTCCTCACCTCCAGCCTAAACTTCCCCTGGCACAGCTTGAGACTGTGTCCTCTTGTTCTGGTGCTGGTTGCCTGGGAGAAGAGACCAACCCCCACCTGGCTATAACCTCCCTTCAGGGAGTTGGAGAGAGCAAGAAGGTCTCCCCTGAGCCTCCTCTTCTGCAGGCTAAGCAACCCCAGCTCCCTCAGCCTCTCCTCCCAGGGCTGTGCTCCAAACCCCTCCCCAGCCTCATTGCCCTTCTCTGGACACGTTCAAGTGTCTCTTCCTAAACACCTCCAGTGATGGTGACTCCACCACCTCCCCGGGCAGCACATTCCAAATGCAAATCACTCTCTATATTAACTCCAAACTAACAGCTGGATTGTTCCTTTACACTTTTTCTTTCAGAATAGCCTGCCAGAAGCGATGACCTTCCACCAGGGCTTCTGAGTCTCCCATATGTTTAGCTGACTTTTAAACAGATCCTGTTCTACAACCCTCCCTTAAATCCTCTCCTTTCTCCACGGGCTGCTGTCTCCTCCTCTTGTGAATGGCTGATTCCCCTGATGATTAAACAACAAATATCATTTTCTCATAGCCTCTGCCATTGTTGTGCAGCATTGGAAAGAATAGGATAAAATGGAGCTCTGACTCAGTGCTTGGCAGGGTGTCTGGAAGTGGGGAGAGTATGAGAAGTGATGAATCTGTTTGGGATTTCTGCACAGAAATTCAGCTTTTAAATACACACTTAGCTGATGCTATTAATTCAAAGATAAAGTGCTTAAGTGCTCTGCTAATCTAACTGGGGCAAGGGAATAAAGCAGTTTAAGTTCCCCCAACATTCTGCAAGTCAAAATAGCAGTGTCTACCACTGCAGAGAGATAACCTTGGAAGAATTCCTGTGATAGCCCTGACTCCTGAGGCTTTCTAAGTCAGCTCTTTTCATAGAATCACAGAATCACCAAGGTTGGAAGAGACCTCAAAGATCATCAAGTCCAGCCTGTCACCACACACCTCATGACTAAACCATGGCACCAAGTGCCACATCCAATCCCCTCTTGAACACCTCCAGGGCAGCACATTCCAACGGCCAACAGCTCTCCCTGTGAAGAACTTTCTCCTCACTTCCAGCTTAAACCTCCCCTGGCACAGCTTGAGACTGTGTCCTCTTGTTCTGGTGCTGGTTGCCTGGAAGAAGTGACCAACCCCCACCTGGCTACAACCTCTCTTCAGGGAGTTGTAGGCAGGAAGAAGGTCTCCCCTGAGCCTCCTCTTCTCCAGGCTAAGCAACCCCAGCTCCCTCAGCCTCTCCTCACAGGGCTGTGCTCCAGACCCCTCCCCAGCTTTGTTGCCCTTCTCTGGACACCTTCAGGTGTCTCAATGTCCTTCTTAAACTGAGGGGCCCAGAACTGGACACAGGACCCAATACTCTGTAGCACAGAGTCAGCTGATCCCTCTGATAAATCCAAAATCCATTTTTAATTCATTTCTCTCTCCATTCTCAGAACTACCAGCCCCATTTTTCCCCAGGTCTGTGTGCACAGTTCCCATTGATTTTATTGGCAGCTGTCAAATACAGACTGGAGAACAATTTTTTACTGCATTTTGAAAACAACACCAATGAAGCTTTAGTCTGAAGCTTTAACTGTGCCTAGATGAGGCTTCCAGAAAAAAAAAAACCTAATGAAAATGCTTTGTTCTTGTAGTTTCATTCTCCAAGTTAAAAATCTTCTCTTCTGAAATAAGGAGACAGCTTCTGGCAGAGGCACTCAGCTCATTAAGAAATGAGAGTTTGTCTTAGGAAGTTCTCCAAGGCTACAAAAAAACCCAAAAGCTTGCAAGGAAGCAGCTGTTGGTCATTTTCCTCACCACAGAGCCATGACTAGAGCTGGTGCTTTTAGTGCTAGGTGAGAGCTAAGTCACTGACAGAGTCTAGGGAAATAATAATGGATCAGATGGGGACAATGGGTTCAAAGCCTGTGAGGAGAGGCTGAGGGAGCTGGGGCTGCTTAGCCTGGAGGAGGCTTAGAGGAGACCTTATAGCCATCTACAACTCCCTGAAAGGAGGTTGTAGCCAGGTGGGGGTTGGTCTCTTCTCCCAGGCAACCAGCACCAGAACAAGAGGACACAGTCTCAAGCTGTGCCAGGGGAGATTTAGGCTGGAGGTTAAGAAGAAATTCTTCCCAGAAAGAGAGATTGGCCATTGGAATGTGCTGCCCAGGGAGGTGGTGGAGTCACCATCACTGGAGGTGTTGAAGAGGAGACTGGATGAGGCACTTGGTGCCATGGTTTAGTTGATTAGATGGTGTTGGGTGATAGGTTGGACTTGATGATCTTGAAGATCTTTTCCAACCTAGTCAATTCAATTCAATTCAATTCTATTCTATTCTATTCTATTCTATTCTATTCTATTCTATTCTATTCTATTCTATTCCATTCTATTCCATTCCATTCCATTCCATTCCATTCCATTCCATTCCATTCCATTCCATTCCAGGCATTTAACTCTCTGATATTTGGAACAGCCTCCTACATATCTTTGTCCCAGGAAACCAGTTAGAAGAGAGGAGTTGTAGTTTAGGGGAATTATATGGTTTATAGTCACAGCTGTTTGTTTTTGTCTTTGCACAAGATCTTTCAAGGTGCAATATGAAAAGCACAGGAAAAAGCCATTTTTTACTGGAGAGTGTTTGGAACACAGACAGACGGATGTTGGTCTCTTCTCCCAGGCAGCCAGTACCAGAACAAGAGGACACAGTCTCAGGCTGCGCCAGGGGAGGTTCAGGCTGGATGTTAGGAAGAAGTTCTATACAGAGAGAGTGATTGCCCACTGGAATGGGCTGCCTGGGGAGGTGGTGGAATCACCATCACTGGAGGTGTTCAGGAGAAGACTTGATGGGGTGCTTGGTGCCATGGGTTAGTTGTTTGGGTGGTGTTGGATTGGTTGATGGGTTGGACGCGGTGATCTTGAAGGTCTCTTCCAGCCTGGTTTATTCTATGTATTCTATGTATTCTATGAACAGGGCTGGACGTGTATGGGCACTGCCAAAGTTGTCTGCAGTCTTTGACACAGCTACAAGTGGCACCTTTTACTTTTTCCTTCCAATCATGAGCAGCATCAGTAAATGCAGAGTGGCTGGAGAATGCAGCAGAGAAAGAGGTTTATCTGGCTTACTGGATGAGACTTGCTTATCTTTTCATTTCACTCTGAGGTGTTACAAACTATCCTTTAATGATGATAATGTGCTGATCAATCCAGATTGGTCTCTATGGCAAGCTTTGTTTTTCTCATTACATTCCTTAGCCATTAGTCTATGCCCAGATTAGTGATAATCTTTGCCAAGAGAGATCCTAGGTGCCTGGAAGTCACTGATAAAAGTTCTGCCAAAAAAAATCCACAGAACAACCAGGCCTTTATACAGAAACGTGTCTGTGATCTCCCTCCAAGAGTGTTTCTTTCCCCTTGTGCCAGGGAAAGATCCTAACAAGATTTATAATGGGATGAAAACATACCTATTAATCCTGACCCAGATCTATTTTTGGATAGGATAGGATAGGATAGGATAGGATAGGATAGGATAGGATAGGGAAGAGGAGAGGAGAGGAGACTCGAGGAGAGGAGAGGAGAGGAGAGGAGAGGAGAGGAGACTCGAGGAGAGGAGAGGAGACTCGAGGAGACTCGAGGAGACTCGAGGAGAGGAGAGGAGACTCGAGGAGAGGAGAGGAGAGGAGACTCGAGGAGACTCGAGGAGAGGAGAGGAGACTCGAGGAGAGGAGAGGAGACTCGAGGAGAGGAGAGGAGACTCGAGGAGACTCGAGGAGAGGAGAGGAGACTCGAGGAGAGGAGAGGAGACTCGAGGAGAGGAGAGGAGAGGAGACTCGAGGAGACTCGAGGAGAGGAGACTCGAGGAGAGGAGAGGAGAGGAGAAGAGACTCGAGGAGAGGAGAGGAGACTCGAGGAGAGGAGAGGAGAGGAGACTCGAGGAGAGGAGAGGAGAGGAGAGGAGACTCGAGGAGAGGAGAGGAGACTTGAGGAGAGGAGACTCGAGGAGAGGAGAGGAGAGGAGACTCGAGGAGAGGAGAGGAGACTCGAGGAGAGGAGACTCGAGGAGAGGAGAGGAGAGGAGAGGAGAGGAGAGGAGAGGAGAGGAGAGGAGAGGAGAGGATATAGAATAGAATAGAATAGGATAGGGAAGAGAAGAGAAGAGAAGAGAAGAGAAGAGAAGAGAAGAGAAGAGAAGAGAAGAGAAGAGAAGAGAAGAGAAGAGAAGAGAAGAGAAGAGAAGAGAAGAGAAGAGAAGAGAAGAGAAGAGAAGAGAAGAGAAGAGAAGAGAAGAGAAGAGAAGAGGATATAGAATAGAATAGAATAGGATAGGATAGGATAGGATAGGATAGGATAGGATAGGATAGGATAGGATAGGATAGGATCTATCACCCAACACTATCTCAATTAAACCATGGCACCAAGCACCCCATCCAGTCTCTTCCTAAACACCTCCAGTGATGGTGACTCCACCACCTCCCTGGGCAGCACATTCCAGCATTCAATCTCTCTTCCTGTGAAGATTTTCTTCCTTTTCCAGGATCTGATGCTGAAAATAAGAAAGTATCATGTCATAGGCTAAAATTTTGCTCTAGGGAACTAGAAAATCCAGTGTGGGCATCATTAAGTTCTCATGTTAGGGAAAAGCCAAAAGCACTGTTTTTCTTCCCTTCAAAAGGGTTTGATCTGTGAGCTAATGTACAAGAAGACCAATTCCAGTCCAGCCCTCAGGAGTCTCTCACAGAACATTTCCAAACCTCTGTAACTAAAAGAAAAGGGGGAAAAAAAAGAGTAAGAATCATAGAATCAGTAAGGTTGGAAAAGACCTCAGAGATTGGCAAGTCCAACCTAGCACCCAACACCATCTAATCAACTAAACCATGGCACCAAGTGCCTCATCCAACTGCCTCTTGAACACCTCCAGGGATGGGGACTCCACCACCTCCCTGGGCAGCACATTCCAATGGCCAATCTCTCTTGCTGGGAAGAACTTTCTCCTCACCTCCAGCCTAAACCTCCCCTGGTGCAGCTTGAGACTGTGTCCTCTTGTTCTGCTGCTGGTTGCCTGGGAGAAGAGACCAACCCCCACCTGGCTACAACCTCCCTTCAGGCAGTTGTAGACAGCAAGAAGGTCTCCCCTGAGCCTCCTCTTCTCCAGGCTAAGCAACCCCAGCTCCCTCATCCTCTCCTCACAGGGCTGTGCTCCAGACCCCTCCCCAGCTTTGTTGCCCTTCTCTGGACACCTTCCAGCAACTCAACATCTTTCCTAACCTGAGGGGCCCAGAACTGGACACAGGACTCAAGATGTGGCCTGACCAGTGCTGAGCACAGGGGGAGGATGACTTCCCTGCTCCTGCTGGCCACACTACTCCTGATGCAACATAGATCTTAAATATGAAGAGATAATTATTTCCTAGGCTGATACCTTCTGAGGTAACACAGAGAATGATCCTTACTGACATTTGGTATTTCCACTTGTTAATTGGGTTAATATGCTATTTCCCCTCTATTTCAGTTAATTCATGAAGACAGAGCTGACCTGACAATGGTCTCCATGGAGCTTCTAATCACACTTTCCTAAACCTTAACACATTGCTGTTTGTTATCACATTGTCTTGGGTTTCCATTGTTTTTCAAGACATTATGGACAACTGAATGAGAGCTGATAGGAGATAAGAAGCCAAACAAGGCTGTGTGAGCTTTCTTTCTGGGAAAGCAACAGTAGTGAGAATCTCTCATTTGGGAAGGTTGCTGGGCAAGGGTTTCAGATTGACATTTAACAGACAAAACACAGGCTGATGGAGATCTAAGCTGCTTGCAAATGCATAAAGCAAGCCAGAGCTGTCATAGCTTCCCAAAAGCAAACAAAATCCTTCCACTGATCTTCTGTTCCTATAATCCAGCACAGTAAGCACTGGCTGCCCAGTTTGGGTCCTGATGTATTTTCTTGCATCACTGTTTATAAAACAAACCAAGAGAAAAGTCCTCTCTGATAACCCTCACAGCCTTGCAGTTTTCCCTTGACTACCAAGTTCATTAATCATGTTTGAAGGCCACATACACTGATATTATATATACTGTTGCTGCATCAGGAACAGTGTGGCCAGCAGGAGCAGGGAAGTCATTGTGCCCTTGGACTCAGCACTGGTTAGGCCACACCTTGAGTCCTGTGTCCAGTTCTGGGCCCCTTGAAGAAGGATATTGAGACACTTGAATGTGTCCAGAGAAGGGCAACAAAGCTGGGGAGGGGTTTGGAGCACAGCCCTGTGAGGAGAGGCTGAGGGAGCTGGGGTTGCTTAGCCTGCAGAGAGGAGGCTCAGGGGAGACCTTCTTGCTCTCTACAACTCCCTGAAGGGAGGTTGTAGCCAGCTGGGGGTTGGTCTCTTCTCCCACACAGCCAGCACCAGAATAAGAGGACACAGTCTCAAGCTGTGCCAGGGGAGGTTTGGGCTGGATGTTAGGAAGAAATTCTTCCCATCAAGAGAGATTGGCCATTGGAATGTGCTGCCCAGGAAGGTGGTGGAGTCACCATCCCTGGAGGTGTTTAGGAAGAGACTGGATGAGGCACTTGGTGCCATGGTCTAGTTGATCAGATGGTGTTGGGTGATAGGTTGGACTTGATGATCTGAAAGGTCTTTTCCAACCTGTTCTGTTCTGTTCTGTTCTGTTCTATTCTATTCTATTCTATTCTATTCTATTCTATTCTATTCTATTCTATTCCTCTCTACTCCTATTCCTATTCCTATTCCTATTCCTATTCCTATTCCTATTCTATTCTATTCTACTCTAAACTCTTTGAGAAGCCACAGGATAAAAGCATGAAAGGCTGACAGGGAAGAATGCTGTGTTTCATGCAGGCAACTGAAGAGGCTCTAGACAGGCTGAAGGCACTTGTCCAAAGTAAGTTTGCCTGGCAGTGAAGGCATCTGTCTAATTAGCAGAGTTCCCTACTTTTGGCTCATTCTGTTGGCTCTGAATAGTGAAGGTGGCTAGCACTGAAATGGTTAACCCTGAAACAAATTTTAGCAGACAGGCTGTGTGTCACCAGCATCAGGAGTTCATGAACCTTTGACAGCTGTCACTTCTGTCTGTACAAAGATGTTGTATCCAAAAAGCTGCACCTAGAGCCCCAGGGGCTGGAACCTTTCTTTCTCAATGACAGTACAAGCTCCTCAGACAGTGGTGAAGTGTGAAGCAGCTTTTGGTGAGAAGGATCACTAGGGATCTGCTCAGCTGAAGATTTAGCAGAGTCTAAGGGAATTAAACTCAAACAGCTTCTGAAAAGGCTGAATTACATAGAATACATAGAATAAACCAGGTTGGGAGAGACCTTCAAGATCATCGTGTCCAACCCATCAACCAATCCAACACCACCCAAACAACTAACCCATGGCACCAAGCACCCCATCAAGTCTCCTCCTGAACACCTCCAGTGATGGTGACTCCACCACCTCCCTGGGCAGCACATTCCAATGGGCAATCACTCTCTCTGTGTAGAACTTCTTCCTAACATCCAGCCTAAACCTCCCCTGGTGCAGCCTGAGACTGTGTCCTCTTGTTCTGGTGCTGGTTGCCTGGGAGAAGAGACCAAACGCTGCCTGTCTACAACCTCCCTTCAGGGAGTTGTGGAGAGCAATAAGGTCCCCCTTAGTCTCTTCTTCTCCAGGCTAAGCAACCCCAGCTCCCTCAGCCTCTCCTCACAGGGCTGTGCTCCAAACCCCTTCCCAGCTTTGTTGCCCTTCTCTGGACTCGTTCCAGCAAGTCAACCTCCTTCCTAACCTGAGGGGCTCAGAACTGGACACAGGACTCGAGGTGTGGCCTAACCAGTGCAGTGTACAGGGGCAGAATGACCTCCCTGCTCCTGCTGGCCACACTGTTCCTGATGCAGGCCAGGATGCCATTGGCCCTCCTGGCTGCCTGGGCACACTGCAGGCTCATGTTCAACCTACCATCGACCAGCACCCCCCGGTCCCTCTCTGCCTGGCTGCTCTCAGCCACTCTGACCCCAGCCTGTAGCACTGCATGTGTAATAAAAATGTGTAATAGGAAGGATGGCTTAGGAATAGAACTCACAGTGATTCCTGCTGAACTTGGTCACTTCCCCACGAATAAGGCAACAAACTGAAGCACTGAAACCAGTGGGTTGCCTTACTAAGATCTGCTCTAATAAATGGCTGTGTAAACTTCTTTTCACCATGGGACCAGAGGGTCAGACTGGTCTTTGGGCAGAAGGATTCTGAGAAGAGTGAATAACCACTGTGCAGAATACCCCACAGCCATTGCAACAGAGCTGTGATCCAGAGAACAAGAGGCTGGTGATCAGCCTAGGGGTGAGGTAATGGAGTCAGGCAATAGCCAGCCCAGGCAGCATCCTTTTTCTGAGTGACAACTAATGTAGAGAGCAGTGTGATTTCTTCTTCTCCATCCTTCTGTCCCCGGAAAGTGACTCATGTGATGCATCAAGGGATGAGACAGTGGGAATGTGACACCAAAGACAGATTTGCCTGTGGCTCCAAATTGCTGTTCAGAGCTCTGCAGAGGGAACCCAGGTTCAGGCACGTGGCCAGCAATCACTCAAAATGGGGAAGTCTGTGTTGTTCTGATGGAGATACCTCCTGCAAATGAAAATGCATCCTCTCAGCAGCAATTCATCCTATTTAGATGAAGCAGGGGTTGTAAGTTTCTACAAGCCTACCAGTCCCCAGGGGTGGAGGTGTTCCAAGGTCCACAATGAACTGAATTCAAGCCTTGCTCACAAACAAATGATTGAGTAAGATTTCCAAGAACCTAGTCCCTGAGCTTCCATAAGGACGAGCACAGCATGATTACAAGTGCAGTGTCCTGGCTCTTCCAAGAACTCCAGATGAGCCCAGCAAAGCAACTAGCTTATGTATCCAATCAATGGGATGGGATGGAAAGGGATGGGATGGGATGGGATGGGATGGGATGGGATGGGATGGGATGGGATGGGATGGGATGGGATGGAATAGAATAGAATAGAATAGAATAGAATAGAATAGAATAGAATAGAATAGAATAGAATCAACCAGGTTGGAAAAGACATCCAACACCCTCTAATCAACTAAACCATGGCACTAAGTGCAGCATCCAGTCTCTTCCTAAACACCTCCAGTGATGGTGACTCCACCACCTCCCTGGGCAGCACATCCCAGTGGCCAATCTCTCTTGCTGGGAAGAACTTTCTCCTCATCTCGAGCCTAAACTTCCCCTGGCACAGCTTGAGACTGTGTCCTCTTGTTCTGGTGCTGACTGCCTTGGAGAAGAGACCAACCCTCACCTGGCTAAAACCTCCCTTCAGGGAGTTGTAGAGAGCAAGAAGGTCTCCCCTGAGCCTCCTCTTCTCCAGGCTAAGCAACCCCAGCTCCCTCAGCCTCTCCTCACAGGGCTGTGCTCCAGACCCCTCCCCAGCTTTGTTGCCCTTCTCTGGACACCTTCCAGCAGCTCAACATCTTTCCTAAACTGAGGGGCGCAGAACTGGACACAGGACTCACAGTATCACAGTATCACCAAGGTTGGAAGAGATCTCAAGGATCATCGAGTCCAACCTGTCACCACAGACCTCATGACTACACCATGGCACCAAGTGCCACATCCAATCTCCTCTTGAACACCTCCAGGGATGGTGACTCCACCACCTCCCTGGGCAGCACATCCCAATGACAAATGACTCGCTCAGTGAAGAACTTTCTCCTCACCTCGAGTCTAAACCTCCCCTGGCACAGTTTGAGACTGTGTCCCCTTGTTCTGGTGCTGGCTGCTTGGGAGAAGAGACCAACCCTCACCTGGCTACAACCACTTTTCAGGTAGTTGTAGAGGGCAATGAGGTCTCCCCTGAGCCTCCTCTTCTGCAGGCTAAGCAACCCCAGCTCCCTCAGCCTCTCCTCACAGGGCTGTGCTCCAAACCCCTCCCCAGCCTCGTTGCCCTTCTCTGGACACATTCAATTGTCTCAATATCCTTCTTAAATGGAGAGGCCCAGAACTGGACACAGGGCTGAAGGTGTGGCCTCACCAGTGCTGAGTCCAGGGGCAGAATGCACAGAATGCACATTTCCACGTTTCAAAACTTGTTCCCTGGGTTCACTTCCACGCATCACATCCTGGGCTTTGTTCAGTCACGACCCTCCTTGTGCACCGTGCTGTGTCTGAGCTTGCACGAGGACGGCAGAAGGAAGTAATGAGGGAAGAGATTCTCCTCTCTTCTTTTGTTTGAAGTGGGTGAGATACAGCAAGGGTGATTTGAAAGGAGAAAAGCTGGCACAAAGAGAGAACTGCTTGTGCCTCTGCTCTCAGTGGAGTTTTGAGTCATTCATGCAGTGCAGAAGCTAGGGAGCCTGAGTGACTCATACACTGCTAACTATGGAGGGAAAAAAATGTGGGTTGTTTTTTTTTCCCCTGAAACATTCAAGCATTAGTCACATTTTCACTTAATATCAGCTGATTCTAGTAGCCTTATTCCACCTTTGGGGATTAAGTACAATTGGTTATATAAAAGACATTGGGCTCAAGCCCCCTTTAAGCTGATGTGCTACATGTGGCATCAGGCACCTTGCCTGGAGTAGGAAGCATTTTAAATGCCCCTCAGTTCAGCATGGGGATTACTATCTTTAATGAGGAGAGGGAAGGGAAGGGAAGGGAAGGGAAGGGAAGGGAAGGGAAGGGAAGGGAAGGGAAGGGAAGGGAAGGGAAGGGAAGGGAAGGGAAGGGAAGGGAAGGGAAGGGAAGGGAAGGGAAGGGAAGGGAAGGGAAGGGAAGGGAAGGGAAGGGAAGGGAAGGGAAGGGAAGGGAAGGGAAGGGAAGGGAAGGGAAGGGAAGGGAAGGGAAGGGAAGGGAAGGGAAGGGAAGGGAAGGGAAGGGAAGGGAAGGGAAGGGAAGGGAAGGGAAGGGAAGGGAAGGGAAGGGAAGGGAAGGGAAGGGAAGGGAAGGGAAGGGAAGGGAAGGGAAGGGAAGGGGAGGAGAGGGGAGGGAAGGGGAGGAGAGGGGAGGGGAGGGAAAAGAGAGGAGAGGGGAGGGAAAAGAGAGGAGAGGGGAGGAGAGGAGAGGAGAGGAGAGGAGAGGAGAGGAGAGGAGAGGAGAGGAGAGGAGAGGAGAGGAGAGGAGAGGAGAGGAGAGGAGAGGAGAATGAATTGAATTGTCCACATTGGAAAAGACCTTCAAGATCACTGAGTCCAACCTATCACCCAACACCATCTCATCAACTAAACCATGGCACCAAGTGCCTCATTCAGTCTCTTCTTAAACACCTCCAGGGATGGTGACTCCATCACCTCCCTGGGCAGCACATTCCAATGGCCAATCTCTCTTGCTGGGAAGAATTTCTTCCTAACATCCATCCTAAACCTCCCCTGGCACAGCTTGAGACTGAGTCCTCTTGTTCTGGTGCTGGGTGCCTGGGAGAAGAGACCAACCCCCACCTGGCTACAACCTTCCTTCAGGGAGTTGTAGAGAGCAAGAAGGTCTCCCCTGAGCCTCCTCTTCTCCAGGCTATGCAACCCCAGCTCCCTCAGCCTCTCCTCACAGGGCTGTGCTCCAGACCCCTCCCCAGCCTTGTTGCCCTTCTCTGGAGACATTCAAGTGTCTCAATGTCCTTCTTAAACTGAGGAGCCGACTCAAGGTGCTGTCTAACCAGTGCTGAGCACAGGGCAGAATGACTTCCCTTCTCCTGCTGGCCACACTGTTCCTGATGCAGGCCAGGATGCCATTGGCCTTCTTGGCCACCTGGGCACACTGCTGGCTCATGTTCATCCTACTATGAACCAGTACCCCCAGGTCCCTCTCTGCCTGGCTGCTCTCCAGCCTCTCTGCCCCCAGCCTGTAGCACTGCAGGGGGTTGTTGTGGCCAATGTGCACTTGCTTAGATGTCATTCCTTTTTTTTAATCTTCTAACACTGAAATAAGTAAATTTATGAAACTTACTCAACATTTTCTAGTGGACATGCCTCTTTTTAAAGTCTGTCTGGAATTTATTGAAGCAAAACTGTCTGTGGGGTAAAACAGTGCTCTGTTCTTCATGTGGTGATACCCAGTGCTCAGGGACCATCACGGGGGAGATGTGGATCATCCTGGGGCTTAGTCAGGCATGTTCTGGAGTCTGCATATCTCACAGAGAAGCAGATGGTTATTTGCTGACTGGAAATATGTAGGTTAATTCCCTGGAGGAATGTATGTATCTTTATCTGGTTGCACTGGAGGGGAAATTTGGGTAGAACAACTTCAATGGGAACTCCAGGAAGCAGTGGAAAGTCAGGTTGCAGTTTTCCTGTGGACTGAGCTGTTTAATATGAGGCAATGTGGTTTGAAGCTGTTAGCCACGAGGTAAGGCAATGCTATTGCAAAAGGGCTTGAGGATTTGACAAGATAACTGTTAGGAAATGAATGCAGAATGGGGCAGAAAGTGTCATGATGTTCTTAAGTGATGAGCAGTGCAAGTGAGGATGCAGGATGCAGCTCTCTTCCCCCCATCTTAGACAGCCATGAACTGGTTTCCTGACTGAAAGAAGCAAAGTGGCTCAGGAGTCTCCACCTTGGGATACAGCCAGCTGAGGGGCTGCAGAGGCCAGTACATCTCATTGGGGTGTAGAGAAGGTGGAAGGGGCAAAGGTTCTTCACTGGTTCTCAAGAACTGGAGGGTCTCCACCTGTCAGCAGTTTGGGCAGAGACAAAGTACAATGCTTTTTCACACAGCAGCCCATAAAATGATGGAACTGATTGCTGTGCTAACTGTGAAGGTGGAAACCATACAGCTATTCAAGCCAGACTGAATAAATGAGCTCTGACTCTGATGACCAAGCATGATACTGCAGATGTATTTTCACCAGTGGTGTCCCCCAGGGATCAGTGCTGGGCCCTATCCTGATCAATATCTTTATCAATGATCTGGAGGAGGGCATTGAGTCCATCATCAGTAGATTTGCAGATGACACCAAGCTGGGGGCAGGAGTTGATCTGGTAGAGGGTAGGAGAGCTCTGCAGAGGGACCTTGGCAGGCTGGACAGATGGGCAGAGTGCAAGGGCAGGAGACTGAACACAGCTAAGTGCCAGGTTCTGCACATTGGCCACAACAACCCCCTGCAGTGCTACAGGCTGGGGTCAGAGTGGCTGGAGAGCAGCCAGGCAGAGAGGGATAGGGGGTGATGGTTGAGGGTAGGCTGAACATGAGCCAGCAGTGTGCCCAGGTGGCCCTCCAGCCAGTTCCTAACCCAGCACAGAGTGCTGCCACCTTCCAAACATCATGTCTCACCTCTTTGTCCAGGTTTTCTGTCTCTGCCAGGTCTCATCCCACTGCTAAGCAGAGATGGACATGATCACAGCAGGGACCCGGGAAGGAGCTGTGCGATGGTCCAGGCTTTGCTTTGTTAAATGCCACCAGGCATGCACTGTGTGGGGTCATACAACAGGGGAAGGAAGGCATCCCCTTGTCACTGCCAGCCTCTCCTTCACATTAAGTCTGCTTTAGACTGTAAACTCTGCAGCACACACTGCCATTTCCTATTACTCTGTGCATGACTTGGCACAATGAGGTCTTCCTTGAGGGGAGCTACTGAAGCCCTCTCTACGCACCCTACACGTCCAGGAGGAATCGCTGGGGAATTGACACTGCTGGTGCCAGCCTGCTGCTGCACTGGGCCCCTCAATTTAAGAAGGACATTGAGACTCTTGAACGTGTCCAGAGAAGGGCAACAAGGCTGGGGAGGGGTCTGGAGCACAGCCCTGTGAGGAGAGGCTGAGGGAGCTGGGGTTGCTTAGCCTGCAGAAGAGGAGGCTCAGGGGAGGCCACCTTGCTCTCTGCAACTACCTGAAGGGAGGTTGTAGCCAGGTGGGGGTTGGTCTCTTCTCCCAGGCAACCAGCACCAGAACAAGAGGACACAGTCTCAAGCTGTGCCAGGGGAGGTTTAGGCTGGGTGTTAGGAAGAAGTTCTTCCCAGCAAGAGAGATTGGCCATTGGAATGTGCTGCCCAGGGAGGTGGTGGAGTCACCATCCCTGGAGGTGTTCAAGAAGGGACTGGATGTGGCACTTGGTGCCATGGTTTAGTTAGTCCTGAGGTGCTGGGTGCTAGGTTGGACTTGATGATCTCTGAGGTCTTTTCCAACCTTATTGATTCTCTGAATAGTCCTGGAGAGAACTGGCATTTGTCCAGCAGTGTGTGGGAATGTTGAAATTACAGAGCCTGCTCTCTTTTAATTGCAGGAAGAAAGCCAGCAACAAACCATCCTCCATGTTACATAGTCTTACATTCTTCATTTGCTTTACATTAAAAGGTTGCTGTCCATTTAGGTTCAGTCTAGAAAGGTGAATGATTTGTTTGATCACCTGAGAAGCAGCAGATCATGTCACCCAGGAGTTTGCTAATAGATTTCAGCAATTAAAAAAGGAGAGAGAGAGAGAGAGAGAGAACCTTAGGAACTTGCAGTGGTTATTTGTTTTTTGGACTCACAGCATTCTGACCAAAGAAAGGGCTTCAGGGGATCATTTTCATCTTTCTCTTCACAGAAGAAGAGAATCTCACTAAGATGGACACTGTTTCTTCCCCATACCTCACTAGACTGTGCCACACAGGTCAATCACACTCCTACCCTTCAGCTAGACGCTGCCTTAATTAGAGGAAGATCCTAGGTGGAGGTTTCTGTGCTCCTCACATATAAAGCTCTGTGGCAAAGCAAAGGATGTGAAGGTTTGCACCAGCCCACTTGCTCACAGAGGGACAGGTTCCAAAGCCACAGGATATCAGTGGGGATGGCTGTGCAGGGGTGGATAGTGGTGGGTGGACACCACTGGTGCCTCCAGATGAGCCCTACCTCTCTCCTTGCACCAGCCTTGGGCAGGTGTAGCCTACTGGCTTCCTTCATGTTAGGCATACTGCAGGCTACAGGTCTTCTCCTCCTAAGGTAACCCTCTAGATGCATTTTCACTTGTTCCATCTCAAAAGCACTCTCTGAGCTGGGGTGACCACCCCATGCCCTAGCTGCAAGCAAGGAGTCCAGGGAGGGTGCCTAGTCCTGCTTGGTAAGTTGTGCATCAGACATGAGATGCCCTGATTTGTAAACACCCTTTTCCTTCCATGCTGCCTGGCCAGCTTGGCATGTAGAATTAAGGAGGGGCAACAAGGTCAATGGGCTACAAAACATGGGCAAATGCAGACAACGAGCTGCCCTTGCTGGCACAGCACCTCATTGGCCTCTCCAAGGGCCCTCCAACACTCAGGTGATAATAGACCAACACATCACCACAGCCTCTGCCTGTCTCCTCCATCCCAGCAATACAACAAATCTCAGTCTGGGAAAAGTCACAGGTTTCTCTCTCATGCTTCTCCCCAGGATCTGTGCTTGGCTGCTTCCTCCACCCAGCCTCCTCCTGCTGGTGCTGTTGCTGCTCCCCATGCACATCCTGCTGGGAGGTTGAAACAAAACAGTGGGTCTTCCATTGCTGTTGGGAACCTCTGATTCCTAGGAAGTGTGTGCAGTGCCCTTCCTGATCACAAGCATCCATTGTGCCTTGGGGAGGGACTGCTGCTTCAGTACAGTGCACTTTATTAAGTAGAAGAGAATTAACCAGGATGGAAAAGACTTTTGAGATCGTTGAGTCCAACCTATCACCCAACACCATCTAATCAACTAAACCATGGCACCAAGGGCCTCATCCAGGCTCTTCTTAAACACTTCCAGTGATGGTGACTTCACCACCTCCCTGGGCAGCACATTCCAATGGCCAATCTCTCTTGCTGGGAAGAACTTCTTCCTAACATCCAGCCTGAACCTCCCCTGGCACAGCTTGAGACTGTGTCCTCTTGTTCTGGTGCTGGTTGCCTGGGAGAAGAGACCAACCCCCACCTGGCTACAACCTCCCTTCAGGGAGTTGGAGAGAGTAATGAGGTCTCCCCTGAGCCTCCTCTTCTCCAGGCTAAGCAACCCCAGCTCCCTCAGCCTCTCCTCACAGGGCTGTGCTCCAGACCCCTCCCCAGCTTTGTTGCCCTTCTCTGGACACCTTCCAGCAACTCAACATCTTTCCTACACTGAGGAGCCCAGAACTGGACACAGGTCTCAAGGTGTGGCCTAACCAGTGCTGAGTCCAGGGGCACAATGACCTCCTTGCTCCTGCTGGCCACACTGTTCCTGATCCGGGCCAGGATGCCATTGGCCTTCTTGGCCAGCTGGGCACACTGCTGGCTCATGTTCAGCCTACTCTCAACCAGTACCTCCAGGTCCCTTTCTGCCTGGCTGCTCTCCAGCCATGCTGCCCCCAGCCTGTAGCACTGCATGAAACTCCTAAGCCAAGGTTCCTGAGTGTGGGCTTCAGGAGCATGGGCGGCAGTTCAGCCTTGGCTTCCTGAGCACATTGTCTGGGAGGTGCTACACCAACACAACGAAGCATCACCCACACACATTCAGGCTAACAATCCTTCTGCAGCCTGTGAGTCCTAAACATTAGACTCAGTTCTGCATCTGGCCTCATTTTCCCTGAACTCATACTTTTCTCTTTTCATGTCAAATTGATGGGGCACAGTCTTAAGTTCTTGTTTCAAGCAAGCTGCCCGAGAAGGTAACACAAATCCAGGCTGGAAATGATGAGAATGTGTTCAGTGACCAGATGAATAAAGAGTAATTCAAGCTTTCTACTGAGTAGGTGGAGTGAAAGAGCAAAGCATCCTTGAGGATGGTGTCTGAAAGGAATAACACAATGCAGTTGCCTGAGATAGCCCAGGCATCGTTGGAGGCCCTGTGATTCACATGACATTTGTGCCTTATTCTCAACTTCTCACATGTCTGTCTCCCACTGTTAGTATTTTTAGCTTGGATTTTCCAAAGGCAGCAAGGCTGATGTGATGAGGCCACCCATCTGCCTGGCTATCTATTGGTCCCATCTGTTCCCTCTCACAAACCCCTCTGAATCTGCTGGCCTGTTTCAGTCTGGTGGCAGGATGGAGGTCTCAGAGTACACTACCCCTACATGTGCTGTGAAGATTGGCTGCTCCTCAGGGAAGGGCCAGCACTTCTGCTTGGTGGAGGGAAGGGAAGGGCAAATCCAGCTGTTGGTACTCTGTCCATAGCAGCAGCTGGGTGGGTGGTGGGTATGCACTTACTCACCAGGCAATTGGGACATAGGACACTTGAAGCCTGAAATAGCATGTGGTGTCTCTTGCCTGTGGGAGGATGTCCTAAAGGGCATGGGACAGCTGTGCTATTGCCATGAAAAGGCAAGGGAAAGGAGGGCACAGTTCTGTGGATAAACCAGCCCTCCCCATGCCTGCATCTCACTGAGCAACACCGAAAGCTGTAACCCTGGGTAACTCTCCATGTCAAGGATTCAGCTCCTGGTATGTGTCTGACTTCTCATATTAACTACATCCTGATGTCAGCTGCTTCAGACATAGATTTGATGTGACTCCTGAAGCTGTGCATGCCTGTGCTTATAGAGTAGAGTAGAGTAGAGTAGAGTAGAATAGAATAGAATAGAATAGAATAGAATAGAATAGAATAGAATAGAATAAACCAGGTTGGAAGAGACCTTCAGGATCATTGCATCCAACCTACCAACCAATCCAACACCACCTAAACAACTAACCCATGGCACCAAGCACCCCATCAAGTCTCCTCCTGAACACCTCCAGTGATGGTGACTCCACCACCTCCCTGGGCAGCACATTCCAATGGCCAATCTCTCTTGCTGGGAAGAACTTCTTCCTAACCTCCAGCCTAAACCTCCGCTGGCGCAGCCTGAGACTGTGTCCTCTTGTTCTGGTGATGAGTGCCTGGGAGAAGAGACCAACCCCTGCCTGTCTACAACCTCCCTTCAGGTAGTTGTAGAGAGCAAGAAGGTCTTCCCTGAGCCTCCTCTTCTCCAGGCTAAGCAACCCCAGCTCCCTCAGCCTCTCCTCACAGGGCTGTGCTCCAAACCCCACACCAACTTTGTTGCCCTTCTCTGGACACCTTCCAGCATCTCAACCTCCTTCCTAAACTGAGGGGCCCAGAACTGGACACAGGACTCGAGGTGTGGCCTAACCAGTGCAGTGTACAGGGGCAGAATCTCTTCCCTGTTCCTGCTGGCCACACTGTTCCTGATGCAGGCCAGGATGCCATTGGCCCTCCTGGCTGCCTGGGCACACTGCAGGCTCATGTTCAGCCTACCATCGACCAGCACCCTCAGGTCCCTCTCTGCCTGGCTGCTCTCAGCCACTCTGACCCCAGCCTGTAGCTCTGCATGGGGTTGTTGTGGCCATGATGCAGCACACAGCACTTGGATGTGTTCAATCTCCTGCCCTTGGACTCTGCCCATCTGCCCAGCCACTGTGCACCTACTTGAATGTGAGAGGCGATAAAGGCTTCTTTAGGAAACTTTGTAGCCTATGCAGGAGCACAGAGTGCTCAGTCCCAACCCTGGATTTGCAGGGAGGCCAGCTTGATCCGTTGTCCATCTTCTCACACTGCCCAGGCAGTATTTAGGCATGTAAAAAGACGCTGCAGCCTGGCAGAGAATACACATTCATACTGAGGTTTGTCTTCTGGGGCTGCTCAACCTCTAACACTAACTGCCTGTCTTTGCAGGAATGAGAGTGCTCTGAGCAACAGCCTCATGGCTCTGAAAGCTTTCAGGGCTTTCTGTGGGTCCTCCCTCTACCAGAATCTCTTACTCTTCATTTTTTATAAGCTGAATAATCAGGACAAAGCTACATCTCCTTTCCTGCAGGGCATTTCCCTCCCTCTCAGGCCTTTCTGTAGTGCATCATGCGTGCTCCTCCTTTTTGCAGGTGCGAAGGATGTCATCCTGCTCTGGTGCTCCCAGGGACCCCTGTGTGACTGGCAGCTGATGAAAGGTCCTGTCTTTTCATTTCTGTGCCTCCTTTCATCAAAGGAAGTGACTCAACAGCCTTTGCACATCTTCAGCTTCTCTCCCAGATGGAGTGCACCTCATTTCCATGCCTTTTTAAACTTACCAACGTAAAGCCCACGTGTTCAGCAGCAAAAGCAGTGCAGGATTGCATCCTGGCAAGGACACTAATGGTAAAGGCAGGACCCAGGCAGGGAGCTGCCAGAGGAAGACAGGCTGTGCCCCACTCCTTTTCAAGCATTTTTATTAGCAAATGTCAGGCTTGGCGTTTTGATGCCCAAATCTTAGTTGCAGCCACACGATGTAGCTGTCAAGAGGAGAAAACACTTGTCCTGTTTCTGGATTTGAGCTACAGTTGTGCATTCACCCTTGGCTAAACTGTGTGTTTATTCCTGGTATGAAGCTGTGAACTCTGCTCCTGCAAAGAGGAAATCATTACCCACGTCAAGGGACCGAGTGGGGAGGGCCTGGGGAAGGAGGAGCACAAACAGCGCAGGAGAAAGCCCAAGTGTTGGTTTGCATCTGCGTGGTGTGGAGCAGAAAAGCCCTTCTGCTGTGGCCTGACCTTACTGGCTTCACTGTTTGTCAGAAGTGAGCTGCTGAGAGGGGCCCAGAGAACCTGCTGCAAGGGCAAGTGGAGGGCTGGAAGGAAACACTGCTGCTCCCTCCATGGAAAGGAGGAGTCAGGCACCAAGCTGCCACCCAGCTGAGGATTCCCTTCTGTGTTTCATTTGTGGTACTGCTGGAGGACACACAGCTGCAAGATGAGGTACCCTGGCTGGAGAGCAGCCAGGCAGAAAGGGACCTGGGGGGACTGGTGGAGAGTAGGCTGAACATGAGCCAGCAGTGTGCCCAGGTGGCCAAGAAGGCAAATGGCATCCTGGCCTGGATCAGGAATAGTGGCCAGCAGCAGCAGGGAAGTCATTGTGCCCCTGGACTCAGCACTGTGTCCAGTTCTGGGCCACTCAGTTTAAGAAGGACACTGAGACACTTGAGCATGTCCAGAGAAGGGCAACAAAGCTGGGGAGGGGTCTGGAGCACAGCCCTGTGAGGAGAGGCTGAGGGAGCTGGGGTTGCTTAGCCTGCAGAAGAGGAGGCTCAGGGGAGACCTTCTTGCTCTCTCCAGCTCCCTGAAGGGAGGTTGTAGCCAGGTGGGGGTTGGTCTCTTCTCCCAGGCAGCCAGCACCAGAACAAGAGGACACAGTCTCAAGCTGCACCAGGGGAGGTTTAGGCTGGATGTCTTCACCCACAGAGATTAAGGTAATTATTAACATCCTTTTCTGTTCATGCTTGGTTTTAGACACCTACTAAGTATCCAGCTTTGATTTTGAAAATATAGAATAGAATAGAATAGAGTAAAATAGTAGAATAGAATAGAGTAGAATAGAATAGAATAGAATAGGAGTAGAGTAAAATAGTAGAATAGAATAGAGTAGAATAGGATAGAATAGAATAGGAGTAGAGTAAAATAGTAGAATAGAATAGAGTAGAATAGGATAGAATAGAATAGGAGTAGAGTAAAATAGTAGAATAGAATAGAGAAGAATAGAATAGAGTAGAATAGAATAGAATAGAATAGGAGTAGAGTAAAATAGTAGAATAGAATAGAGAAGAATAGAATAGAGTAGAATAGAATAGAATAGAATAGGAGTAGAGTAAAATAGTAGAATAGAATAGAGAAGAATAGAATAGAGTAGAATAGAATAGAATAGAATAGGAGTAGAGTAAAATAGTAGAATAGAATAGAGTAGAATAGGATAGAATAGAATAGGAGTAGAGTAAAATAGTAGAATAGAATAGAGAAGAATAGAATAGAGTAGAATAGAATAGAATAGAATAGGAGTAGAGTAAAATAGTAGAATAGAATAGAGTAGAATAGAGTAGAGTAGAGTAGAATAGAATAGAATAGAATAGAATAGAATAGGAGTAGAGTAAAATAGAATAGAGCAAAATAGAGTAGAATAGAATCGAATAGAATAGAATAGAATAGAGTAAAATAGAGTAGAGTAGAGTAGAATAAATAGAATGAACCAGGCTGGAACAGTAATATTTCCCCCAGTATTTTCAGTCCCTCAGGATACCCAGGACCTTGTTCATGGGCTCCACACTCAGCTCCCCCAGCAAGACCTTAATCTCTGACTGGCTGTGGCTGTGACTCAGCTCTGAAATACGGTGTTTTTCCACTGAAGGTCTGAAATACAGTGTTTTTCCACTGATAGTTTTGGTAAGTGTAACCTTAAGCCGGGCTACATCGCAGACGAGAACCCAAGAACGTTTTTCATCGCCTGCTATTTCCCTTGCAGCGTCGTGAATGAGGGCGGCGCGGCGTGCGCGGCATTCCCCGCTGATACGATTACGGTGCTCTCGGTATACTCGGCTTTCTTAATTCATTGTACTCGACGTTCACCTTTCGGCAAGGCGTGCTTTAGCTTCGCACGGGCACACGGCTCAGTTCGAGCCCACACACGGCAATCGACAGCGAGACTCCCGGCGCAGCAGCCGCGTCCTGCCGCGGTTGCGGAGCTCCCGCTGGCCACCAGGCGGCTACGGGATGGGCGTCGTGAGAAGGCTGCTTGGAACTGGGTTTCACTACGTGTGGCTGGAGCTCCTCCTCAGCCTTGTCAACAGGGCGTGCTTAGAGGACGAGAAATACCTCTGTGATTGCTGTCAGTCGCTCGTTCTCAATGGGGGAGGTTCCAGAGTTAAGCGCTGGGCGAGGCAGGGAGTCTTGCCACTCCAGTGACCTCACCGGTGCCCTTAGCTCTAGTTTCCTTTCCCCCTAGTCCTACCACTGCCTGACACCCTAGAAAGTCCCTCCCCAGCTTTCTTGGAGCCCCCTTCAGATATTGGAAGGCCACAATGAGGTCACCTGGGAGCCTTCTCTTCTCCAGACTGAACAGCCCCAACTCCTTCAGTCTGTCCTCACAGCAGAGGTGCTCCAGCCCTCTGCTCATCCTCGTGGCCCTTCTCTGGACACCTTCCAGCACCTCCCGATCCTTCCTGTAATAGGGGCTCCAGAACTGGACACAGAACTCCAGGTGGGGTCCCATCAGAGCAGAGTAGAGGGGGGAAATAGAATAGAATAGAATAGAATAGAATAGAATAGAATAGAATAGAATAGAATAGAATAGAATAGAATAGAATAGACCAGGTTGGAAGAGACCTTCAAGATCATCAAGTCCAACCTATCACCCAATGCCATCTGATCAACTAAACCATGGCACCAAGTGCTTCATCCAGTCTCTTCTTAAACCCCTCCAGTGATGGTGACTCCACCACCTCCCTGGGCAGCACATTCCAATGGCCAATCTCTCTTGCTGGGAAGAACTTTCTGCTCATCTCGAGCCTAAACCTCCCCTGGCACAGCTTGAGACTGTGTCCTCTTGTTCTGGTGCTGGTTCTGGCTCTCCTCACAGGCAGATTAGGGCAGAAATTGCAGTTCCCCCCAGTGCCTCCACACAGTGTGTCCCCTAAGGACAAGCAGGGGAGGCGCTCACAGGGTCTCCAAAGACCCAGGGGGCTGGAGCTGTGGCTGCAGAGCAGGGAGAAGGCTGTCACCCCATTCCAGACAAAGCATAATGTGGTGGGTTGAAGTTTCCCCCAGCACTAACTTTAGCCAGAGTAACTTACTTAGAAGCAGCTGAAGCTGTATTTACAAGCAAAACCTACACTCTACAATGGAATGCAAGGAATGTGTACAAAATATACAGGAGTTACAATATGCTACAGATATTTACCATTAGCAAATAACAGGGAAAACCCCCAGGTCAAAAAGAGACCAGGGAAGCTGCTCCGCTGCCCACACCTCCCAATCCCTCCTTCTGCAGCTAAGTTTTAAAGGCATAGCCTAAAACTACCACACATAGACTCCATCAGGATAAGCAGGGCTCATCCCCATGTGGCCAGGCTCCTATCCTTCCCCAAGGATTGCTGCTCTCAGGCCTTTACAACTGCCCCAGATGCTGCTGCTCTGTGCACCCAGTTCTGACTCTAGGCTCCTTCACCCTCTCCTGCACAATGATCTCTAGGTCAGTCTCAACTCCATTCTACCATGAAGTTTGCCAGAAAGGAGAGGGAAAGAAGCCTTTCCAGGTCCAGGCTGCATGGTGCTTCACCTGCTTCTAGTTCAGATATCTGAAGCCACTTGTTGAGTCTCAGTGTTAAATCAAGAGGCTACTAGTTCCTGAGCTGCTCTTGATCTGAAGGAGTCCTGGAGGAAAACCCTTGAAAAGGCAAACAACATCACCTCCAGAGACTCCTCTGAGCGTGCAAGCAGGACCACCTGAGTCTGGCTTGAGCAGGCAGCTGATCTGGAAAGCTTGCTGCAGTTTCTGGGGCAATGACCCCTGCTGAAGTAACCTTTGCTCAGTTGTGCATTGTTGAACAAGCAGCACTCCAACACCCAAGATGTTATTACCCCAAGCTTCCTGAGAACCTTTAACTCATGATGTGCTGGGTTCCCAGCCTTGCCATAGCTCTCCCTTGGTAGTCACCAGCACAGAGCTTTGTCCATAATCTATTTCTCTCTGTGCCATCCAACCTGGCAGGGAGGATGCCAGTGATTTTCCAGGCTTGCCCCCACCAACCCAGTTCAGCTGACACCAGCTGCTGCTGCATCACTGAGGGGGCCACAGAGATGCCAAGGGTGAGTAAACACACCACATGCTGCTCAGCAAACAGCCTTACAGGTGCCTTCCCACCACAGAGTGCACCCTACAGAGCTTTGGCTTTTCTTTGGTTTCCTTCCCTTCTTCTCCCACATCTGGTTTTCATAGTTATGAGCATGCAAATGAAACAGGGAAATTTAGGGACTCTGTTACTAAGGCAACTGATTAGGTGGTGATGCAATTACCTCATTATTTGGAAGTCAGGATGCCCTGCATTGCAATAAGCTCCTGGCAAAAGGGAAGGGGAAAGTTTTCATAGTACTTGCCCACTCAAAGGCAGCATGTCCCTAAAAATGACTTGCCTTGAGAATACACCAAAAGTACAAGCAGCCAACAAAATCTGTCTGCTTTGGCTATGAAATGAGAAGAGGCAAAATCTTTTCACTTCATGCTGGCAGGACTGGGGAGGGAACAGCTCACTTTCAGCAGCATGGGCCATGGGCAAAAGCTTTCATGTGACACCAGTAATTAACCAGCTATCCACCTATAATCACATTTAATTATAGAACCATAGAATCAATAAGGTTGGAAAAGACCTCAGAGATCATCAAGTCCAACCTGTCACCCAGCACCTCAGGACTAACTGAACCATGGCTCCAAGTGCCACATCCAATCCCCTCTTGAACACCTCCAGGGATGGTGACTCCACCACCTCCCTGGGCAGCACATCCCAATGGCCAATCTCTCTTTCTGGGAAGAACTTTTTCCTCACCTCCAGCCTAAACCTCCCCTGGCACAGCTTGAGACTGTGTCCTCTTGTTCTGGTGCTGCTTGCCTGGGAGAAGAGACCAACCCCCTCCTGGCTACAACTTATTATAGTATCAGTCAGGGTTGGAATGGACCACAAGGATCATCTAGTTCCAAGTCCCCTGACATGGGCAGGGACACCCCACACTAGATCAGGCTGGCCAGAGCCTCATCCAGCCTGGGCTTAAACACCTCCAGGGATGGGGCCTCAACCACCTCCCTGGACAACCCATTGCAGGGCTTCACCACTCTCATGGGGAAGAACTTCCTCCTCACCTCCAGCCTCCATCTTCCCACCTCCAGCTTCATTCCATTCCCCCTAGTCCTATTACCACCTGAGATCCTGAGAAGTCCCTCCCCAACTTCCCTTCAAGTAGTTGTAGAGAGCAAGAAGGTCTCCCCTGAGCCTCCTCTTCTCCAGGCTAAGCAACCCCAGCTCCCTCAGCCTCTCCTCACAGGGCTGTGCTCCAGACCCCTCCCCAGCCTTGTTGCCCTTCTCTGGACATGTTCAAGTGTCTCAATGTTCTTCTTAAACTGAGGAGCTCAGAACTGGACACAGGACTCAAGGTGTGACCTAACCAGTGCTGAGTCCAGGGGCACAATGACTTCCCTGCCATTGGCCTTCTTGGCCACCTGGGCACACTGCTGGCTCATGTTCAGCTGGCTGTCCAAAGAAGGAAAATCAGAGCATCAAAGCTTTGGGTCCTTGGACCCAAATACTGTAGCTGAATGCAGTGATACAGATGACATTGGATCAGCAACTGTGGTTCCCCAATGGAGTTCCTACAGGTTAACATTTTCTGAGAGACCATTTTCCTGTAGCTCAGCCTTTCCCCTGTTTGACCTCTGTGTTGCTGCCTTTCTGCAGCTGCATTTGACATGGTCATTTTGACTAGCTTCAAAGGCAAAAACTCACCCAAGTCAGGGCCTGTGCAGTGAGTTGGATTCTACACAGCACCACGTAGATCCTGAGCTGTGTGCATGGCATCAGATAGGCTAGGAGATGTGGGCCTTGTGTATGCAGCCAGTAAAGCTGGAGGTGGTGGTGTTCAAAAACATCACCCAGAAATACTTTCTGAGGCACCAGGCTGCAAGAGAACTGAAGAAGATGTGAGGATGATGCTTCTACCACCTAGCCCAGTAGCTTCCCACAGCCAGCCCAGTGTGCTGAAGATGCTTTTGCAGTGACTGCACCACTGATCTCTGGAGATGACAGTTTTCCCATCCTGAGGATCCCTTTCTCTTAATGCTCCTAGCTCTTGTAGTCCTGGCACCTGTCTTCCAGGTGTGGTGCTGAGAGCGTGCCAGAGCTGCCACTGTGTGTGAGTCAGGCAAAAACAGGATGGTTAATCCTGCATGTGGTACCACAGCTCAGGATGAACTCATCCTGGACTCATCACCGTCCAGAGAAGGGCAACAAAGCTGGGGAGGGGTTTGGAGCACAGCCCTGTGAGGAGAGGCTGAGGGAGCTGGGGTTGCTTAGCCTGGAGAAGAGGAGGCTCAGGGGAGACCTTCTTGCTCTCTCCAACTCCCTGAAGGGAGGTTGTAGCCAGGTGGGGGTTGGTCTCTTCTCCCAGGCAAGCAGCACCAGAACAAGAGGACACAGTCTCAAGCTGTGCCAGGGGAGGTTTAGGCTGGATGTTAGGAAGAAGTTCTTCAGAGAAAGAGAGATTGGCCATGGGAATGTGCTGCCCAGGGAAGTGGTGGAGTCACCATCACTGGAGGTGTTTAGGAAGAGACTGGATGGGGTGCTTGGTGCCATGGTTGAGTTGATTAGATGGTGTTGGGTGACAGGTTGGACTTGACAATCTCAGAGGTCTTTTTCAACCTGGCTAATTCTATTCTATTCTATCCTGTTCTATTCTATTCTATTCTATTCTATTCTATTCTATTCTATTCTATTCTATTCTATTCTATTCTATTCTAAATGGAGCCTGTATTTGGCTAAATCTGCTGTCTCTGGAATTTGATTTGCCACTGAACCTTCTCATTGGCATCAGGTGAAGCCTCCAGTGTGAATCTCACTTTGCTTGCAGGCTTCTTGCAGGATGCAAAGGGCACCTGGCTTCAGGATGCCCCCAGATCTCCTGCCCTGGGGCAGGGCTGGTATTGACTACCTGTTATGCACTGTGCTTGGGGGGGGTGTATGCAGTTCTGTGCTTTATGCAGTGATTTCTCCAGCACCTCCCTGGGCAGCACATTCCAATGGCCAGTCTCTCCTGGAGATGTTCAAGAGGGGATTGGATGTGGCACTTGAAGCCATGGTTTAGTTAGCCCTGAGGTGTTGGGTGCTAGGTTGGACTTGATGATCTTTGAGGTCTTTTCCAACCTTATTGATTCTATGATTCTATGACAACCAACACCTTACCTATTGCCTGGGGATCTGGACTTCCTATCTGGATAGGAGAGATAAGCCTTGCAGCATATGAACTTCTGTTTTGTGCAGCAAATGCAGTACCACTGAGTGACACCAAGAGAGAAACGCTCAGACTGGGTGGGCCTGCCAAAGTGCATCCCCTCCACCAAGTTGCTTGCCACCTACAAACTTGGTGTGGGTGCAGTTCAACCCCTTCAGGCTACTGAGAGATTTCCCACAGGCTGCTTACAGAAAGTGGGAAAACATCTGAGCAGGGGCAAGGGGTCAGCCTGAAGTCAGGAGGTGCGTCAGTGTAGGGAAGGAGCAAAGCCAAGCCAGGACCCGAGGTAAACACAGCCCTGGCTGCGGGACCGACCGTTACCTGCACCTGGCAGCAGCACGGTCATCAATTGCTGGCAGCCGTGCCAAATCCTGTTTTCCAGGTCATCAATCTCACCAGTTGCTGTAAACCATTACATAACTCAGTTCCACTTGGTATTCAGCCTGCAGCACACCTCTGGAAGGCTTAAACCAAAGATCTGGGCAGATGGGCAGAGTCCAACAGGATGGCATTCAACAAGTCCAAGTGCCAGGGGCTGCACTTTGGGCACAACAACCCCAGGCAGTGCTACAGGCTGGGGACAGAGTGGTGGAGAGCAGCCAGGCAGAAAGGGACCTGGGGGTACTGGTTAAGAGTAGGCTGAACATGAGCCAGCAGTGTGCCCAGGCAGCCAGGAGGGCCAATGGCATCCTGGCCTGTATCAGGAATAGTGTGGCCAGCAGGAGCAGGGAAGTCATTGTGCCCTTGGACGCAGCACTGGTTAGGCCACACCTTGAGTCCTGTGTCCAGTTCTGGGCCCCTCAGTTTAAGAAGGACATTGAGACATTTGAAGGTGTCCAGAGAAGGGCAACAAAGCTGGGGAGAGGTCTGGAGCACAGCCAGAACAACACACCAGAACAAGAGGACACAGTCTCAAACTGCACCAGGGGAGGCTTAGGCTGGATGTTAGGAAGAAGTTCTTCCCAGCAAGAGAGATTGGCCATTGGAATGTGCTGCCCAGGGAGGTGGTGGAGTCACCATCCCTGGAGGTGTTCAAGCGGGGATTGGACGTGGCACTTGGTGCCATGGTTTAGTTAGTCCTGCGGTGTTGGGTGCTAGGTTGGGCTTGATGATCCCTGAGGCCTTTTCCAACCTTATTGATTCTATGATTCTATGATTGTATGATTCTGCATTGAAATATTTGGGGAGGGGGAGGGCTGCTAAAATGCCCCCTGGTGCGTTTAGGCTAAGAAAATCCCTCTATGCCTTGACTTGGTTAGACAGGTGACTAGCTGGTATGAATCACAGACGTTACAGTCCAATCCCCTGCATGCTGTGCTTGGGCACAGGGCTGTGTTCCCTGATTTGATGGCTTATTTAACTAATCAGCACAGCAGGAGCAGCTCATTTCAACTATGCCAATAAATGAGAGGCCTGTAATTTGCACATGCAGCTGTAATGGTTGCAACGCTTCGCCCCTGCGGTGCTGCTTAGTTACATAAACCATCTAGTCAGAATCAATACTTATTTACTGCACCTCATCAGCAGGGTTTGACTCACAAACGTGAGGAATTTGCATATAAGCTGAGCCACCAAGTTCTCCCTCAGGTACCTGCATCTGAGGGTCTCTTAATCCCTTCATAAAAGGCAGGAGGAGAGCACGGAAAAAGCAGCGGCGTAGCAAATAGTCCACAGGAAGGCTTTGCTAGTTCTCTTCATGGGAAACGCAGGGATTTGACATTCATAACATGAGGCTGCTGGAAACCACAGAGGAAATCCACAAGATCAGCCTCCCCTCCACTCTAGAAACTTTGACTGGTAATTTCCAGGCAGCTTTCAATTACCAGGGGACGGACTCATGGGCTGGAGGCAGGAGGAGGAGACGGAGGTCTACATTTCATTAGGAAGTCCAGTGGTGTTTGCCAGCTTTCAGGGTGAAAATTGGCTCATGGAAACCTTGGTGCAATGTCAGGGCTCATACTCAGAAGCCAGTGAGCAGCACTGCTAGAGGAGTCTGGATTTAGATACAATCAATCATGCTCATTTCCTACCTGATACCTAATACACAGGAGTGATGCAGCATCCCTGCCTAAGCAACCTGTGCTCCTAAGGCTCACTGTGTGACATGCTGCTCCTCTTTGTGCACACTGAAGGCTGAGCTCTTGCTGATGCTGATACTAGCAGTGAGCAACAGATTAGTAGATGGCTGATCACCCATAGCCTCTTCAGTCACCCTCCCTGAAATGCTGGCCAGAGTGTACCCTGAGGAGAGGCTGAGGGAGCTGGGGTTGCTTAGCCTGGAGAAGAGGAGGCTCAGGGGAGACCTTCTTGCTCTCTACAACTGCCTGAAGGGAGGTTGCAGCCAGGTGGGGGTTGGTCTCTTCCCCCAGGCAACCAGCACCTGAACAAGAGGACATAGCCTCAAGCTGTGCCAGGGGAGGTTTAGGCTAGATGTTAGGATGAAGTTCTTCCCAGAGAGAGAGACTGGCCATTGGAATGTGCTGCCCAGGGAGGTGGTGGAGTCACCATCCCTGGAGGTGTTTAGAAAGAGACTGGATGAGGCACTTGGTGCCATGGTTTAGTTGATTAGATGGTGTTGGGTGAGAGGTTGGACTTGATGATCTCAAAGGTCTTTTCCAACCTGGTTTATTCTATTCTATTCTATTCTATTCTATTCTATTCTATTCTATTCTATTCTATTCTATTCTATTCTATTCTATTCTGGTCTGGTCTGGTCTGGTCTGGTCTGGTCTGGTCCAGTCTGTTCCATCCTATCCTATCCTATCCTATCCTATCCTATCCTATCCTATCCTATCCTATCCTATCCTATCCTATCCTATCCTATCCTATCCTAGTAGGTGGTTGACCACCCATAGCCTCTTCAGTCACCCTCCTTAAAATGCTGGCCAGAGTGTACCCTGGGCATTGATGGGATGAGCTGTGCTGAAGGTGGGGTGGGTTCTGTTCTCGTGGGCCACATGGAAGCCAAGGCTCTGCTGGACCAGCCAAGGTGTCAGCCAGGCTCTACCTGCCTTTGTCTCACAATGCACAGCTGAAAAGATTAAAACACCACTGTGTCCAGAAAGAAAGGAATCTGGACTGTTTTGACTCCCAAGATAACCTCCCCCTTGTAAGCAGCAGAGGGTAGAGGAAGGAAGCCAGCAAGGAAAAGGACCTTCCCTTCCAAAAGGCATGTTTTTGAACTCCCAGCTCTCACACAGGTTTGCCTTGCATGTGCTTCTTGATCTTATTTCAAATCAGGGTTAAATAAATAAATAAACAGAACCTTTTCCTGGAGGAAAGCACAGCCAATTTGTCACAAACATGTTTAATCAGAGCAGATGGAAGGCAAAAGCTGGTGGCTGCTGGGAGCTCGTGTGCCTTGCAATGGTACATCTGGGGTTATCATCCAGAGCTGGCTCCAGGCTTCACAGTGGCCTGCACAAAATTGAATTTTGGTGCCCAAAGGAGGCAGATGAAATGAGCTTGCCTGGGAAAGCAGATTTGCTGCCTTGGATTCCCTGGACTGGCAGAAGAGGTTGTTTCTACCAAAGACTGCCTTAGTGTCCCAGTGCAGCCCCTGCTCCTGTGGGAAAAGCAGCGTGGGGGGCTCTGTTTCTGATGGTGCCTGGTGCTTGTTCAGGTGCTTTTGAGTTGAACACCCTGCTTAGCCTCTCTGCACTAAAAACAGGCAGCTGGCCCTGTTTTCAGAGCCCCAACATGTCTGAGATGTCTGCTTGTTGCAGCAGAGGCAGCACACACCACTGGGCAGCAGCTAGGGGCCAGACTGCTTCACTGGGGCATCTCAAATGCTCACCTATTGAGCCCCTGCTTTTAAAACAGGGATAAAAAGATGACCTTTCCTGGCAGGGAAATTGCTGGTGGTGTTGTCCTGTATTTGGAAAGCATTAAGTTATGTGGAGGGAGCATGCAGCCTCAAAATGATGTATGAAATGTATTTGCTGTCTTGTTCTGCCTGAAGAAGAGTACCTGCTCCCTGCCCTTGCTGCACCGTAGAGCAAGATGCCTGCATGCTGCAGCACCAAAACAGCTTGCAAAACACTGCCCTTTAGGCATCAACTTGCTTCATGAAGCTCTCTCTTTGGGTCTTGCAGCAGCACTAAAGGATTTTATGACAGAAGTGCCAGCCTGCTCCCCTAGGCATAGCCCTAAGGCAAGGTAAAATGGCAGAGCCCCCCCAAAAAAGCAGTTTCACACATCAGGTCCCCATTAGGCATGAGGGCTATCCCAGCAGCAAAAAGGCACTGCCCCTGCTCAGGGTGGGGTTTGTCCCAGAGCTACTGAAAGACACAAGAAGGAAGAATGGAATGGAATGGAATGGAATGGAATGGAATGGAATGGAATGGAATGGAATGGAATGGAATGGAATGGAGTAGAATAGAACAGAACTGAACAGAATAGGATAGGATAGGATAGGATAGGATAGGATAGGATAGGATAGGATAGGATAGGATAGGATAGGATAGGATAGGATAGGATGGAACGGGATGGAACGGAATGGAACGGAATAGAATAGAATAGAATAGAATAGAATAGAATAGAATAGAATAGAATAGAATGAATTAACCAGGTTGGAAAAGACCTTTGAGATCATTGAGTCCAACCTATCACCCAACACCATCTAACCATCTAACCCATGGCACCAAGTGCTTCATCCAGTCTCCTCTTAAACACCTCCAGGGATGGTGACTCCACCACCTCCCTGGGCAGCACATTCCAATGGCCAATCTCTCTTGCTGGGAAGAATTTCTTCCTAACCTCCAGCCTAAACCTCCTCTGGCACAACTTGAGACTGTGTCCTCTTGTTCTGGTGCTGACTGCCTGGGAGAAGAGACCAACCCCCACCTGGCTACAACCTCCCTTCAGGGAGCTGTAGACAGCAAGAAGGTCTCCCCTGAGCCTCCTCTTCTCCAGGCTAAGCAACCCCAGCTCCCTCAGCCTCTCCTCACAGGGCTGTGCTCCAAACCCTTCCCCAGCTTTGTTGCCCTTCAGGCACTGTCTCCACTCTCCCTGCTCTCCTTAGGACTAGTCATCCTGTGGGTGTTTGGGTTTACCCTACAGCTTCAGATGCAGACAGCTGAAAATGAAGCCTAGGAAAAAAAAATATCACAGCATTTAAGGATGTTTTCATCTCTCAGCCTTTTGCACAACAAAGAGGGTTATGTTTCCCTGGTATGCTGGTCCCAGGTTTTGAATAGCTGTTTTCCCTCTTGACAAAGCAGAATGGTATCAGTCTGAAAGATACTCCCTTTTATCTCACACCTCTGCCAACAGCCAGGCATACACCTATATTTATTTCTCTCTCTCTATCCATGACAGGCCAGAGAGCAGTTCTGGCAGGAATATGCTTGTTCCCATGCCAAATCCCCATTTGATTGAATAAAATTCCCTGTCCAGGCCTCTGCCTGCCCATCCATGCAACTACTCATTCATCCACACAAGCAGAAAACCCCTCAAAAAGGTCTGCAGAGAAACAAACCCCCTCAAAAAAAAAGGTTGGGCAGAGCAAGGGCTGCAGTTGGAACCACAATGAATCCCAGGGGGAAAAGAGACCTGCTGGAGGTTGGGGGGGGGGGGGAGTGGGGGTTGGGTTGGTTTCTTTTGGTTTGGGTTGGGTCTTTTTTTGACAACTCATCTCTGATTTATGCTGTACTCCTGGTATCACAGAATCACAGAATTGGCAGGGTTGGAAGGGACCTCAAGGCTCAGCCAGTCCCAACGTCCCTGCCATGGGCAGGGACACCTCACACTACAGCAGGTTGCTCACAGCCACATCCAGCCCGGCTGCAAACACCTCCAGGGAGCTTCCACCACCTCCCTGGGCAACCTGTGCCAGGTTCTCACCACCCTCATGGGGAACAACTTCTTCCTAACATCCAATCTGAATCTACCCATGTCTAGTTTTGTTCCATTCCCCCCAGTCCTACCACTAGCTGACAGCCTTAAAAGTCCCTCCCCAGCCTTCTTGGAGTCCCCTTCAGATACTGGAAGGCCACAATGAGGTCACCTGGGAGCCTTCTCTTCTCCAGACTGAACAGCCCCAACTCCTTCAGTCTGTCCTCACAGGAGAGGTGCTCCAGCCCTCTGCTCATCCTCCTGGCCCTTCTCTGGACACCTTCCAGCACCTCCAGATCCTTCCTGTAATTGAGGCTCCAGAACTGGACACAGTGCTCCAGCTGTGGTCTCACCAGAGAGGAGTAGAGGGGGAGAATCACCTCCCTTGCCCTGCTGGCTATGCTTCTCCTGCTGCAGCCCAGGCTCTGCTTGGCTCTCTGGGCTGCCAGTGCTCACTGCTGGCTCCTGTTGAGCTTCTCATTCACCAGCACCCCCAAGACCTTTTCTCCAGGGCTACTCTCAAGCCAGTCCCTGCCCAGCCTATATCAGTGCCTGGGATTGCCCTGACCCAGCTGCAGGACCCTGCCCTTGCTCTTGTTGAACCTCATGAGGCTGTCATGGGCCCAGCTCTGCAGCCTGTCAAGGTCTAGGTATGTTTATGATGGGAAATCCATATGGATAAAACACATAGCTGCTGGCTGAGCTGATGTAAAAATGCACTTTAGTGATGGTGTCTGCCTTCTGAAATGTTATGGAACAGAGAGGAAGTCTGCTGAAATCTTCCAGCTGGTGTGGGGTTTCGTTGTCAGGCAGCTATATTAAATAAAGGGAAGAGATTTCTTCTTAGCAGAAGTCATGCAGGTAAGAAAAGATGAAGTTTTGTGTCATGGGCAGAAGAGCCATCTTCTCCCTGCTCTTACAGCTGGGCTTCTATAACTGGAAGCAGCTGAACTTGCCCCAGCACACTGCTGAGCACCTTGGAGAGCACAGGCCCTGGCAGGAGCTCTCTCTGTCCATCCATCTTCCACTGCTGCTGAAATGTGTTGAGCTTTCCAGCAACATTATGGAGTTTTCATGCTAGCCCAAGCCTGTAACAATGAGGAGGATGAAACTCTGGGCCAAGGGAGAGAAAAGAGTACCTTGATGACATGAGAAACTGCTCAGACCTCCTTGGGATGTGAGTCAGGAGGGTTGAGGTGACACTGGCAAAAGTGGGAGGGAAGAGCTCTTCAGAAACACTCAGGTAGGTTCTCTGGTTAAGTCCTCCAGATGCAGCTTCTATGCTCTATCAGTCACCAGCAAGGGATGCAGAAGAGATCACTCAAATTCAGTCAGGTAAATTAACATACTTGAGGGACAACATAAAATAAGACTGCATATTTAGTCCTTCCTGTGGCTTTGGCACCACAGGGCAGTAGATCTTACTGTGGAGATATTAAAGATATGCCTCTTCTTCCCACTTGACGGAGAGGAGAGGAGAGGAGAGGAGAGGAGAGGAGAGGAGAGGAGAGGAGAGGAGAGGAGAGGAGAGGAGAGGAGAGGAGAGGAGAGGAGAGGAGAGGAGAGGAGAGGAGAGGAGAGGAGAGGAGAGGAGAGGAGAGGAGAGGAGAGGAGAGGAGAGGAGAGGAGAGGAGAGGAGAGGAGAGGAGAGGAGAGGAGAGGAGAGGAGAGGAGAGGAGAGGAGAGGAGAGGAGAGGAGAGGAGAGGAGAGGAGAGGAGAGGAGAGGAGAGGAGAGGAGAGGAGACGAGACGAGACTGGAATAGAATAGAATAGATTTGAATTGAATTGAATTGAATTGAATTGAATTGAATTGAATTGAATTGAATTGAATTGAATTGAATTGAATTGAATTGAATAAGCCAGGTTGGAAAAGATCTTTGAGATCATCAAGTCCAAGCTATCACCCAGCACCACCTAATCAACTCAACCATGGCACCAAGAGCCTCATCCAGTCTCCTCTTACACACCTCCAGTGATGGTTACTCCACCACCTCCCTGGGCAGCACATTCCAATGGCCAATCTCTCTTGCTGGGAAGAATTTCTTCCTAACCTCCAGCCTAAACCTCCCCTGGTGCAGCTTGAGACTGTGTCCTCTTGTTCTGGTGCTTGTTCAAGCACTGGGAGGCTTGAGGTGAGGAGAATGTTCATCCCAGAGAGAGAGATTGGCCATTGGAATGTGCTGCCCAGGGAGGTGGTGGAGTCACCATCCCTGGAGGTGTTCAAGAGGGGATTGGATGTGGCACTTGGTGCCATGGTTTAGTTAGTCCTGAGGTGTTGGGTGCTGGGTTGGACTTGATGATCTCTGAGGTCTCTTCCAACCTTACTGATTCTACCAGCCCCCAGGGGCTGTGTCCTGCCCTGGGCAGCCCCAGCTTGGGTTTTCTTCCTGCTTGAGGGGGGATGGCTCCTCTGTGGAAGCTCTGGCACAAATGTACCTCAGAAGGAAAGCAGAAAAACCTGCATGTGATTAGATTCCAGTGGGTTTAGTGGCAATATTATGACTGTGGTGCATTTGAATACAGGTACCTTCTGTTGCCACCAGAAAGATGTGTCAAACACTGAGGGGAAAGTAATTTTACATGAGGCTGCAACTCCTTCTCTTAATTAGAGAAACAGAGTAGTCAGAATATGAAACTGGAGCAGGGTGAAGTAACACCAGGAAGGTAAATCCCTTGGCAGTACCAAGTATTTCCAAGGCAATTTAGGGTATGCTATGCACATCACAGGACTTGGCAGGGAGGAGAAAAGAGACCTCTTACACTTTGGTTCATGCCTTTCAGCTTCCAACAGCAATGATGAGCTCTGGCCAAAGCAGCAGGGTGGGAATTTACGATCAATCAAGGTTATTGGGTCTTGGCCTTAGGTCAGGAGGTCTCTGGGGGGGTCATTAATCTCCATCAAACCCTGCACATCTCTTTTATGGCTGCTTAAACGATGAGTAACTGCGACTTACAAGAGTGTCATTGCCATACATCAAGCAGCTCAAGGCTGGTAAATCTGAAACAAATTAACAGAGACAAACTGAGCTCTAATTAGCAGTTTGTTCCCATTCTCATGTACCTTGCTGCTGCTGCTAGAGAGCTGGCAGTTGGGCTGAACTGCAAGTTAATGGGGAATGAAGCTGGCAGTGCTTTCCAGAAGGAATAGAAACATGCTGGAAAACACAACAGACAATTATCTTCTGCAAAGCTGTTTATTAAACAGGGTCTCTGGCCTCTCTTATATGGGATACACTTTATATTGGCAGCATGAGTCTTGAAGCCTCCAGCCTCTTACATCTGAGATATACTTGGTATTGACAACATGAGACTTGCAGGAGAGGTGAAGCATGAAGATACTGAAGGGGAAAAATAACAATGAAAGAAGGAGGGTCCAGCAAAAGATAAAAGAAAGCATGGCAAGCCCCTGGCTTGGACAGCAGCTCTCTGAGCTGGGTTAGGAACTGGCTGGAGGCTGAGCCCAGAGAGTGGTGGTGAATGGTGCCACAGCCAGCTGGCAGCCAGGCACCAGTGGTGTGCCCCAAGGATCAGTGCTGGGATCCATCCTGTTCAATATCTTTATCAATGATCTAGATGAAGGCATTGAGTCCATCATCAGTAAATTTGCAGATGACACCAAGCTGGGGACAGGAGTTGATCTGTTAAAGGTTAGAAAGGCTCTGCAGAGGGACCTTGACAGGCTGGGCAGATGGGCAGAGTCCAACAGGATGGCATCATTCAACAAGTCCAGGTGCTGGGTGCTGGGTGCACAACAACCCCCTGCAGTGCTACAGGCTGGGGACAGAGTGGCTGAAGAGCAGCCAGGCAGAGAGGGACCTGGGGGTACTGGTTGGTAGTAGGCCAGCACTGTGCCCAAGTGACCAAGAAGGCCAGTGGCATCCTGGCCTGTATCAAGAATAGTGTGGCCAGCAAGAGCAGGGAGGTCATTCTGTCCCTGGGCCCAGCACTGGTGAGTCCTGTGTCCAGTTCTGGGCCCCTCAACTTAAGAAGGATATTGAGACACTTGAACATATCCAGAGAAGGGCAACAAGGCTGGGGAGAGGTCTGGAGCACAGCCCTGTGAGGAGAGGCTGAGGGAGCTGGGGTTGCTTAGCCTGGAGAAGAGGAGGCTCAGGGGAGACCTCCTTGCTCTCTACAACTCCCTGAAGGGAGGTTGTAGCCAGGTGGGGGTTGGTCTCCTCTCCCAGGAAACCAGCACATGGCACTTGGTGCCATGGTTTAGTTAGTCCTGAGGTGTTGGGTGACAGGTTGGACTTGATGATCCCTGAGGTCTTTTCCAACCTTATTGATTCTATGATTCTAAGAAACAGCTGTAATAAATTATGCACTCTCAGGATTAAATAAAAGCATTCTCAGAATCCTTAACTTTATGCTAAATTGGCTACAATGGCCAAAAATTTATGTAAAACATCATTTAAATGGAAAAGAAAAACAACAGGAAGCACTAAGAAAGGGAAGCCCCAGTGAGCCACAAGTGCTATTTCCCAAAGTGAAAAGTCCAACAGAGGGAAAAGAGGTTCATTGTGTACATGAAGTGGCAGTGTTGTATATGTAGAGTGTTTATGGCTCTAAACAGAGACAAATAGGCAGTTTCCCAGCAGGAATTAAAATTACAATGTATAGGAACAGAAGCAGCAAGGGAGCCTGCCTGTGTACTCTGTTTAGGGAGACCAAGACTGATTCAGCCAGGTGTGCCTAGATGACAAAGTGAAGAAGCTGAGTGAGCAGGCTGGTGGCCCTTTTGGCCTTAGAACATGAAACCTTGTCATAGAATCATAGAACCAATAAGGTTGGAAAAGACCTCAGAGATCATCAAGTCCAACCTAGCACCCAAGAAGTTCTTCCCAGCAAGAGAGATTGGCCATTGGAATGTGCTGCCCAGGGAGGTGGTGGAGTCACCATCCCTGGAGGTGTTTAGGAAGAGCCTGGATGAGGCACTTGGTGCCATGGTTTAGTTGATTAGATGGTGTTGGGTGATAGGTTGGACTGGATGATCTCCAAGGTCTTTTCCAACCTGGTTAATTCTATTCTATTCCATTCCATTCTATTTTATTCCATTCCATTCCATTCTATTCTATTCTATTCTATTCTATTCTATTCTATTCTATTCTATTCTATTCTATTCTATTCTATTCTATTCTATTCTATTCTACCGTATTCTAAACCATGGCATCAAGTGCCACATCCAATCCCCTCTTGAACACTTCCTGGGACAGTGACTCCACCACCTCCCTGGGCAGCACATTCCAATGGCCAATCTCTCTTTCTGGGAAGAACTTTCTCTTCACCTCCAGCCTAAACCTCCTGTGGCACAGCTTGAGACTGTGTCCTCTTGTTCTGGTGCTGGCTGCCTGGGAGAAGAGACCAACCCCCACCTGGCTACAACCTCCCTTCAGGGAGTTGCAGACAGCAAGAAGGTCTCCCCTGAGCCTCCTCTTCTCCAGGCTAAGCAACCCCAGCTCCCTCAGCCTCTCCTCCCAGGGCTGTGCTCCAGACCCCTCCCCAGCTTTGTTGCCCTTCTCTGGACCTGTTCAAGTGTCTCAATGTCCTTCTTAAACTGAGGGGCCCAGAGCTGGACACTGATCAGTTATTCCAGAAGGTCTTCCAAGGAAAAAGACAATTTCTTTGGCATGAAATCGTGTAAGCGGGGGGATGCACAGCACAGGGAAGAAGGTTTTAGTTACGATTCTACGGCTGGCCTGAGCCATCCCTCTGCAGGGAGCCCTTTCCCGGCGCAGGGCTGTGCCTGCCCACCGGCCTGGCTGCGTGGCGCAGTTCTGAGGTACCACTGACCTCTGCTGGGCGGAATCAGAGGCGCTCAGCTTGTCTTAACGCGCCCTGCCCCGCTCAGATGGGGCGGCCCTGGCACAGGGGCAGACTCGTCTGTGTATGTGTTTATTCTCCCAAGCATCTATGTAACGCACACATGCATGACCGTGTGCAGCAGCAAGCACCTGCCGTCCCGCCGCTCACTGCGATTTCCAAGGTAACCAAGCTGTGCAAAACAGTAAAATCCATCCCAGGACTCAGAAAAAGACAGTTCCTTTGCAGCAAGAGAAGCATCCCTGCCAGTTTCCTGTAGACTAGGACACATGTAAGCATACAAGATGCAGGGATCTTTGGGCTTCTGAGAGATGAAGGGTGAGGACAGGGCCCTAAAGCCCTGGTTTGCTGCCAATATGATGGAGAAGGACAACAAAGCTGGGGAGGGGTTTGGAGCACAGCCCTGTGAGGAGAGGCTGAGGGAGCTGGGGTTGCTTAGCCTGCAGAAGAGGAGGCTCAGGGGAGACCTTCTTGCTCTCTCCAACTGCCTGAAGGGAGGTTGTAGGCAGGTGGGGGTTGGTCTCTTCTCCCAGGCAACCAGCACCAGAACAAGAGCACACAGTCTCAAGCTGCACCAGGGGAGGTTTAGGCTGGATGTTAGGAAGAAATCCTTCTCCCACACTGAAAGAGAGATTGGCCATTGGAATGGGCTTCCCAGGGAGGTGGTGGAGTCACCATCCCTGGAGGTGTTTAAGAAGAAACTGGATGAGGCACTTGGTGCCATGGTTTAGTTGATTAGATGGTGTTGGGTGATAGGTTGGACTCAGTATCATAGTATCATAGTATCAGTCAGGGTTGGAATGGACCACAAGGATCATCTAGTTCCAAGCCCCCTGCCATGGGCAGGGACACCCCACACTACATCAGGCTGGCCAGAGCCTCATCCAGCCTGGGCTTCAACACCTCCAGGGCTGGGGCCTCAACCACCTCCCTGGACAACCCATTCCAGGGCTTCACCACTCTCATGGGGAAGAACTTCCTCCTCACCTCCAGCCTCAATCTCCCCACCTCCAGCTTCATTCCATTAACTCGATGATCTTCAAGGTCTTTTCCAACCTGGTCTATTCTATTCTATTCTATTCTATTCTATTCTATTCTATTCTATTCTACCTATCCTATTCTATTCTATGCTATTCTATCCAAAAGGCAGGGACACTTGTGATGACTGAGACATCTCCAGGTGGCTCCTAAGGAACACATTGCAAATGCACTGAGCATGAGCAATGCCGTTTCAGGTAAGGTTTGAACTGGCAAGGCACAAAGTATGTGGCCAAGAGACACAGACTGTGCAAACAAAAGATCTCAAATCAAGAGGCAGTGTAGATGAGTCATTCTCTTTCCCATTCAAGCAGGGCTAGCACTAAATCCTGTTTCATGTTTAAAAAAAAGAAGAAAAGAAAGACTTTTCTGTTCCTTGCATCCAGTGCAGGCACAGCTATCAGTGCCTCAGAGAGCACAGCCTGGAAACAGGCAAGCTGGGGAGGGGTTTGGAGCACAGCCCTATGGGGAGAGGCTGAGGGAGCTGGGGTTGCTTAGCCTGGAGAAGAGGAGGCTCAGGGGAGACCTTCTTGCTGTCTACAGCTCCCTGAAGGGAGGTTGTAGCCAGGTGGGGGTTGGTCTCTTCTGCCAGCAAACCAGCACCAGAACAAGAGGACACAGTCTCGAGTTGTGCCAGGGGAGGTTTAGGCTGGAGGCGAGGAGAAAGTTCTTCCCAGAAAGAGATGTTGCACATTGGAATGTGCTGCCCAGGGAGGTGGTGGAGTCCCCATCCCTGGAGGTGTTCAAGAGGGGATTGGATGTGGCACTTGGTGCCATGGTTTAGTTAGTCCTGAGGTGTTGGGTGCTAGGTTGGACTTGATGATCTCTGCGGTCTTTTCCAACCTTATTGATTCTATGATTCTCTGACAGGGCCACTGTGAAAAAAAGAAAAGAAAAGAAAAGAAAAGAAAAGAAAAGAAAAGAAAAGAAAAGAAAAGAAAAGAAAAGAAAAGAAAAGAAAAGAAAAGAAAAGAAAAGAAAAGAAAAGAAAAGAAAAGAAAAGAAAAGAAAAGAAAAGAAAAGAAAAGAAAAGAAAAGAAAAGAAAAGAAAAGAAAGAAGAAGAAATGAAAAGAAAAGAAAAGAAAAGAAAAGAAAAGAAAAGAAAAGAAAAGAAAAGAAAAGAAAAGAAAAGAAAAGAAAAGAAAAGAAAAGAAAAGAAAAGAAAAGAAAAGAAAAGAAAAGAAAAGAAAAGAAAAGAAAAGAAAAGAAAAGAAAAGCAGAAGCAAACAAAATCCAACCAACCAAACCCCCACAACATCCAAAGACCTTGTTGGACTGCACCTCAAGTGCAGCAGCAGCCACTCTCATTTTCAGGCAGCAAATAATGAAGGTACCATCTGGGAAACATTATTAATCAGCCACGGAGATACAACCTGCTCTAAATGACATTTCCATGTGACCTTCAGCTGCAAGCCCAGGCAGAGCTGTGTGGCATCCTCCAAATGGGAGCTGGGGGACAAGGCAAGTGTGACAAGTCATGCATGAAAAAGGAAAACCACTTCCATTCTGCTGTCCAGTGAGGAAAGGCACTGGGCTGGATTTGCTTCTTCAGGTTAGAATAGAATAGAATAGAATAGAATTAACCAGGTTGGAAGAGACCTTCGAGATCATCGTGTCCAACCTATCATCCAACACCACCTAATCAACTAACCCATGGCACCAAGCATCCTGTCAAGCCTCGCCCTGAACACCCCCAGCGACGGCGACCCCACCACCTCCCCAGGCAGCACATTCCAGTGGGCAATCACTCTCTCTGTGTAAAACTTCCTCCTAACCTCCAGCCTAAACCTCCCCTGACGCAGCCTGAGACTGTGTCCTCTTGTTCTGGTACTGGTTGCCTGGGAGAAGAGACCAACCTCCGCCTCACTACAACCCCCCTTCGGGTAGTTGTAGAGAGCAATAAGGTCACCCCTGAGTCTCCTCTTCTCCAGGCTAAGCAACCCCAGCTCCCTCAGCCTCTCCTCATAGGGCTGTGCTCCAAACCCCTCACCAACTTTGTTGCTCTTCTCTGGACTCGTTCCAGCAAGTCAACCTCCTTCCTAAACTGAGGGGCCCAGAACTGGACAGAGGACTCGAGGTGTGGCCTAACCAGTGCAGTGTACAGGGGCAGAATGACCTCCCTGCTCCTGCTGGCCACACTGTTCCTGATGCAGGCCAGGATGCCATTGGCCCTCCTGGCTGCCTGGGCGCACTGCAGGCTCATGTTCAGCCTACCATCAACCAGCACCTCCAGGTCTCTCTCAGCCTGACTGCTCTCCAGCCACTCTGACCCCAGCCTGTAGCTCTGCATGGGGTTGCTGTGGCCAATGTGCAGAACCTGGCACTTGGATGTGTTCAATCTCCTGCCCTTGGACTCTGCCCATCTGCCCAGCCTGTCCAGGTCCCTCTGCAGAGCCTCTCTACCCTCCAGCAGATCAACTCCTGCCCCCAGCTTGGTATCATCAGCAAATTTACTGATGATGGACTCAATGCCCTCATCCAGATCATCAATAAAGATGTTAAAGAGCATGGGGCCCAGCACTGATCCTTGGGGCACACCACTGGTGACTGGCTGCCAGCCACAAGATTGTGGTCCCTTCCAACCCTGACTGATACTATGATACCAAATGCTAAGATTTCAGCACAGCACCCAAGGTTTATAAGAGCATAAAAACTGATATTACTGGGCAGCCAATATTATGCTTATTAATAATGGATGCTGCAGATGGAGCAGGGGAGGAAGACATAACTAGTGTGGCAATAGTTATTTTAGATGACTTTATTTGATTACCTGGAATAAAGTATGGGTAAAGGCAGTATGAGGATTGTACAGGCAGAGCAGGAAAGCTTGTGCTCATCAATATTAAAGCCATTACCTATACAGATGTAATATCAGCAAGTTTTTACAGTCACTGAAATATGGTTGACGGAGCTGGGGTTGCTTAGCCTGGAGAAGAGGAGGCTCAGGGGAGACCTTCTTGCTCTCTACAACTACATGAAGGGAGATTGTAGCCAGGTGGGGGTTGGTCTCTTCTCCCAGGCAAGCAGCACCAGAACAAGATGACACAGTCTCAAGCTGTGCCAGGGGAGGTTTAGGCTGGATGTTAGAAAGAACATCTCTCTTCCCAGAAAGAGAGATTGGCCATTGGAATGTGCTGCCTGGGGAGGTGGTGGAGTCACCATCACTGGAGGTGTTTAGGAAGAGCCTGGATGAGGCACTTGGTGCCATGGTTTAGTTGATTAGATGGTGTTGGGTGATAGGTTGGACTTGATGATGTTGAAGGTCTTTTGCAACCTGGTTAATTCTCTTCTCTTCTCTTCTCTTCTCTTCTCTTCTCTTCTCTTCTCTTCTCTTCTCTTCTCTTCTCTTCTCTTCTCTTCTCTTCTCTTCTCTTCTCTTCTCTTCTCTTCTCTTCTCTTCTCTTCTCTTCTCTTCTCTTCTCTTCTCTTCTCTTCTCTTCTCTTCTCTTCTCTTCTCTTCTCCTCTTTCTCCTCTCTTCTCTCTTCTCCAAACCTCTCCTCTCCTCATCTCTTCCTCTTCTTATCCTATCCTATCCTATCCTATCCTATCCTATCCTATCCTATCCTATCCTATCCTATCCTATCCTATCCTATCCTATCCTATCCTATCCTATCCTATCTAAGAAGGTCTCCCCTGAGCCTCCTCTTCTCCAGGCTAAGCAACCCCAGCTCCCTCAGCCTCTCCTCACAGGGCTGTGCTCCAGACCTCTCCCCATCTTTGTTGCCCGTCTCTGGACACTTTCCAGCAACTCAACATCTTTCCTGAACTGAGGGGCCCAAAGTAGAGGCAGAGAAGCCTGTTGAGTCACTGAGCTGACTAGTTGTGAGAGGGAAGTCTTTGCACTCATCATGCCTGGTGCCATTTGGGATGCTCTGAGTGTGTGTGAATAAACGCAGTCAAAGAAATCCCTGCCTGGCTAGGGGGTTGTGCTGTAAGTAGGTCATGTTATTCATGCCTCTGGCAGTCACTCCTGCTGAGGGACTGATTTTCTCTGTCTCCATGTAAGGCAAGGCTAAGACCATACCCAGCCAGCCAGAGTTCCTTGGAAATGAACCCTAAACATAGCAATCTCTCATCTCCCAGAGGGTGCTTGCTGTGAAGGCTGCTTGCCCAAACAGATCAGCAAGGTCTCAGTTCTCCAGGCCTTCAGGGAGTTTATCCTTCTGGAAATACAAGCAGGCAACAGGAACCCCCTGGCTCTTCAGGATTACCACAGTACTCTCACCCAGATGTTTTGGCACTTGGTAGCCATGCATTAGATTGCCAGGGTCAGCTAAGAATGTTTTTGCTGCACAATATCACAGTGTCTCACCTTCCTGCTGCTGAGCAGGGCCAGTTTCATTATTCCCACATGCCTGGTCCCAGTCCCTGTTCTCTTATCTGGGATCATCTTCTTGAAGAAGGAGCTGGTGTTCCCTGGTGTCCCCCAGGGATCAGTGCTGGGCTCCATCCTGTTCAATATCTTTATTGATGATCTGGGTGAGGGCATTGAGTCCATCATCAGTAAATTTGCAGATGACACCAAGCTGGGGGCAGGAGTTGATCTGTTAGAGGATAGAAGAGCTCTGCAGAGGGACCTTGGCAGGCTGGACAGATGGGCAGAGTCCAAGGGCATGAGATTGAACACATCCAAGTGCCAGGTTCTACACATTGGCCACAACAACCCCATGCAGAGCTACAGGCTGGGGTCAGAGTGGCTGGAGAGCAGCCAGGCAGAAAGGGACCTAGGGGTGCTGGTTGATGGTAGGCTGAACATGAGCCAACAGTGTGCCCAGGTGGCCAAGAAGGCCAATGGCAACCTGACCTGGGAACAGTGTGGCCAGCAGGAGCAGGGAAGTCATTGTGCCCTGTGCTCAGCACTGGTTAGGCCACACCTTGAGTCCTGTGTCTAGTTCTGGACCACTCAATTAAAGAAGGGCATTGAGACACTTGAAAGCGTCCAGAGAAGGGCAACAAGGCTCGGGAGGGGTTTGGAGCACAGCCCTGTGAGGAGAGGCTGAGGGAGCTGGGGTTGCTTAGCCTGGAGAAGAGGAGGCTCAGGGGAGACCTTCTTGCTCTCTCCAACTCCCTGAAGGGAGGTTGTAGCCAGGTGGGGGTTGGTCTCTTCTCCCAGGCAACCAGCACCAGAACAAGAGGACACAGTCTCAAACTGTGCCAGGGAAGGTTTAGTCTCGAGGTGAGGAGAAAGTTCATCACAAAAATAGTGATTGACCACTAGAATGTGCTGCTCAGGGAGGTGGTGGAGTCACCATCCCTGGAGGTGCTCCAAAAGGGCTTGGACATGGCACTTGAAGCCATGGTTTAGTTAGTCCTGAGGTGTTGGGTGATAGGTTGGAGTTAATGATCTCTGAGGTCTTTTCCAGCCTTATTGATTCTATGATTCTATGAGAATTGTTTGTACTTTCCTCTGAAATCCTCCAAATACTGACAAAAACCTGCTCACTGCTCTTGCAGGTTAAGAATGGGAATGTGACTGTTAGAGCTACTGTTTCACTAAAGCAGTTATTCACAGTAGTTGCATTTCATTGATGGAGGAGCTGAAACATTACAAGTTAAGTGGCAGTTTAGAGTAGAATATAATAGGATAGGATAGGATAGGATAGGATAGGATAGGATAGGATAGGATAGGATAGGATAGGATAGGATAGGATAGGATAGGATAGGATAGGATAGGATAGGAAAGGATAGGATAGGAGATAGGATAGGATAGGGTAGGGTAGGGTGGGGTGGGGTGGGATGGGGTGGGGTGGGAAGGGATGGGATGGGATGGGATGGGATGGGATGGGATGGGATGGGATGGGATGGGATGGAATGGAATGGAATGGAATAGAATAGAATAGAATAGAATAGAATAGAATAGAATAGAATAGAATAGAATAGAATAGAATTAACCAGTTGGAAGAGACCTTTGAGATCATTGAGTCCAACCTATCACCCAGCACCATCTAATCAACTAAACCATGGCACCAAGCACCCCATCCAGTCTCCTCCTGAACACCTCCAGGGATGGTGACTCCACCACCTCCCTGGGCAGCACATTCCCATGGCCAATCTCTCTTGCTAGGAAGAACTTCTTCCTAACATCCAGCTTAAACCTCCTTTGGTACAGCTTGTGTCCTGAGCATGCACTCAGCCTCAAATGGGTGCAGAGGAGAATCCCCAGGTCTGGAGACACCATGCCAACAGAATAATACATCTGTCAGATAAGCTCCAGATGGAGAAAAACAACTCTGCAAAGCACAGGAGAGTGTCAATGCATGAAAGAATCCACGGCTGCATGGAGATTGAACATGGCAAATTGTTTCTTGCTGTCAAAGCAACATCATCTGGAAAAGAAGTGTCAAAGAGATGTTTTCCCATAGTAGTCTATCTGCTTTTCATGTGCCTGTGATCAGTTTGTGTACATGAACATGTGGTGGTGTTGTTACTAGCAACAGAACAACATCATTTCCCAGAAGACCTCTTCCAGTCCCTGTGGAATTTATGAGCAAGAAGTGAGAGACTTAAGATGAGGTTTGTTTTGCCCAGGCTAGCTCTAAGATGGGAAAAAGGACTGAGCTAATTACTCTGAGCTGCCATTAAAGTCAGTGGGGGCAACTCATACATCCCCTGTGTCATGGTGGGGCAAACCAGTGGTGGGAAATGATCATCTCCCTCTGGTAATTATATAGGGAATAAAGAGGGACATGCCCATGCACTGGTTAGGCCACACCTTGAGTCCTGTGGCCAGCTCTGGGCCCCTCAATCTAAGAAGGATATTGAGACACTTGAATGTGTCCAGAGAAGGGCAACAAAGCTGGGGAGGGGTCTGGAGCACAGCCCTGTGAGGAGAGGCTGAGGGAGCTGGGGTTGCTTAGCCTGGAGAAGAGGAGGCTCAGGGCAGACCTTCTTGCTCTCTACAACTCCCTGAAGGGAGGTTGTAGCCAGGTGGGGGTTGGTCTCTTCTCCCAGGCAGCCAGCACCACAACAAGACTAGACTAGACTAGACTAGACTAGACTAGACTAGACTAGACTAGAATAGAATAGAATAGAATTAACCAGGTTGGAAAAGACCTTTGAGATCATTGAGTCCAACCTATCACCAACACCATCTAATCAACTCAACCATGGCACCAAGTGCCTCATCCAGTCCTTTCTTAAACACCTCCAGGGATGGTGACTCCACCACCTCCCAGGGCAGCACATTCCAATGGCCAATCTCTCTTACTAGGAAGAATTTCTTCCTAACATCCAGCCTAAACCTCCCCTGGCACAGCTTGACACTGTGTCCTCTTGTTCTGGTGGTGGTTGCCTGGGAGAAGAGACCAACCTCTGCCTGTACACAACCTCCCTTCAGGGAGGTGTAGACAGCAAGAAGGTCTCCCCTGAGCCTCCTCTTCTCCAGGCTAAGCAACCCCAGCTCCCTCAGCCTCTCCTCACAGGGCTGTGCTCCAAATCCCTCCCCAGCTTTCTTGCCCTTCTCTGGACACCTTCCAGCAACTCAACATCTTTCCTAACCTGAGTGGCTCAGCACTAGTGCAGTTTGCATCTCACTTTCTATCTCTCCCTATTTGCTGGAGGCAGCTGGGCCACCCCACAGTGCCTGAGCCGGAGTCCCCAGGGCAGCAGAACAATCTGAGTGCTCTCGGGTACCACCTCCGCCCATGGCACATCTTTTCTCAAACAACAACATTTGATTGCTTCTTATACATCTGTGTATAGCTGGAAAATATGATACTGTCTTCTGCTGGAGGCACATTATATTGCTTCCAAATCAATTTCAGTTCCTCATGGGTCTCCAATATGATTTTATTTCATCTTTATTTTTGGATATTATTATTTTCGTCGCTTCACTCTGCGTTAAAAATTGGAATCCTCCTGATGCCTTCCACAATGATAAATGAGCTGTAAGTGGGAACATTGCTCCTGATGGGAGGGAGAGGAGGTTTTGCTTGAAAGTCTTTAATATTTCAATGGAATGCTTTTACTTTACAGGATAGAATAGAGACTATAGACAAGAGAATTAACCAGGTTGGAAAAGAACTTTGAGATCATCGAGTCCAACCTATCACCCAACACCATCTGATCAACTCAACCATGGCACCAAGTGCCTCATCTTAAACACCTCCAGTGATGGTGACTCCACCACCTCCCTGGGCAGCACATCCCAATGGCCAATCTCTCTTGCTGGGAAGAACTTCTTCTGGATTCTTCTTCTGGATTCTGGATTGGTTGATGGGTTGGACACGATGATCTTGAAGGTCTCTTCCAACCTGGTTTATTCTATGTATTCTGTGTATTCTATGTATTCTAACATCCAGCCTGAACCTCCCCTGGCACAGCTTGAGACTGTGTCCTCTTGTTCTGGTGCTGGTTGCCTGGGAGAAGAGACCAACCCCCACCTGGCTACAACCAGTCTTCAGGTGGTTGTAGAGAGCAAGAAGGTTTCCCCTGAGCCTCCTCTTCTCCAGGCTAAGCAACCCCAGCTCCCTCAGCCTCTCCTCACAGGGCTGTGCTCCAGACCCCTCCCCAGCTTTGTTGCCCTTCTCTGGACACGTTGAACAGTCTCAGTGTCCTTCTTAAACTGAGGAGCCCAGAACTGGACACAGGACTCAAGGTGTGGCCTAACCAGTGCTGAGTCCAGGGGCACAATGACCTCCCTGCTCCTGCTGGCCACACTATTCCTGATACAGGCCAGGATGCCATTGGCCTTCTTGGCCACCTGGGCACACTGCAGGCTCATGTTCAGCTTACTATCAACCAGTACCCCGAGGTCCCTCTCTGTTTGGGAGCTCTCAGCCACTCTGCCCCCAGCCTGTAGCACTGCATGGGGTTGTTGTGGCCAGTGTGTAGAACCCAGCACCTAGATGTGTTAAATCTCATGCCCTTGGACTCTGCCCATCTCTCCTCAGTGCCATGTTGAAGGGTTTGGCATTTTGCTGGATCTCTTTCTTTTCCTCACATAAGCACACTGCTCACCAAGGCAGTGTGCAGTGCTCTCAGCAGAGCTGGCACAGAATCTCCTACACAGAGCTTCCACAGAATTTCACCAAAGCTGGGGAGGGGTTGGGAGCACAGCCCTGTGAGGAGAGGCTGAGGGAGCTGGGGTTGCTTAGCCTGGAGAAGAGGAGGCTCAGGGGAGACCTTCTTGCTCTCTCCACCTCCCTGAAGGGAGGTTGTAGCCAGGTGGGGGTTGGTCTCTTCTCCCAAGCAACCAGCATCAGAACAAGAGGACACAGTCTCAGGCTGTGCCAGGGGAGGTTTAGGCTGGATGTTAGGATTAAGTTCTTCCCAGAAAGGGAGATTGGCCATTGGAATGTGCTGCCCAGGGAGGTGTTTAGGAAGAGACTGGAAGAGGCACTCAGTGCCATGGTTTAGTTGATTAGATGGTGCTGGGTGATAGGTTGGACTTGATGATCTCAAAGGTCTCTCCCAACCTGGTCTATTCTATTCTATTCTATTCCATTCCATTCCATTCCATTCCATTCCATTCCATTCCATTCCATTCCATTCCATTCCATTCCATTCCATTCCATCACCTGATGCTTGGCCTCTGCCTTCCCATGCTTGTTTACCATAGGAAATGTGGGCACTGAACACAGAATTGTCCTTGTGGGAAGTGACACCTCCACATTTGACCATGATGCTTTGTGACAGCTTTCTGCTCTCCTTTGGAGGTCTGAACCCCCCCAGTGGCACATTTAATCTGACTGACAGCAGAACTGATGGTTTTGTTCTTGCACAGTCTGGTCTTTTAGAAGGCTCTATGGATCCCCCTGGTCTGCACTCCACAAGGCAAGAAACTTTGCTGTACTACACACACATCAGGCCAAAAATCTGTGCTTAATTTCCCAGCTGTCAGCAGAGATATTTGCAGACTTCTCCACATGGCTTTGATGCCTGTGAGACACAGCCAGCCTGCCAGCTTCTTCATAAAGACAGCGTGCCAGAGGTTTTGCCTACCACTGCAGGCCAAAGTGGGAGCCCTCATGAAACCTGAAGTACAGCTTCTCTTGCCTGTGGATGAGAATTAGACCCAGAGGCAGAGAAGGGAACCTTGTGATTGGTGTCTGCTACAGGCTGCCTGAGCAAGAGGAGACCACTGCTGAGCTTCAACCAGGCCAAATGCCAGGTCCTGACGTGGGTCACAACCACACTACAGAATGGGGGAAGTGTGGCTGGAGAGCAGCCAGGCAGAAAGGGACCTGTGGGAACTGGTTGAGAGTAGGCTGAACATGAGGCAGCAGTGTGCCCAGGTGGCCAAGAAGGCCAACCCTTGATGATTATTGGTTCTGTGGTTCTATGACACATGCAAGGATACCCAATGAAGGAATGGCAGTGAATGGGAACGTGGCATGTTATGGAAATGGTCCTAGAGCTGCATGGGAGATTCCTGAACAAGGATGGTCTTGATTCCTTTTGCAAGCAAAAGGATGGGATGGGATGGGATGGGATGGGATGGGATGGGATGGGATGGGATGGGATGGGATGGGATGGGATGGGGTGGAGTGAGATGGGATGGGATGGGATGGAGTGGAGTGGGATGGGATGGAGTGGAGTGGGATGGGATGGGATGGGATGGAGTGGAGTGGGATGGGATGGGATGGGATGGGATGGGATGGGATGGGATGGAGTGGGATGGGATGGGATGGGATGGGATGGGATGGGATGGGATGGGATGGGGTGGAGTGGGATGGGATGGGATGGGATGGGATGGGATGGGATGGGATGGGATGGGATGGGATGGGATGGGATGGGATGGAGTGGAGTGGGATGGGATGGAGTGGAGTGGGATGGGATGGAGTGGAGTGGAGTGGAGTGGAGTGGAGTGGAGTGGAGTGGAGTGGAGTGGAGTGGAGTGGAGTGGAGTGGAGTGGGATGGAATGGAATGGAATGGAATGGGATGGAATGGGATGGGATGGAATGGAAAACAGTAGAGTAGAGTAGAGGAGAGGAGAGTAGAGTAGAGTAAAGTAGAGTAGAGTAGAACAGAATAGAACAGAATAGAATAGAATAGAATAGAATTCAATTCAATTCAATTCAATTCAATCCAATTCAATTAACCAAGTTGGAAATGACCTTCAAGATGATAAAGTCCAACCTATCACCCAACACCATCTAAGCAACTAAACCATGGCACCAAGCAATGTTCCCCACTGTTTTGCTGGTAAAGAAGGCAGCAGGACACTCTCACACACCTCCAAAACATTTCTCTCTCTCCTGAAGTGATGGTCCAGTTACAGAAGCTCAATATCTGTGTGGTGGTCTTTCTCTCCCTGCACTCTGAGGAGAGTCCTTGTTAGCTGTGCAATCAATAGAAACCACATCTTCAGCCACTACTGAATCTAGTTTATTAAAACACAGGTTTGACAGCTAATTCAATTGCTAACAAAGATGTAGCATGGGCAATACAAAAGAAGTGACCTCATAAGTGAGCTCCATGTATCCTTTAGCTGCAAAATTATCTGATAATAGGGTGCATTGTAGGGATATAGAGGAAAAAATCCTAGAGTGTGGCTAATTTTTCGCACTGCTTTGTAGTATTTATGGTGTGCACTATCCAATGGCATCCTGGCCTGCATCAGGAAGTGTGGCCAGCAGGAGCAGGGAGGTCATTCTGCCCCTGGACTCAGCACTGGTTAGGCCACAGAGTCGTGTGTCCAGTTCTGGGCCCCTCAGGTTAGGAAAGATGTTGAGTTGCTGGAAGGTGTCCAGAGAAGGGCAAGAAAGCTGGGGAGGGGTCTGGAGCACAGCTCTGTGAGGAGAGGCTGAGGGAGCTGGGGTTGCTTAGCCTGCAGAAGAGGAGGCTCAGGGGTGACCTTCTTGCTGTCTACAACTCCCTGAAGGGAGGTTGTAGCCAGGTGGGGGTTGGTCTCTTCTCCCAGGCAACCAGCATCAGAACAAGAGGACATAGTCTCAAGCTGTGCCAGGGGAGGTTTAGGCTGGATGTTAGGAAGAAATTCTTCAGAGAAAGAGAGACTGGCCATTGGGATGTGCTGCCTGAGGAGGTGGTGGAGTCACCATCCCTGGAAGAGCCTGGCTGAGGCACTTGGTGCCATGGTTTAGTTGATCAGATGGTGTTGGACTCGATGATCTGAAAGGTCTTTTCCAACCTGGTTAATTCTATTCTATTTCCCACCCGGCCAGCAGTGATTTGTTTTCTGCATATTTCAGAGAAGAGCTGAAAATAGCCAGCTGCAGTGATGTTTATTTGGGAGCAAGAGAGTTCAGTTCATGGAGTGCTTTCTGCAGAAAAGCCCAGAGCACTGAGGCAGTGCCTTCCCTGACAGACCCCTTCCTTCAGCTGGCTGTCACAGAGAGATGGAGAGAGGCTTCCAGCATTTTTGTGAGTGGTGTTAGCCTGGGACAGCCTGCTGTCCTGGGATGTATGACAAAGCTTCTTGTCTTTTTTTATCAGAAATAATAATCAAATCAAATCTAAACGTGGTCAAGCTGCATTTGCAGCCTGTTTCCATTGAACTGAATACATAGAATAAACCAGGTTGGAAGAGACCTTCAAGATCATCGCGCCCAACCCATCAACCAATCCAACACCAGCCAAACAATTGCAAGCAGTCTTGTCCTTAGGAAATGCATTTAAGGACATATTCATAGAATACATAGAATACATAGAATAAACCAGGTTGGAAGAGACCTTCAAGATCATCGCGTCCAACCCATCAACCAATCCAACACCACCCAAACAACTAACCCACGGCACCAAGCACCCTGTCAAGTCTTCTCCTAAAAACCTCCAGTGATGGCGACTCCACCACCTCCCCAGGCAGCCCATTCAGGGACTTAAAATGCAGGCAGCTGCCTTGGGGAGATTTTCCAAAGCACACCCAAGTGTAGCTCCCTGTTGCCATCTGGCACAGCCTTTCCCCTCCTCCTTTGCCACTTCTTAGTTCCTGGCTTAGTGCTTCTCTGCTGCATTGGTAAGTGATGTCAAACAGTTCCATGACACTAAGTTGAGCAGACAGGAGGTGAGGCTGAGGGAGCTGGGGTTGCTTAGCCTGGAGAAGAGGAGGCTCAGGGGAGACCTTCTTGCTCTCTACAACTCCCTGAAGGGAGGTTGTAGCCAGGTGGGGGTTGGTCTCTTCTCCCAGGCAACCAGCACCAGAACAAGAGGACACAGTCTCAAGCTGTGCCAGGGGAGGTTTAGGCTCAAGGTGAGGATAAAGTTCTTCAAAGAAAGAGAGATTGGCCATTGGAATGTGCTGCCCAGGGAGGTGGTGGTGTCACAGTGTCATCTGTTAATGCTGCTGAAATCTCAGCTTTAATTCTCCATGACACCATCCCTGGAGGTGTTCAAGAGGGGATTGGATGTGGCACTTGGAGCCATGGTTTAGTCAGTCCTGAGGTGTTGGGTGCTAGGTTGGACTTGATGATCTCTGAGGTCTTTTCCAACCTTATTGATTGTATGATTCTATGACCAATTAATTTCAATACCCTCTGCCATGGGCAGGGACAGCCCACACTAGAGTTTCATCCAGCCTGGTCTTAAACACCTTCAGGGATGGGGCCTCAACCACCTCCCTGGACAACCCATTCCAGGGCTTCACCACTCTCATGGGGAAGAACTTCCTCCTCACCTCCAGCCTCAATCTCCCCACCTCCAGCTTCATTCCATTCCCCCTAGTCCTATCACTGCCTGAGATCCTGAGCAGTCCCTCCCCAGCCTTCTTGGAGCCCCCTTCAGATCCTGGAAGGCCACAATGAGGTCACCTGGGAGCCTTCTCTTCTCCAGACTGAACAGCCCCAACTCCTTCAGTCTGTCCTCACAGGAGAGGTGCTCCAGCCCTCTGCTCTTCCTCCTGGCCCTTCTCTGGACACCTTCCAGCACCTCCAGATCCCTCTTGGAATAGGGGCTCCAGAACTGGAGGCAGGACTCCAGGTGGGGTCTCAGCAGAGCTGAGCAGAGGGGGAGAATCCCCTCCCTTGCCCTGCTGGCCACACTTCTCTTGCTGCAGCCCAGGCTCTGCTTGGCTTTCTGGGCTGCAAGTGCACACTGAGAGCTCCTGGTGAGCTTCTCCTCCCCCAGCACCCCCAAGCCTCTCTCCTCAGGGCTGCTTTCCAGCCAGTCCCTGCCCAGCCTGGATTTGTGCCTGGGCTTGCCTCCACCCAGCTGCAGGACCCTGCCCATCCTGCCCTCACTGCCAGCAGTCATCTTACTCACAGCACTCCAGACTGCTGAGGTTTCCTTTAAATTGTAATTTCTCTTGACAGTCACTAAAATGTTAAGCAAAATCCCTTGGTGGCTTCTGCAGAGTGGAAAAAATTAGAAACTTTAAAGTCTTCTGAGCTTGTGCTGGGTCCTGTTTGGCTCTCTACCTGCTTTGTTTGTCAGCCTCAGCAGAAAGTATCAGAGATGCTTTACAGTTCTGTAATGTGCAAGCCTTTGGTAGGTGTTTGCAGAGGGAACTGACAGGATGCTGTGACTCTTGTTCGGTCCCATGCACCCCTGCACACACAGGCAAAGGGAGCACAGAGGTTCTGACACAGGCATTGAGGGGTTCAGCTGAGCTGTTTCTTTTCAAGCCACTGGTTGAGTGTTGTGAAATGAACAGCCTGGAGAAGAGAAGGCTCAGGGGTGACCTCATTGCCCTCTACAACTACCTGAAAGGGGGTTGTAGCCAGGAAGGGGTTGGTCTCTTCTCCCAGGCAACCAGCACCAGAACAAGGGGACACAGTCTCAAGCTGTGCCAGGGGAGGTTTAGACTCGAGGTGAGGAGAAAGTTCTTCACTGAGCGAGTCGTTCGCCATTGGGATGTGCTGCCCAGGGAGGTGGTGGAGTCACCATCCCTGGAGGTGTTCAAGGGGAGATTGGATGTGGCACTTGGAGCCATGGTCTAGTTGTGAGGTCTGTTGGGACAGGTTGGACTTGATGATCCTTGGGGTCTCTTCCAACCTTAGTTTTACTGTGAGACTGTGAAATTTAGTGACATTCAATACATGGACTCCAGTAGCAAGGTAAGTCCCTTTCTATGCCTTGTCCTGGAGAGACTGAACGCTGGGGGCATGTCTGCACAGCTAAATAGAAGAGGACCAGAGATCACACCCAGGCATCTGAACTCTGACCATCCTGCCTTGCTTTAGCTATCCCCAGTGAACTCTCTCCAAGGCACTTCTGCTCCAGAGATACCTAGTGCTGAGCAGCATGGCTTCCAGCTGACCAGCACCACGCAGCCTCTGTCGCCGAGCGGTGTGGTCCCACCAGGACGCTGTGTGTGTCACCTTGCAATGCTGCCTCAGCTACCTGCAGTACAAACTTCTGATTTCTGCTTTGAAGTTCACAGCAGCAAAGTAGTAAAGGATGGGGTTGAGGCAGCTGTTCGTGGCAGCAAGGCAGAGAGTGACTACCAGCGCTTTGTGCAGGGGCAGGTTGGCCTGGCTGCAGCTGCTGCGCGTCAGGTGGACGGTCCGCAGTACGTGGTATGGCAGGAAACAGATGAGGAAGAGGATGAGAGCGATGATGATGGTCGACAGCGCCTTCTTGTGGCAGACTGCCTTCTTGTTCTGTGGAGCTCTGGACCTGAGCAAGGCTTTGATTGCAAAGACATAGCAGACAATAATTGTGCAGAAGGGCAGAATGAAGCCCACGACGAGGACAACGCCGTTCAGCACGAGGAGCCTCTGCGCGCTGGAGGGGTGCAGGTCCAAGCACTTGGCTGGGTTATTGTAGCCAGCGATTTCTTTGCAGAAGAGGGGGCTGGAGGCTGCAAGAACAAAGCCCCATATGGCTGCACACGTTACCTTGGCCTGCTTGGTGTGGGTTGCTTGCCAGCGCTTGAATGGGTAGACAATGGCTGCGAACCGAACCATGCTGAGCACGGTAAGGAAGTAGATGCTGCAGTACATGTTCACGTACAGGGAGTAAGTCATGACCCGGCACAGGAGATCCCCAAACACCCAACGGGAGCCCAGCAGGAAATAGGTGGCCCGGAAGGGCAAGGTGCTCACAAACATGAGGTCTGAGACGGCCAGGTTCTGCATGTAAATGGTCACGGAGCTCTTCCTCTGTGAAGGCTGGAGGAAAACATAAATGGAGAAGCCGTTCCCCACAGCACCCAGGAAGAAGATAAGGAGATAGGTGATGGGGTAAATGACTTGCTTGAAGCTGTCAGTGGTGCAGTTGAAGGAGCTGTTAGTGAAGCTGTTGTCTAGTGTCATCCTGGAAGTATTCATGGCCTAGAGCCAGGCTCTCTGTCCTTCTGCCAAAATGAAAAGAGGTAGGATGAGTGCTGGGTGACAGACTGGGAAGGGAGCACAGCTATTGGGGCTGCCCGAGGAGGTGGTGGAGTCACCATCATTGGAGGTGCTCAGGAGGAGACTTGATGGGGTGCTTGGTGCCATGGTTTAGTTGATTAGGTGGTGTTGGGTGATAGGCTGGACTTGATGATCTTGAAGGTCTTTTCCAACCTGCTCTATTCCATTCTATTCTATTCTATTCTATTCTATTCTATTCTATTCTATTCTATTCTATTCTATTCTAATTTCTTGAGATGCCCCAGGATATACACATCTGAAGAAATAAACCCTCAGGTCATCTCTAGGCAGTGTCTTGTAATCTCAGCCTATGAAAAGCCTGTCTTTTGAAGGTGAGTGTTATGTGTATGCTTAATGGCAATTGTGGCCAGCAGGAGCAGGGAGGTCATTCTGCCCCTGGACTCAGCACTGGTTAGCCCACACCTTGAGTCCTGTGTCCAGTTCTGGGCCCCTCAATTTAAGTAAGGTGTTGAGACACTTCAAGTGTCTCAATAAGTGTCTCAATAAGTCTCTTAAAGTGAGAGGATAACAGAAAGGCTGAGGTGAATCTAATACTCTTAACTAATGGCTGCACAAACCAGGGGGAATTCTAATAAAGGAAAAGAGGAGAGTTGTTTAATTTGAGGAGATACTAAACTAACAGAAGTGCCCCCAAACTATCAGACTTTAAACTCAGGATGCAGGCAGCAGACTAGCAGCAAAGTAAGGACTATCCCATAAAGTGCCTAGCATGCAAAGTGTGTCTGCCTCCCTGGGACAGGTTTTGTGCATGCATGTGTAAGGCAAGGGGATGAGGACATGGAAGGACAAGGCTGGGTGTCTCAGGGCAAGAGTGGCTCAGCAGGAGCAAGGCAGGAGCAAGGTCTGCTCAGGGAGCAGAGTTCATGAGATGTTTGTGGAGATTACTTGGGGGTGCAGGAGAGTGTCTGGTGGTAGCTGTGGGCATCGTGGGCACCAGAGATGAAGGTGAAACCTTTGGGGCTCAGCTACAAGGCAAGAGAGAAGTTCAGTTCAGACAGAGAGTTTCAGTGTATGGATGAGACAGCAGAGAGGATAAATTTAGATGTGTAAGGAACTGAGGGATCTTTTGGGATAAAGGCAAGTGATATAGAAACAAGAGACTGAACCACCAGAGCACAGCCAGGCTGCTAGCACTGCAGACTGAAAGGGCTGTGGAGGAATATCTAATTAGAAGGAACAGCTGAGAAGATGGAAATGGGAAAGCAAGTGGGCTGAGCTGGTGAGACCTGTGAGGGCAATGAACTGACATCCAATGCACCAGTGACAAGGTCAGGAGGGAAATAAAACCCAGCTGCAATAACTAGGGAGGGCAAATCCAGCTGCCTGCAAATCTAGTTAGCTGTCACATGCTATCCTGAGTGGCTGAGCAGAAGCAAATCTTACAGGTAATTCTGCTCTGAGGCTCCAAGAGAAAAATTAGACAGGAGGACTGGAAGGCTTGGCATGAGACAGCAGCCCTGCTGCAAGGGGAACCTCAGAGACCTGCTAGAGAGAGGATAATCAATGAGAGCCTGTGTTGCCATGCTACCAGCTTTACCACAATGAGAGTGCAGGGTGCACAGGTGGAGGAGTGGCACTGTGATAGTTTTAGGCACCATGCATGAAAGACAATATAGTATCCAATGGCATAAAAATACTATGGCTAAAGAGAATGGAATGGAATGGAATGGAATGGAATGGAATGGAATGGAATAGAATAGAATAGAATAGAATAGAATAGAATAGAATAGAATTAACCAGGATGGAAGAGACATTCCAGATCATTGAGTCCAACCTACCACCCAACACCATCTAATCAACTAAACCATGGCACCAAGTGCCTCAGCCAGGCTCTTTCTAAACACCTCCAGAGATGGTGACTCCACCACCTCCCTGGGCAGCACATTCCAATGGCCAATCTCTCTTGCTGGGAAGAACTTTCTCCTCACCTCCAGCCTAAACATCCCCTGGTGCAGCTTGAGACTGTGTCCTCTTGTTCTGCTGCTGGTTGCCTGAGAGAAGAGACCAACCCCCACCTGGCTACAACCTCCCTGCAGGTAGCTGTAGACAGCAAGGAGGTATCCCCTGAGCCTCCTCTTCTCCAGGCTAAGCAACCTACAAACAAATCCCCAGCATGAAGTGCTGGTCTACATTTGGTCTTTCCTGCTGCACAGGCCCTAGTTCAGGCAGGTTTTGTTGGTGGGAGCCCTGTACCAGCAATCACAGCAGACCTATATTTGGCACTGCTGTGGGACAGTGAAGCAATTCCAGCTGTCACTGGAGGTGTTCAGGAAGAGACTTGATGGGGTGCTTGGTGCCATGGTTTAGTTGATTAGATGGTGTTGGGTGATGGGTTGGACCCAATGATATTGAAGGTCTCTTCCAACCTGGTTTATTCTATTCTATTGCTCTCGACAACTCCCTGAAGGGAGGTTGTAACCAGGAAGGGGTTGGTCTCTTCTCCCAGGTAACCAGCACCAGAACAAGGGGACACAGTCTCAAGCTGTACCAGGGGAGGTTTAGGCTTGAGGTGAGGAGAAAGCTCTTCACTGAGAGAGTCATTCATCATTGGAATGTGCTGCCCAAGGAGGTGGTGGAGTCACCATCACTGGAGGTGTTTAAGAGGCACTTGGTACCATGGTTTAGTTGATTAGATGGTGTTGGGTGGTAGGTTGGACTTGATGATGTTGAAGGTCTTTTCCAACCTGGTCTATTCTATTCTATTCTATTCTATTCTATTCCATTCCATTCCATTCCATTCCATTCCATTCCATTCCATTCCATTCCATTCCATTCCATTCTCTCAGTGGTGTTGTCTAGGGTTTGGTTTTCAGGCCAGATTTATCCAATATCATTACCAATAACCTGGAGGTAGGCAGGTTATGCAGGTAGGCAGATGCTTTGCTGAGAGGCTGGCAGAGGAGTGGTAGTGTATTTTAATGTAAGGTGATGCATGCTGGGTAAAATAATCTACTTAAACCATGTCTGCGTGATATGGACTTGAAACTGGCAGTTACATGCAGGAAAGGACACTTGGCATTAGCATCACTGGCCCTTTGCTGAAGTAATTTCTGCATAGGCTGCAGCAGCAAAAAGCAACCAAAAATGTCAGCAGAATGAGGAACATTATCAAGAAGACTATGGATAACAAAGCCTCTCCTCTCCTCTCCTCTCCTCTCCTCTCCTCTCCTCTCCTCTCCTCTCCTCTCCTCTCCTCTCCTCTCCTCTCCTCTCCTCTCCTCTCCTCTCCTCTCCTCTCCTCTCCTCTCCTCTCCTCTCCTCTCCTCGAGTCTCCTCTCCTCGAGTCTCCTCTCCTCGAGTCTCCTCTCCTCGAGTCTCCTCTCCTCGAGTCTCCTCTCCTCTCCTCTCCTCGAGTCTCCTCTCCTCGAGTCTCCTCTCCTCGAGTCTCCTCTCCTCGAGTCTCCTCTCCTCGAGTCTCCTCTCCTCTCCTCTCCTCTCCTCTCCTCGAGTCTCCTCTCCTCTCCTCTCCTCGAGTCTCCTCTCCTCGAGTCTCCTCTCCTCGAGTCTCCTCTCCTCGAGTCTCCTCTCCTCTCCTCGAGTCTCCTCTCCTCGAGTCTCCTCTCCTCTCCTCGAGTCTCCTCTCCTCTCCTCGAGTCTCCTCGAGTCTCCTCTCCTCTCCTCGAGTCTCCTCTCCTCGAGTCTCCTCTCCTCGAGTCTCCTCTCCTCGAGTCTCCTCTCCTCGAGTCTCCTCTCCTCTCCTCGAGTCTCCTCTCCCTCCAGACACCACAGTCTCACGTTCATCACCCAAACAGGATGTAGGTCATTTGCATTTCCCCCTGCGCTTCTGAGCAAACCCACAGTTCTCACTCCTGTCAGTTCCCCCTGGCTTCTTGCCTAGAATTCACTTTGTGTTTCAGGTCCAGTGTTACCAAGAGTAAATGTAGCAGAAGAGAGTTCTTAGAATTAACACTAAATTAATCAAGAGATGGCATTCTGTTAACCTTTCACCAGGCACAGCAATGGAAGAAAATAAACAAAGCAAGAGCCTGAGATGTGACAACTTGGAGTGGAAAAGTTTGCCACAAACCATAGACTCATTTATCATCGAGCTAAAAAATTGAGACCCAACCAGATACACAACTTGATTTGAGCTTCCACCTGGCAAACACTCCCAGTTACATAAATCCACCCTCTTTTATTGCCTGGGGGGAAAAAAAACCACTCCAAGACTGCCTTTGTCACAGAGAAGGTTTGTCAACAATCACAGCTTCTGGTGAATAAAGAGGCTGCTATGGGCTGTAAGAAATATAAATAGGTTGTGTGATGGAATGGAGTGGAATAGGATAGGATAGGATAGGATAGGATAGGATAGGATAGGATAGGATAGCATAGCATAGCATAGCATAGCATAGCATAGCATAGCATAGCATAGCATAGCATAGAAAGAATAGAGTAGAATAGAGTAGGATAGGATAGGATAGGATAGGATAGGATAGGATAGGATAGGATAGGATAGGATAGGATAGGATAGGATAGAATGGAATAGAATAGAATAGAATAGAATAGAATAGAATAGAATAGAATAGACCAGACCAGACCAGCTTGGAAAAGACCTTCAACATCATCAAGTCCAACCTATCACCCAACACCATCTAATCAACTAAACCATGGCACCAAGTGCCTCTTAAACACCTCCAGTGATGGTGACTCCACCACCTCCCTGGGCAGCACATTCCAATGGCCAATCTCTCTTGCTGGGAAGAACTTCTTCCCAACATCCAACCTAAACCTCCCCTGGCACAGCTTGAGACTGTGTCCTCTTGTTCTGGTGCTGGTTGCCTGGGAGAAGAGACCAAGCCCCACCTGGCTCCACCCTCCCTTCAGGGAGTTGGAGAGAGCAAGAAGGTCTCCCCTGAGCCTCCTCTTCTGCAGGCTAAGCAACCCCAGCTCCCTCAGCCTCTCCTCACAGGGCTGTGCTCCAGACCCCTCCCCAGCTTTGTTGCCCTTCTCTGGACACCTTCCAGCAACTCAACATCTTTCCTCAACTGAGGGCCCCAGAACTGGACACAGTTTTAATCACTGCAACCATTTTAACCTCCATCAGAGCCAGCAGACAAATCTTGCCCTACCTTAGCTTTTGTGCCTTCTGGTGTGCTCAGCATTCCTCTCCTCTGCTTGCTGTTGCTCACAACTTTCAGCTTCCTTAGTGCAAAGGGAAAAAGACAAAACAAACCAATGATGCAAACCACAAATGCTACTCGTGCAGAAGCCACAGAGGAGCAGTGAGCAACGAGGGGCAGTAAATCCTGAGTGAAAGATCCTTTTATCTTCCTGAAAGAGAAACATTCTCAGCTCAGCAACTGGTGCTAGCGATCACATGGCAGTCTTTCGCAACTGCCACCCAATGAAGGAGGCTCTGCAGCTCTCTGGCACGTTGGGGAGGGTTCTGGATTCCTGTATTTGGGCTCACACTTGTGCAGGAGCATCCAATAACCAGTGTTGCTCAATACATCAGAGGAGATGCCTGCCTAGACCATTAGAGATGTCGTTCTTGGAATTACAGAGAGGATGCCTGCCAGGGTCACTTCCCAGGCTTTTCATCCAGAAATCAAAGAACAAGAATGGAACTATAAACAGGCTGCTAGGAACTGGGGGGTAACCTCATCCAGCTCATAGTTCAAGGCTGGGTTTGCAGGCATTTGCCTTGAATTTTGGTGGAAACAGACTGCATAGCTCTGTTCACAAGAAAGTGGCTGCAGTGAATGCCTTCCTCCCCCTTCATGCTCTACCACATCTCAGTAGAGGAACACTGACTGCACAGATAGAATAGAATGGAATTAACCAGGTTGGGAAAGACCTTTGAGATCATCAAGTCCAACCTATCACCCAACACCATCTAATCAACTAAGCCATGGCACCAAGTGCCTCATCCAGTCTCTTCCTAAACACCTCCAGGGATGGTGACTCCACCACCTCCCTGGGCAGCACATTCCAGTGGCCAATCTCTCTCTGTGAAGAACTTCTTCCTAACATGGTGCTGGTTGCCTGGGAGAAGAGACCAACCCCCACCTGGCTACAACCTCCCTTCAGGGAGTTGTAGAGAGCAAGAAGGTCTCCCCTGAGCCTCCTCTTCTGCAGGCTAAGCAACCCCAGCTCCCTCAGCCTCTCCTCACAGGGCTGTGCTCCAGACCCCTCCCCAGCTTTGTTGCCCTTCTCTGGACACCTTCCAACAACTCCAACTTCCTAAACTGAGGGGCCCAGAACTGGACACAGGACTCAAGGTGTGGCCTGACCAGTGCTGAGTCCAGGGACAGAATAACTTGCCTCCTCCTGCTGGCAACACTGTTCCTGATATAGGCCAGGACACCAAGAAGACCACCTGGGCACACTGCTGGCTCATGTTCAGCCTACTATCCACCAGTCTCCCCAGGTCCCTTTCTGCCTGGCTGCTCTGCAGCCACTCTGCCCCCAGCCTGTAGTGCTGCCTGGGGTTGTGGCCAGTGTGTAGAACCTGGCTCTTAGACCTGGCTGTTCTGAGGTACACAAGGTCAGAGCCCAAAACATGCAGGAAAGTTAGACACTGATCCCATTTGATTTTTGTCAATGTGCTTTGAGGATACCAAGGAGAAGCTCTCCTTCCCCATCTGCTGTGCCTGTCCTCAGTGTCTGGATATAATCTCCCACATTCACCTTCTGAAACGGCCTGCTTTCAGGAGAGCACTGTTTCCTCCCTCTCATAAAGTCATTCTGTATTTTGCTTTCAGTCTGGCTTTGAATAGATGAGGTTGGCTGCCAATTCACCCTGCACCTGATGAGCTGGATCTGGAGTGATTGCCTGGGATTTTTTAGAAGCAGCCACTGGATGACTCAGCTTCCGAGGGGAGTTTATTACATTTCTTACTAATAAAAGCTTCAGTAATTCTGGAGAAGACATCTCAGGATATCATGAGGAATCAAAGACTCCCATCACAAGATGCTGCTTGCATACCATGTATTTGGCAGTTAAGAGCCCAGGCTATTTCTGAGTTTTGAGGCCCATACCATAGGGAGGTGATCAAGGACACAGCGGGGTGCAACTCAGTCCTCTCTGCTGTAGCCACTCTCCATCCTGCAGCTGTTTCTGTTCCACTTTACAATGTGGCTTCACAACAGCCCAGAATCAAGACAGGACAAAAAAGGAGAGGGTGATTCACCCTTTTTCTTCCCCTTCCTCACAAATCCACCTTCCCTCCAGCCCTGAGCAGATGTTCTGCTCACGAAGGAGGCTCCAAGCCCACGGCAGCAAGCAGTGCTGCCACTGCGGGCTCCAAAGGCATGAAGCCCAAATTTCCAACCTGAAAAAAGAACTCCAGGCCAGGGAGGAGCAAAAAATTAGATTCTCCTTCCCCTGTTCAGCATCTCCTCTAGACTACTTCAAGTATCCTCATAGGCTATCCCACTACCTGGTGGGAGTGCAGCTCAAGGACTGCCACTCAAGGAGCCTGCTTCTCACACTCCGTCTACCATCTCTCCAAACAGGCCCCATGCTGTCACAAGCTCCACAGGACAGTACTACAGAATCACAGAGCCAATGAGGTTGGAAAAGACCTCAGAGATCATCAAGTCTAACCTGCCACCCAACACCATCTAATCAACTAAATCATGGCACCAAGTGCCTCCCCTCCCCTCCCCTCCCCTCCCCTCCCCTCCCCTCCCCTCCCCTCCCCTCCCCTCCCCTCCCCTCCCCTCCCCTTCCCTTCCCTTCCCTTCCCTTCCCTTCCCTTCCCTTCCCTTCTCCCTTCCCTTCCCTTCCCTTCCCTTCCCTTCCCTTCCCTTCCCTTCCCTTCCCTTCCCTTCCCTTCCCTTCCCTTCCCTTCCCTTCCCTTCCCTTCCCTTCCCTTCCCTTCCCTTCCCTTCCCTTCCCTTCCCTTCCCTTCCCTTCCCTTCCCTTCCCTTCCCTTCCCTTCTTCCTCTCCTCTCCTCTCCTCTCCTCTCCTCTCCTCTCCTCTCCTCTCCTCTCCTCTCCTCTCCTCTCCTCTCCTCTCCTCTCCTCTCCTCTCCTCTCCTCTCCCCTCCCCTCCCCTCCCCTCCCCTCCCCTCCCCTCCCCTCCCCTCCCCTTTTGTTCTAAGATGCAACCTACAAGTCCTTCACATGAACTTCAACTACCACCAAATCCACCTTCACATCAACATAATCCTTGCTAACACATAACAACGACAACCAAAAAAGCAACAACAAAAAACCCCCCCAAAGCAAAACCCCAAAACCCCACCTCAGAAACAACGTGCCTTGCTGCAGTTCCATTCCCCATCCTTCTTCATGCAATTATCTTGAGTTTTGCTGCAGTCCCTTTGGTTTGCTTACCCAGCCACTGTCAGAGGCAGAATACAGAGTTAACCAGGTTGGAAAAGACCTTTGAGGTCATCGAGTCCAACCTGTCACCCAACACCATCTAAACAACTCAACCATGGCACCAAGTGCCTCATCCAGGCTCTTCCTAAACACCTCCAGGGATGGTGACTCCACCACCTCCCTGGGCAGCACATCCCAATGGCCAATCTCTCTCTCTGTGTAGAACTTCTTCCTAACATCCAGCCCAAACCTCCCCTGGTGCAGCTCGAGACTGTGTCCTCCTGTTCTGGTTCTCACTCTATTGTGACTACATTGCCTCATGTTCTGCTCAGTCCTCAGTGCAATACAGACAAGCTGGGCAGAGGCTAACTGCTCTTTGCTGCAGGAAGAAAATAAAGGCAAGTGCATGAGTTAATTCAGTTCTGCTTGGCAGAGATGTTCCTCCCACGTTTCTGTTGTTGCTGCAAGAGCAGAGCTGCAGCTCTCTCGAAATCTGGTGCAGGCCACCAGAGAAGAATTAGCACAATGCTGATAGTTTTATGTAACATTCCCAATACCCTCTGCCTGAGAGCTCCAGAAGAGAATAAACAAAATGAAGTAAGCTGTTTGTTCAGCATGTCTCAACACCCTTCCATCTGCCTGCCTTTTGTGCTTGCAGTCCCGCAGCCACAACTTCCCTTATCTGCCACTGTCAAAAACATGACTCACTTTTCACATAATGGTTTGGAGGGGGAGAAGAGTGGAGAAGTTTTTCTACATAATAAATCTTCCTCTTTACCCAGGATCTCCTGCATCAGCTCTTATTTTACTCCTCATTAAAAAGAATGACAGGATGAAATGGCACTTTTGCTAGCCCTAGTTAGCTGCAGCAGGACTCGCTGTCTATGCCACAATTAGCTCTGCTTGACTCTTAGCAGAACCAGGCAGATGAAGCTTTGCTGTAGCTCACTGCAGGACAACAAATTTGCCACATCCACAGGCCACAAGAGGACTCAGTGTCAGCACAGCTTATACAATTAATGAATGTCATAAATGGAGGGAAGTCTCCTGCTCTGCACCCTGCCTTCATGGCTGCAAAGCAGAAAGTGAATAGAATAGAATAGAATAGAATAGAATAGAATAGAATAGAATAGAATAGAATAGAATAGAATAGAATAGAATAGAATAGAATAGCATGGCATGGCATGGCATGGCATGGCATGGCATAGCATAGCATAGCATAGCATAGGACAGGACAGGACAGGACAGGACAGGATAGGATAGGATAGGATAGGATAGGATAGGATAGGATAGAATTAACCAGGTTGGAAAAGACCTTTGAGATCATTGAGTCCAACCTATCACTCAACACCATCTAATCAACTAAACCATGGCACCAAGCACCCCATCCAGTCTCCTCTTGAACACCACCAGTAATGGAGACTCCACCACCTCCCTGGGCAGCACATTCCAATGGCCAATCTCTCTTGCTGGGAAAAACATCTTCCTAGACAGCTAGCCTAAACCTCCCCTGGCACAGCTTGAGACTGTGTCCTCTTGTTCTGGTGCTGGCTGCCTGGGAGAAGAGACCAACCCCCACATGGCTACAACCTCCCTTCAGGGAGTTGTAGACAGCAAGAAGGTCTCCCCTGAGCCTCCTCTTCTGCAGGCTAAGCAACCCCAGCTCCCTCAGCCTCTCCTCCCAGGGCTGTGCTCCAGACCCCTCCCCAGCTTTGTTGCCCTTCTCTGGACACCTTCCAGCAACTCAACATCTTTCCTGAACTGAGGGGCCCAGAACTGGACACAGGACTCAAGGTGTGGCCTGAGCAGTGCTGAGTCCAGGGGCAGAATGCCTTCCCTGCTCCTGCTGGCCACACTATTCCTGATGCAAGCCAGGATGCCATGGGGCACACTGACCAAAACGTCTGCCCACACAGCTCCATCAGGTTTTGAGTGTGTTGAGTTGCCATTAGAAGCCTACACTAGGCAGAGGAAGTGGTTTCCATGGAAAGGCTCTGTGCAGCCTGCCCTGCTGGTGCCACCCCCGGTAACCATCCCTTTTTATGGCATGGTGCTGTGCTCAGCTAGCAGCACAGCTGCTAATGGATTCCCAGGTTCAGGCTGTGTTTGCCTGGCATGCTTCTCCCCACTCTTGCTTTCCACATGCTAGAATGCTTTCAGCAATGCCTTGCCTGGCTGAGAGACGACAGGCAGAACACATAGCAGGCTGTCGGCAGATTTTCAAGTCAGATGAAACCTCACAGCTTTATTCACACGGATCTTGTGCTTCCCCCCAGTGAAACCCTCACATGCATCAGATAAACATTGCTACCACAGGCAGCTCTTGTGTTAGAACAAACACCCAACGATGAGAACCCCTCTCACCAAGCAAATGACAAACTCAGAGCTCCCACCCCAGCTCTGCTGGGACCTTTGAACCCCTCATGAAGTGAGTGTGTGCCAATGTGCTGGGGTGAGGAAGCCTCTTACCAGTGTAAATTATGGCTCTGAGCAGTAAAATGGTGTTTTGCATATGTCATAGAACTGTCAGGGTTGGGAGGGACCTCAAGGATCACCTTGTGCCAACTCCCCTGCCATGGGCAGGGATTCTACACCCTAGGTCAGGTTGCCTAGATCTACATCCAGCCTGGCCTTAAAACCTTCTGGGGATGGAGCTTCCACTACCATTTTGGGGAACCAGTTCCAGTGTCTCACCACCCTGATGGGGAAAAACTTCTTCCTGACACCTAATCTAAATCTACCCTCCTCTAGCCTTGATCCATCTCAGTAATGAGAAATGTAGCTTTCCATAGTTAGAATAGAATAGAATAGAATTGAATGGAATTGAATTGAATTGAATTGAATTGAATTGAACTGAATTGAATTGAATTGGATTGAATTGAATTGGATTGAATTGAATTGAATTGAATTGAATTGAACTGAATTGAATTGAATTGAACTGAACTGAATTGAACTGAACTGAACTGAACTGAATTGGATTGGATTGGATTGGATTGGATTGGATTGGATTGGATTGGATTGGATTGGATTCAACTGAATTGAATTGAATTGGATTGGATTGGATTGGATTGATTGAATTGAATTGAATTGGATTGAATTGAATTGAATTCAACTGAATTGAATTGGATTGGATTGGATTGAATTGAATTGGATTGAATTGAATTGAATTGAATTGGATTTGATTGGATTGAATTGAATTGGATTGAATTGAATTGAATTGAATTGAATTGAATTGAATTGAATTGAATTGGATTGGATTGAATTGGATTGGATTGAATTGAATTGAATTGAATTGAATTGAATTGGATTGGATTGAAGTGAAGTGAAGTGAAGTGAAGTGAAGTGAAGTGAAGTGAAGTGAAGTGAAGTGAAGTGAAGTGAATTAACCAGATTGGAAAAGACCTTCAAGATCATCAAGACCAACTTAGCACCCAACACCATCTCATCAACTAAACCATGGCACCCAGTGCCTCACCCAGGCTCTATTTAAACACCTCCAGTTTTTTAACAGCTCTTCACTTGATGGCCACTCCAGCCTGTAAAGAAAAAGCGTGGTGCATGTGTGAGACAATGCACAGCTTTCTGTATGTTGATTCCTTTTATTTGCAAACTCAATGTGAGCTCAGCCAATGTCTAGTCATAGAATCATAGAATCAATAAGGTTGGAAAAGACCTCAGAGATCATCAAGTCCAACCTGTCGCCCAACACCTCATGAGTACTAAACCATGGCTTCAAGTGCCACGTCCAATCCCCTCTTGAACACCTCCAGGGATGGTGACTCCACCACCTCCCTGGGCAGCACATTCCAATGGCCAGTGGAGTGACTGCCCTTTGGAATGTGCTGCCCAGGGAGGTGGAGGAGTCACCATCATTGGGGGTGTTTAGGAGGAGGCTGGATGGGGTGCTTGGTGCCATGGTTTAGTTGATTAGATGGTGTTGGGTTTAGTTGCCATGGGTTTAGATGCCATGGTTTAGTTGATTAGATCGGTTGGACGCAATGATGTTGAAGGTCTCTTCCAACCTGGTCTATTCTATTCTTTCCTATTCTATTCTATTCTATTCTATTCTATTCTATTCTATTCTATTCTATTCTATTCTATTCTATTCTATTCTATTCCTATTCCTATTCCTATTCTTATTCCTATTCCTATTCTATTCCTCTTTCTGGGAAGAACTTCTTCCTAACATCCTACTATTAGCTTCTATCCCAAACTGAGATAGTCTGGCAATTTATTTTGGGGGTAGCTCTCCAAATCATTTGGGGGTAATTTCAACTCTCCACACAACAGTGTTATGATTGCTACCTTAGTGTGGTTTATGAGGTGGGAATCCCTACTCTTTATGGTCTCACAATCTCCCTGGCCAGCACATTCCAATGGCCAATCTCTCTTTCTGGGAAGAACTGTCTCCTCACCTCCAGCCTAAACTTCCCCTGAGCACAGCTTGAGACTGTGTCCTCTTGTTCTGGTGCTGGTTGCCTGGGAGAAGAGACTGAACCCTACCCAGCTACAAGCTCCCTTCAGTAGGGGCATCAGCACTATGTACAATCCCCTCCAAATATAGCCCTAGAAAACTCCACTTCCCTTTCACAGGCAATCCTGCACACATCTGCTGATGTGAGCAACTGGGCTGTGGAGGCTGCCTGCCCCCACTTTGGGGATGTTTTCTGGTTTCCATTTTTAATCCCTCCAGTGCACAGATCCATCCCTTCTGCCCCTGGGATGTGCTGGAGCTGCAACTGCAAGACTGAAGTGCTAAAATTAGCCAAAAAAGCTGAGATCACAATTTTGCTATGTCAAGATGTTGCCAGTGGGAGACGGAGGCTTCTTTTCTGTTTGATGTGGCAAATTGGAGTACAGCTAAGGCAGTGTTTTAAAATGAAAACCTCCTCCGCTCCACCACGGGAAAGCCACAGCGAGGATTCACATCCAGCAACATGAGGGAATCCTCTCCTGAATGGGAATCACTTTGTGAATGTGATGGTTGCATTAAGAACAGGAGAGGGAGGGGGAGAGGGAGGGGGAGAGGGAGAGGGAGAGGGAGAGGGAGAGGGAGAGGGAGAGGGAGAGGGAGAGGGAGAGGGAGAGGGAGAGGGAGAGGGAGAGGGAGAGGGAGAGGGAGAGGGAGAGGGAGAGGGAGAGGGAGAGGGGAGAATTAACCAGGTTGGAAAAGACCTCTGAGATCATCAAGTCCAACAGAGAAGAAAAGAGAAGAGACGAGACGAGACGAGAAGAGGATAGAATAGAATAGAATAGAATAGAATAGAATAGAATAGAATAGAATAGAATAGAATAGAATAGAATAGAATAGACTAGACTTAACCAGGTTGGAAAGGACCTTCAAGCTCAAGTCCAACCTATCACCCCACACCGTTTAATCAACTAAACCATGGCACCAAGTGCTTCATCCAGGCTCTTCTTAAACATCTCCAGTGATGGTGACTCCACCACCTCCCTGGGCAGCACATCCCAATGGCCAATCTCTCTTTCTATGAAGAACTTCTTCCTAACATCCAGCCTAAACTTCCCCTGGCACAGCTTGAGACTGTGTCCTCTTGTTCTGGTGCTGGCTGCCTGGGAGAAGAGACCAACCCCCACCTGGCTACAACCTCCCTTCAAGGAGTTGTAGACAGCAAGAAGGTCTCCCCTGAGCCTCATCTTCTGCAGGCTAAGCAACCCCAGCTCCCTCAGCCTCTCCTCACAGGGCTGTGCTCCAGACCCTCCCCAGCTTTGTTGCCCTTCTCTGGACACCTCACAGCAACTCAACACAAGAGACCATAGCTGAGAAGCAGTGACTGCCTCAGCTGCACACCATGGAAGCCTTATTTAAATGAGGCAGAATGATTTGCCATGCAATAAGAATCAGGCTGGCATCCCAGTCACTGGTGTGTACCTGGGGAGAAAGCTGCTTCTGGTGCCAGAGATGACAGGATCAGAGCTGGTGTACTCAACACACTGCTGCCAGTTGGCTGTTTGGGGAAGAAAAGCTGCTTTGGAAGATCAAACCTACAGATGCACACACCCATCCTTCACAGCATTGCCAAGGAAAATCTGGTGCCAAGAAAGGCCACACAAAATCAGTCACCATGCTCACTTTGCCTGGCACCCTGCCTGTAACAGAGACTCATCAAGGACACCTGGGGAGCAGTTCAATACAAAGTCAAGTACATAGTGAAGGGTCTCCAGAAGAGTCTCTCAGCTGTCAACAGTTCTTGCTTAAGGTTTTGCTGCAGAACTGCCTGGAGATTTAATAACCCTTGATGGGTTTTCCTTCGATGCATTTGTCCCTGTCAACCTTTGGCAACCACACCACAGCATGCAGAAGAGTTCCTCTGTAGAAGCAGGTATCATGGAAAATGCTTGCTGCAGAATTGGGATGGGATGGGATGAGATGGAATGGAATGGAATGGAATTAGAATAAGATAGAATGGAATGGAATGGAATGGAATAGAAATGGAGTGGAGTGGAGTAGAGTGGAGTAGAGTAAAGTAGAGTAGAGTAGAATAGAATAGACCAGGTTGGAAAACATCTTCAAGATCATCAAGTCCAAGCTATCACCCAACACCATCTAATCAACTAAACCATGGCACCAAGCACCCCATCCAGTCTCTTCCTAGACACCTCCAGTGATGGTGACTCCACCACCTCCCTGGGCAGCACATTCCAAGGAAGGAAGATTGACAGCTTCAGAAGGAGTATCTATGTAGATCAGCATCTTATCTCCAACAGGGGTTGACAGAGAAGTGTAGGAGCAAGGCAAACTTACATGATAGTCCCCCTTAGAACTGAGTCCTGTGTCCAGTTCTGGGTCCCTCAGTTTAGGAAAGATGTTGAGTTGCTGGAAGTTGTCATTGGAATGTGCTGTCCTGGGAGGTGGTGGAGTCTCCATCACTGGAGATCTTCAAGAAAAGCCTGGATCAGACACTTAGTGCCATGGTCTAGTTGATTGGATAGGGCTGGATGATAGGTTGGACTGGATGATCTTAGAGGTCTCTTCCAACCTGGTTGATTGTATGATTCTATCACCCAACACCTCATGACTAACTAAACCACATCCAGTGCCACATCCAATCCCCTCTTGAACACCTCCAGGGATGGTGACTCCACCACCTCCCTGGGCAGCACATTCCAAAGGCCAGTCTCTCTTTCTCCTCACTTTCCAGCCTAACCTCCCCTGGCACAGCTTGAGACTGTGTCCTCTTGTTCTGGTGCTCATTGCCTGGGAGAAGAGACCAACCCCCACCTGGCTACAACCTCCCTTCAGGGAGTTGGAGAGAGCAAGAAGGTCTCCCCTGAGCCTCCTCTTCTCCAGGCTAAGCAACCCCAGCTCCCTCAGCCTCTCCTCACAGGGCTGTGCTCCAGACCCCTCCCCAGCCTCGTTGCCCTTCTCTGGACATGTTCAAGTGCCTCAATGTCCTTCTTAAATTGAGGGGCCCAGAACTGGACACAGGACTCAAGGTCTTTCCACTCACCCTATCAGGGCACAAGTTCAGGCATTAGAAGGAAGCCTGTTTGGTTTTAGCAGCATTCCTTTCAATGCTGTTGCTTTATGCTGCCTTCCTTCTGTGCTTTTGCACATCTTTGTCAGTTAGCAGAGAATATTTGCTTTGTTCTTCCACTCTGGAGCCTTTCACTCGCCTCCAAGTTGTGTGCAGAGATTCAGTGCTCTTGTAAACACCTTCTTAATAAACATCTTCACTTTTGTACAGTTCCCCTTTGTAAAATTTAACAGCTGTAAGGGAATTTTACTTGTTCCTGGGGCCTTGCTTGCTTGCTTCTTTTGATCCTGAAAATGCTGTAAATCCAAGTGCATCATGGCCGTGACTACCAAATGGCTCTTCCACCATATCAGTCACTGTATGCTCATATTGTTGCTTTATGAACCCACTCCAGCTGACCCTGCCTTGAGCAGGGGACTGGATTAGACAATGTCCAAAGGTTCTGTCATTTCACAGAATCATAGAATCAATAAGGTTGGAAAAGACCTCAAAGATCATCAAGTCCAACCTAGCACCCAACACCTCATGACCACTAGACCGTGGCACCAAGTGCCACATCCAATCCCCTCTTGAACACCTCCAGGGATGGTGACTCCAACACCTCCCTGGGCAGCACATCCCAATGGCTGACAACTCTCTCTGGCTACAACCTCCCTTCAGGGAGCTGTAGACAGCAAGAAGGTCTCCCCTGAGCCTCCTCTTCTCCAGGCTAAGCAACCCCAGCTCCCTCAGCCTCTCCTCATAGGGCTTATGCTGGAGTCCTCTCCTCAGCCTTTCTGCCCTTCTCTGGACATGTTCAAGAGTCTCAATGTCCTTCCTAAACTGAGGGGCCCAGAACTAGACACCAGACTCAAGGTGTGGCCTAAGCAATGCTGAGTCCAGGGGCACAATGACTTCCCTGCTCCTGCTGGCCACACTATTCCTGATGCAGGCCAGGATGCCATTGGCCTTCTTGGCCACCTGGGCACACTGTTGGCTCATGTTCAGCCTACTATCACCCAGCACCCCCAGGTCCTTCTCTGTTTGGCTGCTCTTCAGCCACTCTGACCCCAGCCTGTAGCACTGCATGGGGTTGTTGTGCCCAAAGTGCAGCACCTGGCACTTGGATTTGTTGAATGCCATCCTGTTGGACTCTGTCCATCTCTCCAGCCTGGCAAGGTCCCTCTGGAGAGCTCTTCTACCCTCTAACAGACCAACATCTGCCCCCAACTTGGTGTCATCTCATCTGCAAATTTCCTGCTGACTGACTCAACTCCCTCTTCTAGATCATCAGTGAAGATATTAAAGAGGATGGGGCCCAGCACTGATCATAATGCAATATGATGCAATAACAACAACATACTCAAACCCAGTGAGTATAATTAGACTCATAATATGATGACATAATATTACATGCTAATACTACACTTTTCCTTCATGAAGCTGGATTTCAATCCCCAAAGATTCCAGGGTCCTTTTAGAACACTTAGCACAATTAAAGTTCTCTGTAGCATAGGGCAGAGTTCCTCCCTAGAGCAGTGAAGGGGAGAAGGACCTGGGGGGTCCTAGTGGACAGAAGGTTGACCATGAGCCAGCAATGTGCTCTTGTGGCCAAGAAGGCCAATGCCATTCTGGGGTGGACTAGAAGGGCTGTGGTTAGCAGGCTGAGAGAGGTTTTCCTCCCCCTCTACTCCACCCTGGTGAGGCTGCATCTGGAATATTGTGTCCAGTTCTGGGCCCCTCAGTTCAAGGACAGGGAACTGCTTGAAAGAGTCCAGCACAGAGCCACAAAAATGATGAAGGGAGTGGAAAATCTTCCTTATGAGGAGAGCCTGAGGGAGCTGAGGCTGTTTAGCTTGGAGAAGAAGAGACTAAGGGGTGACCTCATTCATGTTTATAAACATGTAAGGGGTGAGTGCTGAGAGGCTGGAGCCAGGCTCTTCTCAATGACACCCAGTGACAGCACAAGGGGCAGTGGTGGAAGCTGAGGCATAGGAAGTTCCATGGAAACAGGAGAAAAAGATTCTTCCCTGTGAGGGTGACAGAACACTGGCACAGGCTGCCCAGGGGGGTTGTGGAGTCTCCTTCTCTGCAGACATTCAAAACCCACCCGGGGGAGTTCCTGTGTGATCTGGTGAAGGTGACCCTGCTCTGGCAGGGAGGTTGGACTGGATGATTTTTCGAGGTCCCTTCCAGCCCCTAACATTCTGGGAACCTGGGATTCTTTGGTCAGCTCAGGCCTCCTCACCTTCAAGCATACTTTGTGTCCTCTATCATCCTAAGTTCCCTCAGGTTTCTGATGCACCTATCATACTGATATCCACACTGAAAATTTCCACTCTAGTCTCTCTGTCTTTCCTATTCCTGTTCCTGTTCTTTCCTATTGGAATATTGGAGTATTCTGTCCTGCCCTGTACTCAGTGACACAGTTTCCACAGCTTTTCCCTCCCTGGATGCTATGTGTGCCTCTGTTTAAATACTGATCTGTGACCTTCTCAAGTACCAACAGCATGATTAGCTTATGGCTCAAATGAATCTCATCTCTCTGATATGTGCTTCATGTACACTGCAAGGATCCTCTGTTTCCAAGGAATTTTTATGCCTCCCTTGTTACCATTTTCTCATGCAGTTACTGGAATTGCATCTCTGACTCCTTCTGCTCTTCCACAAGGTGCCAGCAGTATTTTCAACAGTACAGCCAGAGAGATCCTGATACTCAGCTTCCTTCCAAACAGAGGCCACAGGTACCAAAACCTTTCTAGTATTTCCCAGAAGCTGTTCCAGATGCATTTTGAGGTTCACTTGGCAAGCAACTCACTGCTTTGAGCTCAGCTGCTTATATGGTGGTGTTCAAACTGACCACAGCTATGGCTTTTACTCCCTATGGCAGGTAAAAAGCCCTAGGAGGAGAGGCTGAGGGAGCTGGGATTGTTTAGCCTGGAGAAGAGGAGGCTCAGGGGAGACCTCCTTGCTCTCTACAACTACCTGAAGACTGGTTGTAGACAGGAGGGGGTTGGTCTCTTCTCCTAGGCAACCAGCACCAGAACAAGAGGACACAGTCTCAAGCTGTGCCAGGGCAGGTTTAGGCTGGAGGTGAGGAGAAAGTTCTTCACTGAGAGAGTTGTTAGCCATTGGAATGTGCTGCCCAGGGAGGTGGTGGAGTCACCATCCCTGGAGGTGTTCAAGAGGAGATTGGATGTGGCACTTGATGCCATGGTCCAATCATGAGGTCTGTGGTGAGAGGTTGGACTGGATGATCTTTGAGGTCTCTTCCAACCTTGGTGATTCTGGGTGATTCTGTGTGATTCTGTGATTCTGGGTGATTCTGTGATTCTGTGTGATTCTGTGATTCTGTGTGATTCTGTGATACTGTAAGCAGCTTTATTCTGAGATACATGACCTGGGGGCAGGGAAATGGGGGAGGAGGCAATTACTCCCTTCTAAGAAGGGAAATACAACCATATTAGGGCACCCTTTGAAAAAAGATTCAACTTCTTATGGCTTCCACCTTCAGATAGAAATATTTCAATGTTAAGTTAGTCCTGAAGGATTTATTTAAGCACTTAATAAAAGACTCCATTCCTTAGCTTAATGACCAGAGGATTAATTTTAACCCAAAAGACATATGTCTGAAGCAGCAGCAGACCATACCTGGTCTGTGCTGGAAATGAAATGTCCTCCTCAGTGAGATTAAAGCTCCATGGGGGAAAAGAAATGAAGACAAGATAGCCATGAGGAAATGCTAAGAGAGAAGATTTCTGAAAGGCTGCAAGGGATCTTCATGGAGCACAGGAAAAGGCAAAATGAATCAAGGGAAAAGGGCAGGAGGGTGCTGGTGTGTTGCTTTTATATCTAGATAGCAGAAGGTGATTAATTCAGACATGCTTAGTGCTTGTCAGGCTGTAATTGGAAGGGCTAAGAAGGCATGCAGAGACCTTCTCCAGTGGCATCACTAATCAATAGATAAAGACAGGCTGAGCAGCAAAGCACACAGATCAATACTAAGACCTGAACTGTCAGAGATAAGGAAATCTTATGCAGGATTTATGGTTTATTCGTTGCAGTGATGCCCACTTATGTTTGGAAAAGTATTAATGAAAGGCAGACAAAAGGAAGAGGTGGAGTGCTGTAAGACAGCTAGGAAAGAATACTGACATTTAAAATGCTTGCTTCTTTCCCAGGGTGTCAGCTGGGGAAGCTGGGCTTGGCAAAACCCTGACTACTACAGTTTAAAACAGTCTTGGGAGAGGATGAGACCTCTGGTGCCCAGATTAATTCAAAAAGAGGAAGAGTCAGACCCTGTCAAGGTGTTCTTGGGTTTGAGCATCCAGTTTCTGCATGGGTAAATTAGAATAGAATAGAATAGAATAGAATAGAATAGAATAGAGTAGAGTAGAGTAGAGTAGAGTAGAGTAGAGTAGAGTGGAATGGAATGGAATGGAGGGGAGGGGAAGGGAGGGGAAGGGAGTGGAATGGAATAGAATAGAATAGAATAGAATAGAATAGAATTAGAATTAGAATTAGAATAGAATAGAACAGACCAGACCAGACCAGACCAGACCAGGTTGGAAAAGACCTCTGAGATCATCAACACCATCTAATCAACTAAACCATGGCACCAAAGGCCTCATCCAGGCTCTTCCTAGACACCTCCAATGATGTTGACTCCACCACCTCCCTGGGCAGCACATCCCAATGCCCAATCTTTCTCTCTGGAAAGAACTTTCTCCTCACCTCCAGCCTAAACCTCCCCTGGCACAGCTTGAGACTGTGTGCTCTTGTTCTGGTGCTGGCTGCCTGGGAGAAGAGACCAACCCCCACCTGGCTACGACCTCCCTTTAGGGAGTTGGAGAGAGCAAGAAGGTCTCCCCTGAGCCTCCTCTTCTGCAGGCTAAGCAACCCCAGCTCCCTCAGCCTCTCCTCACAGGGCTGTGCTGCAAACCCCTCCCCAGCTTTGTTGCCCTTCTCTGGACACATCCAAGTGTCTCAATGTCCTTCTTAAACTGAGGAGCCCAGAACTGGACACAATACTCAAGGTGTGGCCTAACCAGTGCTGAGTCCAGGGGCACAATGACTTCCCTGCTCCTGCTGGCCACACTATTCCTGATACAGGCCAGGATGCCATTGGCCTTCTTGGCCACCTGGGCACACTGCTGGCTCATGTTCAGCCTACTCTCAACCAGTACCCCCAGATCCCTTTCTGCCTGGCTGCTCTCCAGCCACTCTGACCCCAGCCTGCAGCACTGCCTGGGGTTGTTGTGACCAAAGTGCAGCGCCCAGCACTTGGATTTGTTGAACGCCATCCTGTTGGACTCTGCTCATCTGTCCCTCTACTGAGCCCTTCTACCCTCTAACAGATCAACTCCTGCCCCCAGCTTGGTGTTGTCTGCAATCTTACTGCTGATGGACTCAATGCCCTCATCTAGATCATCAATAAAGATACTGAACAGGCTGGGGCCCAGCACTGATCCCTGGGGCACACCACTGGTGCCTGGCTGCCAGCTGGCTGTGGCACCATTCACCACCACTCTCTGGGCTCAGCCTCCAGTCAGTTCCTAACCCAGCTCAGAGCTGCTGTCCAAGGCAGGGGCTGACAGCTTGGCCAGGAGTTTGCTGTGGGGGACAGTGTCAAAGGTCTTGCTGGAGTCCAGGCAGACTACATCCTTGGGATCTTCACAAATATGGGGATGAGGAGGTTCTGGGAGTAGTTCTCAATAGCTCCCTGTATTTAAGGCTTGAGATGAGCAGCAGACAATAGCATTCACAGCAGAAGGGGGGTGGGGGGTGGGGGGTGGAAATGGGGGGGAAAAGAAAGAAAAAGTAAAGCTTAGATATTATTGGAAGGAAAAATCCTCATCAGAGAAATTTGGGACACTGAGAAACACCCAGGAAGAGCAAGAGGACATGAAAGAGCAATCTTAAGGAATACAAGTTACAATTATAAGAGTGCAACAATAGATACCCAGAGATATTCTCAGGCACCAGAAATGTTCCCAGATGGTCTGCAGTGTTAAATGGTTCCATCAATCTGGTGCTGGAAGGGCCAGCCCCTGCTCCCCCACTTTCCCTGAATATTTTGGGTCACTGCAACAGGTCATTAGGAGAAGACAGAGGGCCAGAAAAGACTGAAGGGTCAAATTTTTGCAGGGTGAACCTGGGCTGCACAGCTCAGTGTGAGAGAATGGCTCAGCACACTCATTACTAGGAGAGCTGCAGCTATGGGAATTGCAGTAAATCCAGGAAATGAGCTGAAGAATAGGAATGACTAAAACCTATTATAGCAGACTCATCTTCTGTGATGATTCAAAGATTCAGGGCAAGAGCTGGAGCACGATCTGGTTGGGGCACATCAGATTTCAAAGTGAAAAAATCAGTTTATGAGAAAACAAGCAGATCTGAATTAAGCAAAAGGCTCTTTGACAGCAAAAAAAACACCTGGGCTGGCTCCTGAAGCAGGGGAATGATAATGGAAAATACACTAACAGTTGTCTACCCAGCAAAAGCACCAACACTGGTTGTGAGGAATGAAGTGTTTCTGGTTTTAATAGAAGTATCTTGCCCAAGGAGTAGATTACAAAGAGGTTTTACAAACCCATTGCTGCAGTGGCAGGGCATGCACACTGATTCAGCAGCAACAGGGACTGAAAGATTTCCCCTTAAAGGCAAAAGAGAGAAAAGCTACATGAAGATGCCCAGGAGAAGAGACACTCTGCTGAGGGAGTTGGGGGTTATGGGGAGACATAACTAAATTGTGCCTCAAATCAATGGCACAGTGGCAGGTGTGGCACTGGTTAGACCACAACTTGAGTCCTGTGTCCAGTTCTGGGCCCCTCAATTTAAGAAGGACATTGAGAGACTTGAACATGTCCAGAGAAGGGCAACAAGGCTGGGGAGGGGTTTGGAGCACAGCCCTGTGAGGAGAGGCTGAGGGAGCTGGGGTTGCTTAGCCTGGAGAAGAGGAGGCTCAGGGGAGACCTTCTTGCTCTCTACAACTCCCTGAAGGGAGGTTGTAGCCAGGTGGGGTTGGTCTCTTCTCCCAGGCAAGCAGCACCAGGACAAGAGGACACAGTCTCAACTGTGCCAGGGGGGGTTTAGGCTGGAGGCGAGGAGAAAGTCCTTCCCAGAAAGAGATGTTGGCCATTGGGATGTGCTGCCCAGGGAGGTGGTGGAATCCCCATCCCTGGAAGTGTTCAAGAGGGGATTGGATGTGACACTTGGAGTCATGAGGTGCTGGGTGCTAGGTTGGACTTGATGATCTCTGAGGTCTTTTCCAACCTTATTGATTCTGTGATTCTATGAATTACCCAGGGCAAAGAACTTGTTTGATTCCATTGCAGAAGAGAAAGCAGCAGTATCACAGAATCACCAAGGTTGGAAGAGACCTCAAAGATCAACAAGTCCAACCCATCACCACAGACCTCCTGACTAAACCATGGCACCAAGTGCCACCTCCAGACCCATCTCGAACACCTCCAGGGATGGTGACTCCCTTATCATGGCAACAACAGACAGTGTCCCAGTTCATATAAAGAGTGCCTGTTCAAATTTCATTCCTGGTGATGCACAAACACAGACAGCTGCTGGCACAGTGTACTGCTTGAAGCCTAGGTAAAGGAAAATTTGCCTGAGTCCAGGTGGCTGCTGAGCTGGGCTTAGCAACATGCTCCAGAAACACTCTCAGTAAGTGTACAAAGGCAGTGATGGCTGCTCTTACAACCCATTTGTCTTTAGCTTTCCAGGCTGAAAGAGCAGGGCTTTTATTCATGCAGACTTCATTCTGACCCACAGCAAGGCTTGAACTGACATGTCTGTGTCTTGTTTTCTGGTGCTTGCTCCTCTGACAGCTGATGGGAGTGGTATTTCCCTAATCAGAGCACATGCACAAACCCAAGCTTGCAGGGCACAAATGGCTTTCTTACATGAATTACTGCAAAGCTCCCAAGAGAAGCTGAAGGACCAGTCTGAGTTGTTTTAGAGGGCATCTGACTGTGAGGAACTGGGCTACCCACACTAAATCAAATCTTTATCTACTGAAATCCACCTGGATGGGTTTTGTTTGGAGGCTGGTTGTCCTTAGCAACTTATTAGCAAAAGCAACAACAAGCCTTCAGGAAATGGCTTAATGACTTTGATCTGAGCAATCAGAAAGCTAAAACTCTGCAGATGTCCTGTGTATGCATGACCAAATTGGAGAGGTTCTCTTTTAAAGGCAAAATTACCTACTTGCACAGCAACAGAGGTTCTTTGAAGTGAATCACTGTGCATTCATTTCTGGTGCACATGAGCATCACAGCCTCACCAGCAAGAAGCTCATGAAGGTGAATAAAAGGCAAGGATATTAATTTTGAAGTGAAGTTTGAGCTGTTGTCTCATTATGACTGTGTGCCAGAAATAACTAACCTTAGAGGCACTTTGTAGAGCTTGGCTTTCCAGCCTACCAGTGGAAGGAGCTTCCACTAAGCAGACATGCCCAGGGAGGTGGTGGAGTCACCATCCCTGGAGGGGTTCAAGAGGGGATTGGATGTGACACTTGGTGCCATGGTTTAGTCATGAGGTCTGTGGTGACAGGTTGGACTTGATGATCTTTGAGGTCTCTTCCAACCTTGGTGATACTGTGACATTTTAGAATAGAATAGCATAGCATAGCACAGAACAGAATTGAATTGAATTGAGTTGAATTGAATTGAACTGAATTGAATTGAATTAACCAGGTTGGAAAAGACCATTTGAGATCATCAAGTCCAACCTATCACCCAACACCATCTAATCAACTAAACCATGGCACCAAGTGCCTCATCCAGTCTCTTCCTAAACACCTCCAGTGATGGTGACTCCACCACCTCCCTGGGCAGCACATTCCAATGGCCAATCTCTCTTGCTGTGAAGAACTTCTTCCTCACCTCCAGCCTAAACCTCCCTTGGCACAGTTTGAGACTGTGCCCTCTTGTTCTGGTGCTGGTTGCCTGGGAGAAGAGACCAACCCCCACCTGGCTACAACCTCCCTTCAGGGAGTTGTAGGCAGCAGTAAGGTCTCCCCTGAGCCTCCTCTTCTGCAGGCTAAGCAACCCCAGCTCCCTCAGCCTCTCCTCACAGGGCTGTGCTCCAAACCCCTCCCCAGCTTTGTTGCTCTAAAGGGCAAGTTCATAAAGGTAGAATAAACAAACATGGAAGGAAAATAAACATCAAGAAAATAGCTAAAAACTATTTATTTAGGGAAGTGGAGGTGTTTAGGAAGAGACTGGATGGGGTGCTTGGTGCCATGGTTGAGTTGATTAGATGGTGTTGGGTGACAGGTTCGACTCGATGATCTCAAAGGTCTTTTCCAACCTGGTTAATTCTATTCTATTCTACTTCTATTCTATTCTATGCTATACTATGCTATTCTATTCTATGCTATGCTGTTCTATGCTATTCTAGTCTAGTCTACTCTAGTCTAGTCTAGTCTAATTTAAAGTAACTAGAACCATTTTCTCCTTCCCACACTCTGGTGTGTTGGTAACAGCACTGCCTACATGAACTGCCCAGGGAGCTAAAGGTTGCCCAGCACAGGTTTGTTAGTAAAGGAAAAGGGAAACCACTTCCCAAATGCAGTGTTATCTTTTTCCATGTGTGTGTCTCTGAACATTAACTATGGGCAACCTATCTGGCACCTTAAATAGTCCCTCCAGTGCCATTCCTTGGAGCTGAGGGTGCTCCAAAGAACTTAGACCAGTAATTCAGTTTTAGAGGGCAAAAAAAATGTGGACAGTTGATTGCTTAATAGAGTGCTGCTTGCATTCCAGGCCTCCAGTTCAATTCTATTTCCATGGACACAGAGCTGGGGTGTTGGGGGGGGTTGGAAATCTGAAAAACAAGCAAAAAAAAAAGGTAAGAGGGCTGTGGTTCCAGGAGATGCATTTGCTGCAGTCTTCTGAACCAGAAAAATATACAGAGCTTGCATTAAGAAGTGCTTCAACACCCTCTACAGGAAGCAGAAATCAAAATGATGATGAATTGAAGAGACAGATTGCGTTACTCAGTCCTGAGAACGCTCCTCTTCCTCACCTGCTCAGTGAGTGGTTGGATCCTAGCAGCTATTGCATGGGTTTGGGTTTGTCTCAGAAAAAATGGTATCCTGAAGGATAGAAACCTTCCTCATCTTTCCTCTTCTTCCTTTTCAGAGTGGAGTCTTGCCATCCTGCAGCTTCTGAAGAGCTGTCAATGTCTGAAAGTAAATTTAGTCCGAGCTGCCCAGGCTGTATCTAAAAATCAATAGTGCCTCTTGTCCAGCATCTGCTAACACAGTCTCACAGTATCACTAATGTTGGAAGAGACCTCAAAGATCATCCAGTCCAACCTGTCTCCACAGACCTCATGAGTAGACCATGGCACCAAGTGCCACATCCAATCCCCTCTTGAACACCTCCAGGGATGGGGACTCCACCACCTCCCTGGGCAGCACATTCCAATCACGAATGACTCTCTCAGTGAAGAACTTTTTCCTCACCTCGAGTCTAAACCTCCCCTGGCACAGCTTGAGACTGTGTCCTCTTGTTGTAGTGCTGGTTGCCTGGGAGAACAGACCAACCCCTTCCTGGCTACAACCACCTTTCAGGTAGTTGTAGAGAGCAATGAGGTCACCCTTGAGCCTTCTCTTCTCCAGGCTAAGCAACCCCAGCTCCCTCAGCCTCTCCTCATAGGGCTTATGCTGGAGTCCTCTCCTCAGCCTCGCTGCCCTTCTCTGGACATGTTCAAGAGTCTCAATGTCCTTCCTAAACTGAGGGGCCCAGAACTAGACACCAGACTCAAGGTGTGGCCTAAGCAGTGCTGAGTCCAGGGGCACAATGACCTCCCTGCTCCTGCTGGCCACACTATTCCTGATGCAGGCCAGGATGCCATTGGCCTTCTTGGCCACCTGGGCACACCGCTGGCTCATGTTCAGCCAGCTGTCAATCAGCACCCCCAGGTCCCTCTCTGTTTGGCAGCTCTCAGCCACTCTGACCCCAGCCTGTAGCTCTGCATGGGGTTGTCGTGGCCAAAGTGCTTCCTCATGTGCCCAGGTGGGACATGCAGGAGAAGTTGGACAACTGTACACCCAACACATACTCCAAGAGAAATCACCAGGGCAAAATCAGGGCTTCTCATCAAGATTGCTCTTGTTTGGGTTTTCTATCTCCATGTGTAAGGGGTTTGGAGCACAGCCCTGTGAGGAGAGGCTGAGGGAGCTGGGGTTGCTTAGCCTGAAGAGGAGGCTCAGGGGAGACCTTGCTCTATACAACCTGGTTTCCTTTTCCAACCTGGTTAATTCTCTTCTCTTCTATTCTCTTCTCTTCTCTTCCTCTGGCCATGGTCTGCAATATTCTGTGTGTCAAAGGCCTGTCTATCTACACTGCCTCTGACAAGACATGGGGAGGGTGATGACACACATTCAAGCCAGGACAGGCTGAGGCTATGAACAGCAGCTACTCAAGCATAAAACCTCTTCAGGCACATACCTGTTGTGAAGTACATTTGAGTCCCTTGGCACTGAAGCAGCATTAGGGGGGAGATGCCCTGGAAGGGTGGTGTAAAGCAAGACCAGCTGTGCCAGTAATTTCCTGCACAGAAAAGCCTGTACTTGCCACCACCAGTTGGGAGCTCAACTCTCCCAATGTGCAGCATTGCTGGGACAGCAGAAATGGTGCAAGATTTGGTCTGGGGTACTACCAGCATCATGGAACCAGTGTAAATAGGTCATTGTGCCCCTGGACTCAGCACTGGTTAGGCCACACCTCGAGTCCTGTGTCCAGTTCTGGGCCCCTCAGGTTAGGAAAGATGTTGAGCTGCTGGAAGGTTGTAGCCAGGTGGGGGCTGGTCTCTTCTCCCAGGCAGCCAGCACCAGAACATGAGGACACAGCCTCAAGTTGTGCCAGGGGAGCTTTAGGCTCAAGGTGAGGAGAAAGTTCTTCACAGAGAGAGTTGTTAGCTGTTGGAATGTTGTGGCCGTTTGACGCTGTGCCTTTAAGGAAGGGGCACACTGGCTAAATGTTTGTAAAATATTTTGGTTTTCTAAATGAATTTCATTGGTAGGATTGTGGGAGGAGAGATTGGACCCGGGGGAGCTGGGAACTTTCTCTCAGTCTTCCTTCCTTCACTGTCCCTCTAGGCTGGATCTGCTTCTGGGCTTCTTGCCAAAAGATAAGAACTAACTCCCTGTGCATAGGCCTCCGCGTGCTGTACTAACTCCCTTCTCGTCTCTTCTTCTACCTCTTTGGGGGAGAAGGGAGGTAGGGGGTGAAGGGGGCACAGGGGGAAGCCCCCTCTGTGGGGGGTCTGGTTTCTGGTTGAGTTCATTTGCTGTATATTCCTGTATATATTGTAAAATACCTGTATTTGTTGTGTTGCATAGAATCTGTTTCCTTGTAAAATATAATCTCATTTCTCCAACTGGGTTTAGCCGTGGTCTCTTTCTCAGTGGGGGAGGGAAAGCAGAGCCTTTCCTTTCAAACCACCACAAATGTTCAAAAAGGGATTGGATGTGGCACCAGAACAAGAGGACACAGTCTCAGGCTGCGCCAGGAGGGTTTAGGCTGGAGGTTAGGAGGAAGTTTTACACAGAGAGAGTGATTGCCCATTGGAATGGGCTGCCTGAGGAGGTGGTGGAGTCACCATCACTGGAGGGTTTAGGAGGAGACTTGACAGGATGCTTGGTTGCATGGTCTAGTTGATTAGGTGGTGTTGGATGATAGGTTCGACACGATGATCTTGAAGGTCTCTTCCAACCTGGTTTATTCTGTTCTGTTCTATTCTATTCTACTTGAAGCCATGGTTTAGTTAGTCCTGAGGTGTGGGGTGCTAGGTTGGACTTGATGATCTCTGAGGCTTTTCTAACCTTATTGATTCTATGATTCTAGGCAGTGTAGCACCCAAACTAGAATCAATGACACAAATGAAGCTTCAGTAAAGCAAAGGCTGCCTTCTTCCTTTACTTCTTTTTCCAAATATACCTCCAGCCACGGTCTGTCAAAACTTGTCATCACTGTCTAATTACTGCCTAGTCTGTGGCCAGAAGTCAAAATTTTGCTCCAACTCAGTAATTTCTTGCTCTGCAGTAGTTTCAAGTGTGGGCAGTGCTTGTTTTCAGACATTTCAGAACGAGGATCTTATTACATCCATAATCTGATTCCATTTTTATAACACTGACTAAGGAAATGTTCAAGGTACCTTTCAGTTCTCAGTGGAAACTCCTATCTAAGCAGAATCCTGCTGTGAATTCCAGGAAAACTGGAAGACACTGTCATTTAGAAAAGTATAACTTGGCAGTAAATTGGCTCTGTTCATCAGATCATCATAGGATGTTAGGGGTTGGAAGGGACCTTTGAAGATCATAGAATCATAGAATCAATAAGGTTAGAAAAGACTTTAGAGATCATCAAGTCCAACCTGTCACCCAACACCTCAGGACTAACCAAACCATGGCTTCAAGTGCCACCTCCAATCCCCTCTTGAACAACTCCAGCAATGGTGACTCCACCACCTCCCTGGGCAGCACAAGTTCTTGACTTGCTGGAGCGTGTCCAGAGAAGGGCAACAAAGTTGGTGAGGGGTTTGGAGCACAGCCCTGTGAGGAGAGGCTGAGGGAGCTGGGGTTGCTTAGCCTGGAGAAGAGGAGACTCAGGGGTGACCTTATTGCTCTCTACAACTACCTGAAGGGAGGTTGTAGACAGGCAGAGGTTGGTCTCTTCCCCTAGGCACCCAGCACCAGAACAAGAGGACACAGTCTCAGGCTGCACCAGGGGAGGTTTAGGCTGGAGGTTAGGAGGAAGTTCTACACAGAGAGAGTGATTGCCCATTGGAATGGGCTGCCTGGGGAGGTGGTGGAGTCACCATCCCTGGAGGTGTTTAGGAGGAGACTGGATGGGGTGCTTGGTGCCATGGTTTAGTTGATTAGGTGGTGTTGGGTGATAGGTTGGACTCGATGATCTTGAAGGTCTTTTCCAACCTGGTCTATTCTATTCCATTCTATTCCATTCCATTCTGTTCCAAAGGCCAATCTCTCTTTCTGGGAAGAACTTTCTCCTCACCTCCAGCCTAACCCTCCCCTGGCACAGCTTGAGACTGTGTCCTCTTGTTTTGTTGCCTTTTCATCTCTCCCTGACTGTTCAGCAGCATAAACAGCTTAATCTCACCCATCATGGTCTAAAATCCAGGGAAGCCAGCAAAGCTATTGCAGCTGTGGTCTTATCTTCCTTTTTGTTGGTTCATGATCCAGCAGGAAGAAACATTAACTCTCTTGCATAGTTTGGAGGAGTTTAACAGGAAAAAGAATTATCTCTGTGTTCTTAAACTCTATATTGCTAAACCCAAACCAGGTACTGATTTCAGAGCTTCTGAGAATCATCACTGGTTCAAACCCTCTTCCTCACAAAGCAAATGAATCAAGTCTGATTTTTAGGGCCAATTGAAAATGTGAAGCAGAAAGCTCTCAGCAGCAGCCAAAATAAACCTTTCCTCTGTGGCCACCCTTACCTGCATTTGTTCCTAATCATATTTTCACACATTGCAGTATCTCCCCCACTGGAGAAGCATGTGGACACAACACTTCCCAGCCACTCATATTTTTCCTGCCTCATGGCAGGCACAGACAGTTTAACAACTGCATCTCTGGCAGACAAAGGGTCTGTGAAGGGCCGGTGAAAATGCCCTGCAAGCCTGGTTATAGCTGCTGCTATCTGACTTGCTGGTGGGCATTCAGAGCTGATATGTGTTGATAAAGGAAGACAACAGAGGTGGAAGGTGGACAGCCACAGGGCAGATTCCCAACACAGCCCATCTGCTTTTCTGCCTCCCACCATCCACCACAATCAGAAACCCATCCTGATTGCACTGTGAAACTGAATTAGTGACTACTTTCTGTCATGCACATGAAAAGAAGCATCAGGGGTCCTGGATGTGAACAGGAGAACACAGTCTTGGGCTGCACCAGGGGAGGTTTAGGCTGGATGTTAGGAAGAAATTCTTCCCAGCAAGAGAGATTGGCCATTGGGATGTGCTGCCCAGGGAGGTGGTGGAGTCACCATCCCTGGAGGTCTTTAGGAGTAGACTTGATGGGGCTTTTGGTGCCATGGTTTAGTTGATTAGGTGTTGGCTGATAGGTTGGACTTGATGATCTTGAAGGTCTCTTCCAACCTGGTTAATTCTATTCTATTGTCAGCATGCAGCCATTGTATTTGAACTGACTGGGCCTAGCATCTTGGCCATAAATGCCACCAAGAACTCTCTCTGTAATTATTTCTCACTGGCAGGGGACAGGTGACACCAGAGGTGACAAAACATCACACATTTTTGCTTCAGATATCTATTCAAGCTATGTGGCACTGTCAATGAGCCTTCTCAAAGCCTTCTGTGTTTTTGGTACTGCTACCATTTGGTAAGTTAACATTTTGCCAGTTGGCTGGTCTTAAAAAAGGATCTTCATAAGGACATGGATTAGAATCCTGGCTGGTTCTCTCATGATCCTTTACTATGAGGACAGACTGAGAGAGGGCTGTTCAGTCTGGAGAAGAGAAGGCTCTGAGGAGACCTTATTGTGGCCTTTAGGTACCTTAAGGGGGCTACAAGAAAGCTGGGGAGGGACTTTCTAGGCTGTCAGGGAGTGATAGGACATGGGGGAATGGAACAAAAAGTAGAAATGAGTAGCTTCAGATTGGATATTAGGAAGAAGTTCTTCCCCATGAGGGTGGTGAGAGACTGGCACAGGTTGCCCAGAGAAGTGGTGGAAGCCTCATCCCTGGAGGTTTTTAAGCCCAGGCTGGATGTGGCACATTGCAATGGCCAATCTCTCTTGCTGGGAAGAACTTCTTCCTAACATCCAGCCTGAACCTCCCCTGGCACAGCCTGAGACTGTGTCCTCTTGTTCTGCTGCTGGTTGCCTGGGAGAAGAGACCAACCCCCACCTGGCTACAACCTCCCTTCAGGGAGTTGTAGACAGCAAGAAGGTCTCCCCTGAGCCTCCTCCTCTCCAGGCTAAACAACCCCAGCTCCCTCAGCCTCTCCTCAATCACTCCACAAGCAGTGGATCAGGGCAGGAGCTCATGATAAGGCTTTCAGGATTGGCCTCAAGATCTTCCAGCCCCAGGATTTGAATATTCAGATTGGTTTTTACCCTGTGTACAGATGTGTGTCTGTGCCTGGTGCTTCTCCAGCCAGCAAGAGACTTCTGCACAGGGCAGACCAAGCCCAGGACTGCTTCCTGTCTCATAAGGAGGGGGGAAAAGTGCTGGATGAATGGATTTGTGCAAAAGGAGCTGGGGTTGCTTAGCCTGGAGAAGAGGAGACTCAGGGGTGACCTTATTACTCTCTACAACTACCTGAAGGGAGGTTGTAGACAGACGGATGTTGGTCTCTTCTCCCAGGCAAGCAGTACCAGAACAAGAGGACACAGTCTCAGGCTGTGCCAGGGGAGGTTCAGGCTGGATGTTAGAAAAAAGTTCTATACAGAAAGAGTGATTGCACATTGGAATGGGCTGCCTGGGGAGGTGGTGGAGTCACCATCACTGGAGGTTTTTAGGAGAAGACTTGATGGGGTGCTTGGTGCCATGGGTTAGTTGTTTGGGCGGTGTTGGATTGGTTGATGGGTTGGACGCGATGATCTTGAAGGTCTCTTCCAACCTGGTTTATTCTATGTATTCTATGTATTCATTTCAAACAACTGGCATTTTGTGATGACAAATTGCTTTGATGAAAACTCTGATCTTTACAGAAAACTTCACTGAATGTCCTTTTTGCTGTTGGTTTGGGTTTTATTCTTTCTCTGGCACTTGTAAAAAACACCAAGGTCAAAGAGGCCACCACCCCACTTGAGGCTTCCACATGCAAATTCAGTGTAACACTAATTGTGGTGCACACAAAGGGTATGTCCTTCCCTGCACAGGAATAGTAGCCCTTCTTCTGAGGTTCAAGGAGTTCAGATGCAAACTCTGAGATTGCAGAGCACTGTTCCTGGAATTCTGCTTGCTTTTCTTCAAATCCTCCTGGAACAGCTTATTCTGAGGCACTTAACCAAGGTCACATGGGCTCTGTGCACGGTGAATTCCTGACCCAGGGGCAAACCCCTCATTTCTTACCCTAAGTAAAGTTGTTCTGACGTGTACTGCAATTGGCCTTTAGGGCTTGGCTGATTATACATGAGGAACTGAGGTGGCTGACATCTCATACCGTGTCATGAGCCAGCAGGCCAAAGGCATCCTGCCCTCCATCAGAAAGAGTGTGGCCAGCAGGAGCAGGGAGGTCATTCTGCCCCTGGACTCAGCACTGGTTAGACCACACCTTGAGTCCTGTGTCCAGTTCTGAGACCCTCAGTTTAAGAAGGACATTAAGGGACTGGAACATTTCCAGAGAAGGGCAATGTGGCTGGGAAGGGTTTTGGAGCACAGCCCTGTGAGGAGAGGCTGAGGGAGCTGGGGTTGCTTAGCCTGGAGAGGAGGAGGCTCAGGGAAGACCTTCTTGCTCTCTACCTGAAGGGAGGTTGTAGCCAGGTGGGGGTTGGTCTCTTCTCCCAGACAACCAGCACTGGAACAAGAGGACACAGTCTCAGGCTGTGCCAGGGGAGGTTTAGGCTGGGTGTTAGAAAGAAATTCTTAAACAGAGAGAGAGATTGGCCATTGGAATGTGCTGCCCAGGGAGGTGGTGGAGTCACCATCCCTGGAAGTGTTTAAGGAGAGCCTGGATAAGGCACTTGGTGCCATGGTTTAAGTTGATTAGATGGTGTTGGATGATAGGTTGGACTCTGTGATCTCGAGGGTCTTTTCCAACCTGGTTAATTCTGTGTTTGTGTATGAGGGATGAGGATTCCCTTCTCACAATGTTCCTTTCTCAGTGATTCTTTCTGTAGAGAAGTGTGCCTGGATTTCCAAGCCAGCTTGAACTTTTTTCCCTCTGCATTCACCACCATGAAGCATAACCACAGAGGAGCAGATGCAGTCTTGTCCTGTCTGTTCTTCAGGACACTTGCCTTGTGGCTCATCAGAAGAGATTCTCACTTCCCAACCTGCTCTTCCTGAAGGCTTCCTGTTCAGAGCTGACTGATAAGTGAATGATTGTCCAGAGATGCTTTATTGCTTTTTTACCTCCTTTCCTTCCTTATTTCTGAAAGGAAGCAGTGAGGGGGGAGAAATGGTCTGTAAGTGAGGCACAACAGCAGAGATTTGTTGAGGAGAGCAGACTCAAGGGGCTCCAGGTAAAAACAGTGTGATTAGCATCATAGCATCTGACTGAACAGCTCCTGCTCCATCACCACCATTTCTGCAGCCATCCCAGAGCTGGGGCCAGGACCCTCACCAGCCAAGATACCACCCAGAGGAGCTCAGCCCCAGCCAGCACCCGTGGATGATATAAGAGCAGTCATCAATCCTGTCCCTAACAGCCGGGGGGCCACCAGGCCCCCCGGCCTTTGGAGTCACCACCACCAACACCCAGTGTGCACCAGGGGCACTCACCAGGGAGGAGAGGAGGATCCTCAGCCCAGATGGGCTCAGCTTGGGGCTGCTGCCCTTCCTGGGGGGGATTAAATAGGGGAGTGGGTGGGGAGGGCCAAGTGTCCACACCTGGGCTGGGAGGAGACTCCAACAGAGCCCAGGTGCTGTGGGTTTGAGGGGAAAAAGGGGGAAAATGGAGCAGGTGAGGGACTTCAGGGTGTCAGGGAATGACAGGACTAGGGGGAATAGAAGAAAAATAGAAATGGGTAGATTCAGATTGGATGTTAGGAAGAAATTCTTCATCATTGTGATGGTGAGACACTGGAACAGTTTGCCTAGGGAGGTGGTAGAAGACCCCTGGGAGTTTTTAAGGCCAGGCTGGATGTGGCTCTGGCCAACCTGATCTAGTGTGTGCTGTCTCTGCCCATGGCAGGGGGGTTGGAACTAGATGATCCTTGAGGTCCCTTCCCACCCCAACAATTCTATGATTCTAAACCAATTTTGCAGTTCAGGATGGATGTTAGGAAGAAATTCTTCACATAAAGAGAGATTGGCCATTGGGATGTGCTGCCCAGGGAGGTGGTGGAGTCACCATCCCTGGAGGTGTTTAGGAAGAGACTGGATGGGGTGCTTGGTGCCATGGGTTAGTTGCTTAGATGGTGTTGGGTGATAGGTTGGACTCAATGATCTCGAGGGTCTTTTCCAACCTGGTTAATTCTATTCTATTCTATTCTATTCTATTCTATCCTATCCTATCCTATCCTATCCTATCCTATCCTACCCTACCCTATCCTATCCTACTCTATTCTATTCTACTCTACTCTATTCTATCCTATTCTAAAAGCCAAAGAGCGAGCTTCTGAAGAACAAATCTCTATATATGAAGCCACAGAAAGGAACAAAAACACACAGAGGAAAAGCTTTTGGCAAGCTGGAGCTGGGAGAAACTCTCCTTGACATTTCCAACAGTTCCATCCCAGCACTGGCAGTGTGAAGCCTGCAGGCAGAAGTTCCAGTGGCTTCCAGATTAACACGTATCTGCTTTGACCACACCTCATTCAGCCCCATTTTGCTTGTTTTTTCTGTCCACTGAACCATGCTAATCAGTGCCCTTATCCCTGCTGCATGTTCTGTCACTTGTCAGGCAAACACACTCAGAAGTTGCAGGCCTTTCTTCAGTCCCCTGGCAGCAAGTCAACCAGTCAGCTGGCAAAGCTGGATAATTACTGCTGAGCCCTAAAGAGCTTAACGTCTGTTTGCACAGGCTTGTGTCCTGGCAACAGCAAGGCACTGAACCAGAGGGCAAACTTTCTTATCCCTGCACATTTTCTGTGAGGGAAAGGATGTGAGAGACTTTAAGAGAGATAAAAAATGGTGGTTACCAAGGAGGATTACCAGGGAGTGAGCTATGTGGACTAACCTCTGTGGTTATGACAGTGCTGCAGAGACTGCTGGGCTTCATTTCTCCTTCTCTTCTGCCTTTATGAGACAGTGTACTTGGCTCCATTGGCCCAAAGATGTTTGGTTGTTGTTTGGGGGTTTTATGTTTTTTAAATCTACTAATTACCACCAGTAAATTTGCAGATGACAGCAAGCTGGGGGCAGGAGTTGATCTGTTAGAGGGTGGAAAGGCTCTCCAGAGGGACCTGGACAGGCTGGACAGATGGGCAGAGTCCAACAGAATGGCATTCAACAAGTCCAAGTGCCAGGTGCTGCACTTTGGTCACAACAACCCCATGCAGTGCTACAGGCTGGGGGCAGAGTGGCTGGAGAGCAGCCAGGCAGAAAGGGATCTGGGGGTACTGGTTGAGAGTAGGCTGAACATGAGCCAGCAGTGTGCCCAGGTGGCCAAGAAGGCCAAGGGCATCCTGGCCTGGATCAGGAACAGTGTGGCCAGCAGGAGCAGGGAGGTCATTGTGCCCCTGGACTCTGCACTGGTTAGGCCACACCTTGAGTCCTGTGTCCAGTTCTGGGCCCTTCAATTTAATAAGGACACTGAGACACTTGAATGTGTCCAGAGAAGGGCAACAAAGCTGGGGAGGGGTCTGGAGCACAGCCCTGTGAGGAGAGGCTGAGGGAGCTGGGGTTGCTTAGCCTGGAGAAGAGGAGGCTCAAGGGAGACCTTCTTGCTCTCTACAAATCCTGAAGGGAGGTTGTAGGTAGGTGGGGGTTGGTCTCTTCTCCCAGGCACCCAGCACCAGAACAGGAGGACACAGTCTCAAGCTGTGCCAGGGGAGGTTTAGGCTGGATGTTAGAAAGAAGTTCTTCCCAGTAAGAGAGATTGGCCATTGCAATGTTCTGCCCAAGGAGGTGGTGGAGTCACCATCCCTGGAGGTGTTTAGGAAGAGACTGGATGGGGCACTTGGTGCCATGGTTTAGTTGATTAGATGGTGTTGGGTGATAGGTTGGACTCGATGATCTTGGAGATCTTTTCCAACCTGGTTAATTCAATTCAATTCAATTCAATTCAATTCAATTCAATTCAATTCAATTCAATTCAATTCAATTCAATTCATTCTAGTATAGTATAGTATAGTCCATTCCATTCCATTCCATTCCATTCCATTCCATTCCATTCCATTCCATTCCATTCTCCCAACTTCTCTCCCAACAGCAAGTGCTTCCCTGAATGGCAGAGTTTCCATCACACATTTTACAGTCATCTTCGTTTTACCATTGGAAGAGAAACTGACAGGGTGATTGATGAACCATCACACACCGTGACTTGCAGTTATCAAAACACAAGGAAAAGCTGTGAAGTGCAGTGTGAGCTATTCCCCAGTCTACAAAAAAACACATTGAAAGCCTTGAAGGGGTCCAGAGACCCTTGTCACAGGGAAAGATTGAGTTGCAGGAATATCTAGAATAGAATAGAATAGAATAGAATAGAATAGAATAGAATAGAATAGAGTAGAGTAGAGTAGAATAGAATAGAACAGAATAGAGTTGAATTGAATTGAATTGAATTGAATTGAATTGAATTGAGTTGAGTTGAGTTGAATTGAATTGAGTTGAGTTGAATTGAATTGAACTGAATTGAATTGAATTGAATTGAATCGAATTGAATTGAATCGAATTGAATTGAATCGAATTGAATTGAATCGAATTGAATTGAATTGAATTGAATTGAATTGAATTGAATTCAACTGAATTAACCAGGTTGGAAAAGACCTTTGAGATCATCAAGTCCAGCCTATCATCCAACACCTTCTAATCAACTGAACCATGGCACCAAGTGCCTCATCCAGGCTCTTCCTAAACAATTCCAGTGATGGTGACTCCACCACCCCACTGGGCAGCACATTCCAATGGGCAACCACTCTCTCTATGATGAATTTCTTCCTAACCTCCAGCCTAAACCTCCCCTGGCACAGCTTGAGACTGTGTCCTCTTGTTGTGGTGCTGGTTGCCTGGGAGAAGAGACCAACCCCCACCTGGCTACAACCTCCCTTCAGGGAGTTGTAGACTGCAAGTAGGTCTCCCCTGAGCCTCCTCTTCTCCAGGCTAAGCAACCCCAGCTCCCTCAGCCTCTCCTCACAGGGCTGTGCTCCAAACCCCTCACCAACCTTGTTGCCCTTCTCTGGACACCTTCCAGAGAACTCCAATTGTCTGTGTCTGGTCCAAGGAACTGCAGCTTTAGAGTTCCAGCTATTTCCCTCGAGCAAGTTCTTTGTTTGCCTTTCCCCATGTGAGAGCTAATGGTTACACAGCTCTCTGGGGAAAACACAAGATGAGTTTAAAAGCAAATAGTAAATTCTATTTCTTTATCACATTTCCTCCACAGAGTGCTAAATACAGTACAGAGACACCAAATCAACAGCCATCTGCTGACACAGGAGTATTTGAACTGACTCTGTATTTTTAAAGTAATTGATGGAAAGGATTAAAAGATTTCAAGGTAATGGGATGTATTAAGCTCCTGAAGCATGAGCAGAAAGTGCATGACAAGGCACATGCTTAAGGTAATCAGAATTAGAAATGTAGTCAGAATTAGAAAGGTAATAGGGCAGCTAAGTCGTCTTCTGCTGTTCACAAATGCAGGTTAATAAGGCCAGGATGAAGCTGAAAAATAACAGCTTTAAGGTTTTGTGCCCCTGGACTCAGCACTGGTTAAGCCACACCTTGAGTCCTGTGTCCAGTTCTGGACCCCTCAGTTGAGGAAAGAGGTTGAGTTGCTGGAAGGTGTCCAGAGAAGGGCAACAAAGCTGGGGAGGGGTCTGGAGCACAGCCCTGTGAGGAGAGGCTGAGGGAGCTGGGGTTGCTTAGCCTGGAGAAGAGGAGGCTCAGGGGAGACCTTCTTCCTCTCTACAACTCCCTGAAGGGAGGTTGTAGCCAGGTGGGGGTTGGTCTCTTCTCCCAGGCACCCAGCACCAGAACAAGAGGACACAGTCTCAAGCTGTGCCAGGGGAGGTTTAGGCTGGATGTTAGCAAGAAGTTCTTCCCAGAGAGAGAGATTGGCCATTGGAATGTGCTGCCCAGGGGGGTGGTGGAGTCACCATCACTGGGGGTGTTTAGGAAGAGACTGGATGAGGCACTTGGTGCCATGGTTTAGTTGATTAGATGGCTGGAGGTGAGGTGAAAGTTCTTCCCAGAGAGAGTAATTGGCCATTGGAATGTGCTGCCCAGGGATGTGGTGGAGTCACTGTCCCTGGAGGTCTTCAAGAGGGGATTGGATGTGGCACTTGAGGCCACGGTTTAGTTAGTCCTGAGGTGTTGGGTGCTAGGTTGGACTTGATGATCTCTGAGGTCTTTTCCAACCTTATTGATTCTGTGATTCTGTGATACCACAATGCTTCCTTTGTTAAGCTAGTCATTTCTATATGTTTTAGTATAGTATATATAAAATAAGCTCAGTGTTAGATCCAGTGTTGGTCTGAGCATGTCTGGCTGCCCAGCCAGTCTTGCATCACACTTCCTACAGAATTTCATCCTGTATAGAATCAATAAGGTTGGAAAAGACCTCAAAGATCAGCAAGTCCAACCTGTCACCCAAGACCTCATGACTACTAAACCATGGCACCAAGTGCCACATCCAATCCCCTCTTGAACACCTCGACTGGTACAAAATCCTCAGTCCCTCTCACCTTAATAGAGAGCAGTCCTCACATCACCAAGCAGCAATGATCCTTCCTTTAAAAACAAAACACCAAACACCCCCTCCCTCCCCCCATCTCAAAAAGCATTCAGCATTTCCTCACAGGAAGTAAAAAGGCCATATCAGTGTTATCTCAAAGCTAGACACATAATTAAACATCCTCTACATAAGGACACAGACTACAGAAAAGAGTTACTAGGGGTCAGGGCAAAGTTTTACCCCAGTGAGTGCTTTCTCTCCAGCACTAGCAGAATCTGCTCCTTGGCAGAGGGCATTAGAAAAGAATGAGATAAGAAAATATGAAACTTCCTTTAATTATTATCCTAGCCTTCAAACATTTGTAGCTCACAGACTTCCTGAACTGAAGGCTCTGCTGAGCAGTCTGAGTTGACTGCTGTCCCTTGGCTTGTTGAGGCAAACTTTCAGCAGTCGCAGGAGCTTGGAACAGGAAGCATTCTGGGGTGAACTGCAAGAGGGAAAATGCTTTGTGTTTGAACTCTTACCAGCAGAGCTCAGGATAAGAAGGGGGAAAAAAAAACCTTTCTGACTGTTTTACAAGTTCACATTTTGATAGCAATCAGAAATAAGATAATATTGCTGCTGTTTCCTGATAAAATGGAATCCAGAGAAGGGCAACAAAGATGGGGAGGGGTCTGGAGCACAGCCCTGGGAGGAGAGGCTGAGGGAGCTGGGGTTGCTTAGCCTGCAGAAGAGGAGGATCAGGGGAGACCTTCTTGCTGCCTACAACTCCCTGAAGGGAGGTTGTAGCCAGGTGGGGGTTGGTCTCTTCTTCCAGGCAACCAGCAACAGAACATGAGGACACAGTCTCAAGCTGTGGCAGGGGAGGTTTAGGCTGGATATTAGGAACAAGTTCTTCATAGAAAGAGAGATTGGCCATTGGAATGTGCTGCCCAGGGAGGTGGTGGAGTCACCATCCCTGGAGGTGTTTAGGAAGAGCCTGGATGAGGCACTTGTTGCCATGGTTTAGTTGATCAGATGGTGTTGGGTGCTAGGTTGGACTTGATGATCTCGAAGGTCTTTTCCAAACTGGTTAATTCTATTCTATTTGAAGATAACTTCAGGAAGTGCATGCCAGACATACCTACCCACAACACACCAACAATGATATTTTCATTGTTTTCACATTCAACTCTACACATGTACCACCTTTGCTTAAAGCCTTGACCTCTACATTGTTCTTTCCTCAGTCCTTTGCAACAGAAATAAAACTTAAGGCAAAGCTGAAGTGTGACTCTGTAACCCATTACAACTGGACACAACAGCCTGAACACTTGACCCCTGAACATCCAGGCTGCTTCTTATCTGATTTCCTGGCAGGCTTGGCCTGTGTCAGCCAGCAGAGTTCAAGGATAATGCAGTGTTTGCAGTGGGTTCTAGGGACAACGCTGCTGCACGGCTGCTCCCTACAGACTCTCTCAGTGCTGTCTCAGCAGGATTTGCCCCTTCAAACTCTACATGCTTTCAGTAATGTGCCTTACATCCACTTTTCTGAGAAAAAATGTGAGGAAGAACTTAAAAAATCCAACAACAACAAAACACAATGAAGCAAAACATATTTAAGAGGTCAAAACCTTTAAACAAAAGGCAATAAACAGTCACTTCCAAATATAATGAACGGACACCCCCCACATGCACACCCTGGGCAGTGTAAGTACTATGCCTGAAGGCCAAAGGATGTTAAAACAGCATAGAGTAGCTTCACAGCAAAGAGCTATATAGTGCAGATTGGCCAGCCTGAACTTAAAGAGAAATGCAGCCCTAAATAACATGGACACGAGGTAGGATATGCATCTAGGCTTCAGAGCCAGAGACTGTCTCTTGGCAACCTACTGTGAATGGAATGGAATGGAATGGAATGGAATGGAATGGAATGGAATAGAATAGAATAGAATAGAATAGAATAGAATAGAATAGAATAGAATAGAATAGAATAGAATAGAATAGAATAGAATAGGTTGGAAAAGACCTATGAGATCATCCAGTCCACCCTATCACCCAACACCATCTAATCAGCTAAACCATGGCACCAAGCACCCCATCCAGTCTCTTCCTAAACACCTCCAGTGATGGTGACTCCACCACCTCCCTGGGCAGCACATTCCAATGGCCAATCTCTCTTTCTATGAAGAACTTCTTCCTGACATCTAGCTTAAACCTCCCCTGGTGCAGCTTGAGACTGTGTCCTCTTGTTCTGGTGCTGGGTGCCTGGGAGAAGAGACCAACCCCCACCTATCTACAACCTCCCTTCAGGTAGTTGTAGAGAGCAAGAAGGTCTCCCCTGAGCCTCCTCTTCTCCAGGCTAAAAGCACAGCAGAAGCATAGTCAAATCTGCCTGTGATCTTTGAATGAGAACAAGAATCATCTGTATGTGATACTGCTTGTCTCTTATCACTGAAGTAGGTAACTCCAAAAATGGCAATAGTGCTACTGTTAACTGAAAAGATGACATTGTAACATAGTCCCATTTTAATATTTGCAAGGACAATGCTCTAAAGCTCCTTACAAAGTGGCAGACTTCTTCTGACACCCTGCCAGGACAATTCAGGTCCAAGTTTACATTGAACAGTTAGCTCCTACATGAAGTTCACCGTCTCATCTAAGGCTGTTTTAGCAGCTGACTGAAATCACTGAGACCACAACAGACAATGCTCTGTTTGAAATACTGAGGAACCTCCACCCTTCTGGGAATTCCCAGTCCCCAAAATGCTGTATGGGCATTGCTATTTCATTTCTTGCTCCACAGAAAGACTGAACTAAGGGCAATGAAGAGTCTAAAAACATGCATCACATTGCAACTAAATGTCTGATTGCTGAGGCCTGTGTTTGACAGGATGAGCACACTTGGCCAGACCACAGATGGGAGTTAATTATAGCAAGAAGGACAACAAAGTGACAAGAGTTAAAACAAATTCTACCAACAGGAAATGGTTATCCAGCTGTGATAAAATGTTTATCAGGAAATGTTGTTATGCTATCCAAAACATTTCCTGTCTGCAACACTTTTTGTGGGGGAAAAGGAATGCCTGGGGTGCTAGGAATAATCTTTGCAAGGAATTAAATAACAGTATGAATATTAGAATAGAGTAGGAATAGAATAGAGTAGGAATGCAATGGAATGGAATGGAATGGAATGGAATAGAATGGAAAGGAAAGGAAAGGAAAGGAAAGGAAAGGAATGGAATGGAATGGAATGGAATGGAATGGAAAGGAAAGGAAAGGAATGGAATGGAAAGGAAAGGAAAGGAAAGGAATGGAATGGAAAGGAAAGGAAAGGAAAGGAAAGGAAAGGAAAGGAAAGGAAAGGAAAGGAAAGGAAAGGAAAGGAAAGGAAAGGAAAGGAAAGGAAAGGAAAGGAAAGGAAAGGAAAGGAAAGGAAAGGAAAGGAATGGAATACAATTAGAATAGAATAGAATAGAATAGAATAGAATAGAATAGAATAGAATAGAATAGAATAGAATAGAATAGAATAGAATAGAATAGAATAGAATAGAATAGAATAGAATAGAAATGGAAAGACTGATCTTGATTATATTAAGAGAGAAATTACAGGATTTAATGAGACAAAATTTAGTGTGAGAAGAGAGAAAAGAGTCAAGATCACAAGAGAGAGAGAGAGAAATTGAGTTGTCCACAAATTACAGATGAAGCAGAAAAGGCCAAAGGGTCAAGGCTGGGTTTCATCTTTAAATAAAATTGCATTGGGGTAATGGAGAGGAAGAGAAGAGACAAGAGACAAGAGACAAGAGACAAGAGACAAGAGAAGAGAAGAGAAGAGAAGAGAAGAGAAGAGAAGAGAAGAGAAGAGAAGAGAAGAGAAGAGAAGAGAAGAGAAGAGAAGAGAAGAGAAGAGAGGAGAGGAGAGGAGAGGAGAGGAGAGGAGAGGAGAGGAGAGGAGAGGAGAGGAGAGGAGAGGAGAGAATTAACCAGTTTGGAAGAGACCTTCAAGATCATCACATCCAACCCATCACCCAACACCATCTAAAATTCTCCCCAAAGCCTTCTCTTCTCTAGGCTGAACTTCAACTCTCTCAACCTGCCTACTGGACTCTGTTTTCATTGTCCTCTTCTGGACTCACTCCATCAGAATTTCAGTGATAGAATCATAGAATCTCAGGCTGGAAGGGACCTCAAGGACCATCTGGTCCAAGCTTCTTTGGAAAAGCACCATCTAGACAAGCTGGCCCAACACCCTGTCCAACTGAATCTTGGAAGTGCCCAATGCTGGGGACTCCACCACTTCCTTGGGGAGATGATCACAGTGGCTGTGTTCTTGTGAAAAATTTTCCTCTTGTGTCCAGGCAGAATCTCCCCAGTAGTAACTTGTACCCATTGCCCCCCACCTTCTCCATGGGACTCCTCGTAGAAAGCAGGTCTCCAGTTTTGTAGCCATGGCTTTGTAGGTCTGTGAGAAACAAGCACTTGAACAACAATACATGATCTGACTGCTTTAAGGAACACAGACCTCAAAACACCCTTGAACCTGCAAGGACCTTCTGAACAAGCAACTAACAAGAGGACAAGAGGAAATGGCCCCAGGATGCACCAGGGGAAGTTTAGACTGGATATCAGGAAGAATTTATTTACTGCAAGAGTGGTCAGCATTGTAACAGGCTGCCCAGGGAGGTGGCTGAGTCACCATCCCTGGAAGTACTGAAAAAATGAGAAGATAGAATTAGAATAGAATAGAATTAACCAGGTTGGAAAAGACCTTTGAGATCATTCAGTCCAACCTGTCACCCAAAAGCATCTGATCAACTAAACCATGGCACCAAGTGCCTCATCCACTACCTTCCTAGACACCTCCAGTGATGGTGACTCCGCCACCTCCCTAGGCAGGGAGGTAACTTTTTGTTACCAGAATATGACTTGATGTATTGATCCACAGCAACTGTAAGGTACTTCATGCCCGAGTCTTCCCTTGAAATGAAGCAGGGATATAGTCAGGAAACATAATGAGAGTTCCTGAGTTTGAAAATTCATGGATCCATCAGCATAAATGAGGCTCCTTAGACTTTATCTGCTAAGATGCCTTTTACTGTCAGGAAGCAGCCTGAAAGCCTATTAAAATGTCCAAAGGCTTTTTTGGACCTCTGTCCAACAGAAGAGACAACTCTTGTTAAATGTCGACTCCTTGGCAACTTCCCCCGTCTTTAATTTGCACTGCTTCAGCTCTAAAAGCTTTGCATAAACTCAGCCCAAAGTCTCTTAAACTTGCATCTCACATCTGTTGAAAGAGCCTAGCAGCCTGTAGTTGCCTTCCACTTAGATTGATTTGCTTCCAGAAAGGTTAAAATAGGCCTCTTGTGCTGTCTAATAACTCCGCAGACAACAGCAGGTTCCCCTAATGTTCATAACTGAAATGTCAACCCCCAAAGGAACAACACAGGTAATGGGAACTCTCCTCCTGAGGTCAAGAGTTGGTTTTATTTTGACCTGAAAGGCCTCCAAGCTTTCAGACTTCCTTCCTCTTTATTCAGTTCCTTCCTACTCTCTAAGAAACAGCACAATAAAAAGGTTTCCTCAGCACCTTCATTTTGCAGCTGGGCTTAGCAAAACAAGTCTGTATCTCTGCCACCTCTGTCCAAGCTGGGCTCAAGCACAGAAATGGCAATAACTGAATGAGGACTACAGAAGTCCATGTCTTTGTAGCAAGCCCCCAAATGATATGTCAGTTTAAAACTTTATTGTCCTGTAGGAAGTACTGAAACCCCTGAGACTGGCTCAGGGACATCTGTGACTGAAAATCTATTGTAAACACATTGGATGGAGCGGAGAGAACAGAACAGAACAGAACGGAATGGAATGGAATGGAATGGAATGGAATGGAATGGAATGGAATTAACCAGGATGGAAAATACCTTCACAGTATCACAGTATCACTAAGGTTGGAAGAGACCTCAAAGATCATTGAGTCCAACCTAGCACCCAACACCATAGCACCAAGTGCCTCATCCAGTCTCTTCCTAAACACCTCCAGTGATGGTGACTCCACCACCTCCCTGGGCAGCACATTCCAATGGCCAATCTCTCTTGCTGGGAAGAATTTCTTCCTAACATCCAGCCTAAACCTCTCCTTCTTGCTGTCTACAACTACCTGAAAGGAGGTTTTAGCCAGGTGGGGGTTGGTCTCTTCTCTCAGACAACCAGCACCAGAACAAGAGGACACAGTCTCAAGCTGTGCCAGGGGAGGTTTAGGCTGGATGTTAGGAAACATTTCTTCCCAGAAAGATTGGCCATTGAAATGTGCTACCCGGGGAGGTGGTGGAGTCACCATCACTGGAGGTGTTTAAGGAGAGCCTGGATGACACACTTGGTGCCATGGTTTAGTTGCTTAGATGGTGTTGGGTGCTAGGTTGGACTCAATGATCTCTAAGTTCTTTTCCAACCTGGTTAATTCTATTCTAAAATTTTCAAGTCTGTCATTGTTGGGACTGCATAATTTTAACCACAAGTGTTAGGAGAAATAGAAACCCAGCTTTGTTCCCTCATTCCACTTGGGGATGGGAAGAATATGATTGCATGTCAGAGCAGTGTAGCAATGTTTGACGTTCCCTTAATTGTCGTCTTTGACCATGTCTCTTTCACCGTGCGGTGCTGTCACATGCATTTAGCCCCAGGCAACAGCCCGAGGCTTGGTGGAAAGTGCTGCTACATCCCTCAATATCATGCTCTTTCTGAGCAGCTACGTCCTCCCAAGGCCTTGGGAGGGAGGACACAGGCATTCTCTTGGCTGCTCGTCGCCTCGGCTCAGCCAGAATGAAGCACTGCTCGGTAAAAAGAAACCCACTCTGCAGCTCGGCGCAGCACCCGCTGGGCAGCCTTCCCAACAGCCGTAGCTCGGCTGGGCTCGGAGGACAGGGGCTGACGCTTCCCACGCCGCCGCTGCAGTAGGTGGATCCCTGGGAGGCGCTAAGCCCCTTCCCTGCCCCCATCCCTTCGCTGTCGAGGAGGCGCCTGAGCGCAGCGGCATCTTCCCCTTGTGTCACTGGAGGGAGGAGCCGCGGCCGCCGCCGCCGCTCGCGGGGAAGGTAAGTGACGGAGGAAGGAGATCGCCGCCGCCTGCCCCCCGCCCTCCTCCGCCCCCTTCCCGCGGGCAGAGCCCTGCGCGCTCCCCGCTGCGGAGACCCCGCGGCACGGCCGCTGGCTGCCGGGCGGCGGCGGGCACCGTTACCGGGGGCTCTGGCGCGCGTCCCCGCCCCGCCTCGCGCCAGCCACCGCCGCCGGCGGGGCGGCGCGCTCGAGCGCTACCCGCCCAGCGCCCGTCACCGTTGGCTGCGGACGCGCGGCGGGGCGGGGCGGGGCGGCGGCAGCCATCCGCGGTGTGCGGGGCCTGGGGCCTGCCTGCCGCAGCCTCCCCTCGAAGCCTGGCCGTGTCCGGGCGCGGCGGCTTTCTTCCGCTCTGCCGCCACCCCGCTCGGGGTCGTAGCTAGGGAGTAAGGATTAGGGAAAGATGCTGGCGCCCGGTTTGCGTGGTGGAGTCCGGTGCGGGGTTGTGTGGCCCCGTTTCCCAGGGAGCTGGTTTGTGAGCGGCTGCTAACAGCGTGTTGGCCGCTGTTGCCAGGAGTGGAAGTCATGCAGTGTTGGACACCTCTGCAAGCGTGCACGGGCGTGTGAAGTGTGCACGGGGCGTGTGAAGCGTGCACGGGGCGTGTGAAGCGTGCACAGGGTGTGTGAAGCGTGCACAGAGTGTGTGAAGCGTGCAGTGGCAAGTGTGCACAGGGCGTGTGAAGCTTGCAGTGGCAAGCGTGCACAGGGCGTGTGAAGCGTGCAGTGGCAAGCATGCACAGGGCGTGTGAAGCGTGCACAGGGCGTGTGAAGCGTGCACAGGGCGTGTGAAGCTTGCAGTGGCAAGTGTGCACAGGGCGTGTGAAGCGTGCACAGGGCGTGTGAAGCGTGCACAGGGCGTGTGAAGCTTGCAGTGGCAAGTGTGCACAGGGCGTGTGAAGCGTGCACAGGGCATGTGAAGCTTGCAGAGGGTTGCTTAGTCTGGAGAAGAGGCTCAGGGGAGACCTTCTTGCTGTCTACCTGAAGGGAGGTTGCAGCCAGGTGGGGGTTGGTCTCTTCTCCCAGGCAACCAGCACCAGAACAAGAGGACACAGTCTCAAGCTGTGCCAGAGGAGGTTTAGACTGAATGTTAGGAAGAAGTTCTTCCCAGCAAGAGAGATTGGCCATTGGAATGTGCTGCCCAGGGAGGTGGTGGAGTCACCATCCCTGGAGGTGTTAAAGGAGAAACTGGCTGAGGCACTTGGTGCCATGGTACAGTTGATTAGATGGTGTTGGGCGATAGGTGGACTTGATGATCTCGGAGGTCTCTTCCAACCTGGATGGGCCTCTGAAAACTTTTGTGCGCTTATGCTGACGGTCTGTCCCTGTAACCAACAGGTGGAACTGGATGTCTGCTAGGGAGAGGCCATGGTAGACAAGATGCTTTTGGCCAAAGCTTTGTCACTGGAGATTGAGACAGTAAAGCTGTTTTATCTCAGATAATTCCAATTGGAAATTTGTGTTAGCACTTGCCTGCTTTGCAAGGTCAAGGCTGTCAGTCTTTCAGACTGCAAATACCCCAGTCCTTCCAGAGTTTCTTGGGTCTGGCCTCTACGCTGCATGCAGATTTGCTCTTGCAAGTGGTAGGCAGCCGGCGGAGTTTGCATCCGGAGCCCAGAAATCACCGTGTGGTGTCAAGAAACAGAAGTGAAGGAGGGAACACTCTGCTCTAGCTGGAGTTAGCAGATTTTCAAACAACCATTTACTGTTTCTCAAGGTCTGCAGTTTCTTGTGCCCCATCAGTGGAAGAATAAATGACAAGCTAAGTTCTGTCAAATTATTGTCAACACCTGAACAAGTAATGACATTGCATTTTAAAGGAAGATGAGCTGGAAGGGGAATGTGTCCTGTTCAGGATGAGTAACTGTCTCAAGACCACCTGGATGAGTTAGCATCACTTCATCACAACTGTGGTAGGAAATGGCTGAGAAATTAAGAGTATCAGAAAAGATTACATTCTTTTAGAATGGAATAGAAATAGAATAGAATAGAAATAGAGTAGAAATAGAATGGAGTGGAATGGAACGGAATGGAATAGAATAGAATAGAATAGCATAGAATAGCATAGAATAGAATAGAATAGAATAGAATAGGTTGGAAAAGACCTTCAACATCATCAAGTCCAACCTCTCACCCAACACCATCTAATCAACTAAACCATGGCACCAAGCACCCCATCCAGTCTTTTCTTAAACACCTCCAGTGATGGTGACTCCACCACCTCCCTGGGCAGCACATTCCAATGGCCAATCTCTCTTTCAGTGAAGAACTTCTTCCTGACATCCAGCCTAAACCTCCCCTGGCACAGCTTGAGACTGTGTCCTCTTGTTCTGTGCTGGTTGCCTGGGAGAAGAGACCAACCCCCACCTGGCTGCAACCTCCCTTCAGGTTTTTTTCCTTCCCTTTTCCTAGAAGTGCCAGCAAGTCCCCTTGTTTATGACTTTTTCTTTGCAATTTTCCCAAGCCTCTGGTTGGGGTCCTTGGGGAAGAAACTCCAGCCAGACCTTTGATTCAGCTGTTGAGTTTCATAAATGCTCAAATGCAGTGGGAGGAAATGCTAAGTGGAGTTCTGAAAAGTTTTGTTTGCTTGCCAAGTTCCTAGAGAGACAATCTACAAGCACGTTTACGCTCAACTGAGTCAGTGGACCTCCTTAAATATTTAGGACTACATAGTCTTAGACTGCAAATAAAACTCAGCTATTAGAACTATTGTGTTTCTTAACTCAGTTTTGTCTGTAGTGCAGAAGCATATGTGCCTTACCCAAAGACCTTTTTGTAGATGGACTGAAACCAGGCCCAGAACTTGCAGCTTCTGAGACCTAGACACATAGTGACAGAGTATGCTGTCCAGATACTTAATGGCACTTGGATTCCAGACACAAGATTTGGAACACAAGCCCTGTGAGGAGAGGCTGAGGGAGCTGGGGTTGCTTAGCCTGGAGGAGAGGAGACTCAGGGGTGACCTTCTTGCTCTCTACAACTACCTGAAGGGAGGTTGTAGACAGGCACAGGTTGGTCTCTTCTCCCAGGCAGCCAGCACCAGAACAAGAGGACACAGTCTCAGGCTGCACCAGGGGAGGTTTAGGCTGGAGGTTAGGAGGAAGTTCTATACAGAGAGAGTGATTGCCCATTGGAATGGGCTGCCTGAGGAGGTGGTGGAGTCCATCACTGGAGGTGTTCAGGAGGAGACTTGATAGGGTGCTTGGTGCCGTGGTTTAGTTGATTAGGTGGTGTTGGATGATAGGTTGGACACAAATGATCTTGAAGGTCTCTTCCAACCTGGTCCTATTCCATTCCATTCCATTCCATTCCATTCCATTCCATTCCATTCCATTCCATTCCATTCCATTCCATTCCATTCCATTCTATTCTATTCTATTCTATTCTACTCTCTTCTCTTCTCTATTCTATTCTATTTGTGAATGTTTAATACAAGTGTTTTTGTATTTAAATGCTGTGCACTTCCTCCAGGAGTGGGTGTTCACAACAAGGAAGTTTTCTCTCTGAGGTCTGTGCTTTAGAACTTTTCTGGGTACAGGTCTAGTGAAAATGTGTGTGAAGTTTTAATACATGAGACACATTGCTTGCTTACCTTTTTGCTTTCTCAAGTATGGCCTCTTCTTTTTAGAACATACTGGTTAGGTATCTTAAAGAGTGGTTTCTGAGCAACTGTTAGCATGGTATAAGATTTAGTAGATGAACAACCCCAGTAACTTGTCTAAAATAGCTAGGGTAGCTGAAGTACCTGCTGTGCCTGAGGTACACCAATATACAGGGTATTTTCTTGATTATTTCTTTCATGAAAATACTGTCTTGTTTGGTTTTTTTCTTTGGAATGGAATAGAATAGCTTCTTCTTACCTCACAGAGCAAGTAGAATAGAATAGAATAGAATAGAATAGAATAGAATAGAATAGAATAGAATAGAATAGAATAGAATAGAATAGAATAGAATAGAATTAACCAGGTTGGAAAAGACCTTCAAGATCAAGTCCAACCTATCACCCAATACCATCTGATCAACTAAACCATGGCACCAAGTGCCTCAGCCAGGCTCTTCCTAAACACCTCCAGTGATGGTGACTCCAGCACCTCCCTGGGCAGCACATGACAATGGCCAATCTCTCTTGCTGGGAAGAATTGCTTCCTAGCATCCAGCCTAACCCTCCCCTGGTGCAGCTTGAGACTGTGTCCTCTTGTTCTGGTGCTGGGTGCCTGGGAGAAGAGACCAACTCCCACCTGGGTTGGGGGTTCTATTCCTTTTCTCTTCTCTTCTCTTCTCTTCTCTTCTCTTCTCTTCTCTTCTCTTCTCTTCTCTTCTCTTCTCTTCTCTTCTCTTCTCTTCTCTTCTCTTCTCTTCTCTTCTCTTCTCTTCTCTTCTCTTCTCTTCTCTTCTCTTCTCTTCTCTTCTCTTCTCTTCTCTTCTCTTCTCTTCTCTTCTCTTCTCTTCTCTTCTCTTCTCTTCTCTTCTCTTCTCTTCTCTTCTCTTCTCTTCTCTTCTCTTCTCTTCTCTTCCATCCCATTCCATCCCATTCCATCCCATTCCATCCCATTCCTATTCTATAAAGCCACAAATGACTGAGCTTTGTGTTGCGTGTTTCTTCCCCCCAAATAGCTCTGGTTTCAGTCAAGTTAAAGTATTGTTGCAGCAATATGATACAGTGGTTTTAACCACAGTTCTCTCTCTGCAGGGGAACCCAAGTACAAATCCATATGGAGGATGAATCTCCTCCTTCTCAAGGAGTCAGTGTCAAGGTCAGTGTTGGCATTTGTTTTGTACTGCTCTACTCAAAAGGAAGAATTTTGGTTCCATTCATCAGTAGTTCAGTACATGCTAGCAGCTTTCAAGGTGAGCAGAAAACCACAGCTATAGGTAGCAAAAAGATACCAGGAAAAATACATGTGGCTTACACAATCCATAAACTATTAGGAGAATGATGTACTCATTTCAATTAGGGTGAATTGCTCCTTTGGCTTAGAAGGCTCATTTAATTTGAAGTTCTAAAGTTGCATGTTCCAGCTTCGTGGTTTCAACAAAATGGAATAGAATTGAATTGAATTAACCAGGTTGGAAAAGACCTCTGAGATCATCGAGGCCAACCTATCACCCAACACCATCTAATCAACTAAACCATGGCACCAAGTGCCTCATCCAGTCTCTTCCTAAACACCTCCAGTGATGGTGACTCCACCACCTCCCTGGGCAGCACATTCCAATGGCCAATCTCTCTTTCTGGGAAGAACTTCTTCCTAACATCCAGCCTAAACCTCCCCTGGCACAGCTTGAGACTGTGTCCTCTTGTTCTGGTGCTGGTTGCCTGGGAGAAGAGACCAACCCCCACCTGGCTACAACCTCCCTTCAGGTAGTTCCAGAGAAGGGCAGTGAGGCTGGTGAGAGGCCTTGAGCACAAGCCCTATGAGGAGAGGCTGAGGGAACTGGGGTTGTTTAGCCTGGAGAAGAGGAGGCTCAGGGGAGACCTTCTTGCTGTCTACAGCTCCCTGAAGGGAGGGTGTAGCCAGGAGGCGACTGGTCTCTTCTCCCAAGCAATCACCAGTGGAACAAGAGCACACAGTCTCAAGCTGTGCCAGGGGAAGTTTAGGCTGGAGGTGAGGAGAACGTTCTTCACAGAGAGAGTTGCTAGCCATTGGAATGTGCTGCCCAGGGAGGTGGTGGAGTCACCATCCCTGGAAGTGTTCAAGAGGGGATTGGATGTGGCACTTGGTGCCATGGTTTAGTCAGTCCTGAGGTGTTGGGTGACAGGTTGGACTTGATGATCTCTGAGGTCTTTTCCAACCTTATTGATTCTATGATTCTATGTTTTATGAATATAGTGAAACTACAACCTCACCATCTAACCTCTCCCTGCACACAGATCCTTTCTTTCTGGCTCACAGTATATTCCATTCATTTATTTGAATGGCTTCCCTTCAGTATGGTTCTAGAATGAAAATCCTGGTTAGTGACTGAAAAAGGGGATGGAAGTTTCTCTTCAGTGTTCCTTTTTACTGTGCAAACTATACATCTCTTTCTCTGTCTAGGTATTTTGTTAACCTCTTTTTCTTATAATATCAGGTCTTGGAGGCATCATTATTGTCAGCCCTGAAGATGCTGGATGTTGGAAAGTGGCCAATTTTTTCCCTCTGCTCCCAAGAAGAGCTGAAGTTAATTCGTCAAGCCTGCGTATTTGGCAGTGCCGGTAATGAAGTGCTGTATGCAACTGAAAATGATGAGGTAGTTATCCAAGAGTCTGTGTGACCATGACATATTTAGTCACCTATCTATCAAGCTGTTCTGAAAGCCAGGGCTATCACAATGTGACAAAACTGCATGCAGAAATTCCTGATTGCTTTGCTGCCAAAACATTTTCGCTTTGAATTAATAGCTTCTTACCACAATCATCAGGAAATTTGCAGATGACACCAAGCTGGGGGCAGGAGTTGGTCTGCTGGAGGGTAGAGAGGCTCTGCACAGGGACCTCAACAGGCTGGACAGATGGGCAGAGTCCAAGGGCAGGAGATTGAACACATCCAAGTGCCAGGTGCTGCACATTGGCCACAACAACCCCATGCAGAGCTACAGGCTGGGGTCAGAGTGGCTGGAGAGGAGCCAGGTAGAGAGGGACCTGGGGGTGCTGGCTGATGGTAGACTGAATATGAGCCTGCAGTGTGCCCAGGCAGCCAAGAAGGCCAGTGGCATCCTGGCCTGCATCAGGAACAGTGTGGCCAGCAGGAGCAGGGAGGTCATTCTGCCCCTGGACTCAGCACTGGTCAGGCCACACCTTGAGTCCTGTGTCCAGTTCTGGGCCCCTCAGCTTAGGAAGGAGGTTGACTTGCTGGAACGAGTCCAGAGAAGGGCAACAAAGTTGGTGAGGGGTTTGCAGCACAGCCCTGTGAGGAGAGGCTGAGGGAGCTGGGGTTGCTTAGCCTGGAGAAGAGGAGAATCAGGGGTGACCTTATTACTGTCTGTAACTACCTGAAGGGGGGTTGTAGTCAGCCAGAGGTTGGTCTCTTCTCCCAGGCAACTAGTACCAGAACAAGAGGACACAGTCTCAGGCTGTGCCAGGGGAGGTTTAGGCTGGAGGTTAGGAGGAAGTTTTACACAGAGTGATTGGCCATTGGAATGGGCTGCCTGAGGAGGTGGTGGAGTCACCATCACTGGAGGTGTTCAGGAGGAGACTTGATAGGGTGCTTGGTTGCATGGTTTAGTTGATTATGTGGTGTTGGATGATAGGCTGGGTGTGATGATCTTGAAGGTCTCTTCCAACCTGGTTTATCCTATTCTATTCTATTCTATTCTATTCTATTCTATTCTATTCTATTCTATTCTACTCTACTCTACTCTACTCTATTCTACTCTATTCTACTCTATTCTATTCTATCAGAGGATGAAAACAAGGTGGGGTCAGACATTCTTGAAGGTGCATAGTGGCAGGATGAGATGCAGTGAATGCAAGCTGGAAGATGAAAGGTTCTGATTCAGTGTTAGGGGAAAAAACCATCCATGAAAGTGGTTAGATCCTGGAGGGATTGTGAGATCTTTTTTCCTCAAGGATGTTCATGACTTGGCTGGACATGGCCTTGAGTGAACTGATCTGTTTAGACCTGTGTTGAGCTGGGGGTTGGACTAGTTCACAGGATCACAGGATGTTAGGGGTTGGAAGGGACCTCTGGAGATCATCTAGTCCAAGCCCCCTGCCAGAGCAGGACCGTAGAATCCAGCATGGGTCACACAGGAACACATCCAGATGGGTCTTGGAAGTCTCCAGTATCACTGTATCACCAAGGTTGGAAGAGACCTCAAAGATCATCAATTCCAACCTGTCACCACAGACCTCATGACTAGACCATGACACCAAGTGCCACCAATCCCCTCTTGAACACTTCCAGGGACAGTGACTCCACCAGCTCCCTGGGCAGCACATTCCAATGACGAATGACTCTCTCAGTGAAGAACTTTCTCCTCACCTCCAGCCTAAACTTCCCCTGGTGCAGCTTGAGACTGTGTCCTCTTCTTCTGGTAGAGAGCTTCTCCAGAGAAGTTGACCTGTGGAAGATGTGCTCCTTTCCCATTATGATTCTGTGGTTCTTTTACAACAGGTTTTTGTGCTTGGCATGAACTGCAGTGGGTGCTTGGGAACGGGTGACATGCAAAGCACTATTGAACCAAGGAGGCTGGACTCCCTGTGTGGCAAAAAGATAGCCTGTCTGAGTTATGGAAGTGGCCCTCATGTTGTTCTTGCTACTGAAGGTAAAGTATGATCTGAGTATTGGTTTTGCAGGTACTCCTCTTTTAACTAGTCTAGCAGGTGTGAAAGGTCTGTGCCAGTGTCATAAGCATTCCAGGCTGTCAAGTCCAACATATTTGTACTGCTGAATATGATGTGTCAGCTAGCTCTCTTCTTAGCTAGTTCTCTTCCAAAGTTTGTCAAGCTCTGTGTTGATCTTGTTACTACATGTGGAAGGGTTTTTTTTGCTTTGCAGTTAAATGTGGATCTTCTGATGGGTTTTTTAAATCAGTGGCTGCATTATGCCCACGTATTTTTGTGCCAACAAAAGAGTCTTTTTGAGCAGTCTAGATCAAATAGCTGAAGGTAGGTAAGGGCAGTTGTGCTGCCAATGTGTGACTGTTGCTTATGTTCAATTCCATTCCACCATTTTGTGCAGACTTCAAGGCAGACCATTTTGGATGCTTTTTGTGTATATGTATCATAGTATCATAGAATCAGTCAGGGTTGGATGGGACCACAAGGATCATCCAGTTCCAACCCCCCTGCCATGGGCAGGGACACCCCACACTAGATCAGGCTGCCCACAGCCTCATCCAACCTGGTATTAAATACCTCCAGTGATGGTGCCCAACCACCTCCCTGGACAACCCATTCCAGGGCTTCACCACTCTCCTGGGGAAGAACTTCCTCCTCACCTCCAGCCTCAATCTCCCCACCTCCAGCTTCATTCCATTCCCCCTAGTCCATTCCACCTGAGATCCTGAGAAGTCCCTCCCCAGCCTTCTTGTAGGCCCCTTTCAGATGTGCCTGTGTTCTTCTGAGATTAAAAAACCCCAAAGTTTGTACTTTTGTGTTGTGTATGCATTGGAAAAAGAGATTTTAAACTAGCTTCTTGCATTTTTATTACAGAAGGAGAAGTGTATACCTGGGGTCATAATGCCTATAGTCAGCTGGGCAATGGCACAACAAATCACGGCTTCATTCCCTGTCAAGTCTCTACTAACTTGGTGAACAAGAAAGTCATTGAAGTTGCCTGTGGCTCTCATCATTCTATGGTGTTAACATCTGATGGAGAGGTGAGAATAGCTGGACTAAATCTTTGCCTCTGAATGAAATTCACCCGTGTGAGAAACATGAAAGCATTTTGCACCTAGAGCATTAAACTTTGCTTCTTGCTGTCCTCACAGGGCTGATGCAACATGAATGTTTGATAGAAATCCAAAGCCTGTTAGGCTCCAGCTGCTTTGAAATGCATGCAGAGTATTGATTTTGTGCCACATCTGCTTGTAAAAGCAAGCTATAATTTCTTTGCAGAGGGCAGCCAGAACTTTCTTATGCTATACTCTAAAGGCTCAGTGCCATTAAAGCTGACATTAATATGAATCATGTTCATATAGGAGTTCTACCCAGCAAAGTAAGAAGTGTTCTGTCATGTACTTTGAGGTGCTCTTTGTGTCTAGTTAGCTATTCTGCTTTGACCTCTGGAAAGTTAGAGACAACAGCTGCAGTAATGCTGCAAGATGGAATGGGATGGAATGGGATGGAACAGAATGGAATAGAATAGAAAAGAATAGAATAGAATTGAATTGAATTGAACTGAATTGAACTGAATTGAACTGAATTGAATTGAATTGAATTGAATTGAATTGAATTGAATTGAATTGAATTGAATTAACCAGGTTGGAAAAGACCTCTGAGATCATCCAGTCCAACCTATTACCCAACACCATCTAATCCACTAAATCATGGCACCAAGTGCCTATTCCACTCTCTTCCTAAACACCTCCAGTGATGGTGACTCCACCACCTCCCTGGGCAGCACATTCCAATGGCCAATCTCTCTTTCTCCTTAAGAATTTCTTCCTAACAGCCAGCCTAAACTTCCTCTGGCACAGCTTGAGACTGTGTCCTCTTTTCCTGGTGCTGGTTGCCCGGGAGAAGAGACCAACCCCCACCTGGCTACAACCTCCCTTCAGGTAGTTGTAGAGAGCAAGAAGGTCTCCCCTGAGCCTCCTCTTCTCCAGGCTAAGCAACCCCAGCTCCCTCAGCCTCTCCTCACAGGGCTGTGCTCCAGACCCCTCCCCAGCTTTGTTGCCCTTCTCTGGACACCTTCCAGCAACTCAACATCTTTCCTAACCTGAGGCGCCCAGAGCTGGACACAGTTCCACATTGCCTCCCACCTTTGATTGGAAGAACATTTAAGAATGGAACACATAAAATCTTGTGAGTGGCATGTATCTGACAGACACAATTGCATTGCAAACCCATATATTTTGCTAGATTTCTAAAGGAGTGCTTGAAATCAAAAGGGGATTTTTGTGTTTGGGGTGGGTTTTTTTTGATGCATATAACTTTTTTTTTTCTCTCTTGAATATGTACTTTCAGCTGTATGTTCTGTAGCCTTCTTTCATGGCAGTTCTCTTACCACAGGTGTACACATGGGGGTATAACAACTCAGGCCAAGTTGGATCTGGCTCAACAGCTAACCAGTCAATTCCTCGAAGAGTGACTAGCTGCCTCCAAAACAAAATAGTAGTTAATATAGCTTGTGGACAGATGTGCTCTATGGCTGTGGTGGAGAATGGAGAGGTAAGAAACTTGAAGTGATTTTTTTTTTCTACTGAATTTGATGTAATACCAAGGGATGTAGATCATTTCAGTAAGGAGCTACTGCAGTGAAGAGAAGTAAACCTTTCCAAACTCCCTCAGATCTGTTTAGTTATACTGCTGGTACAAGCCTTGGTCATAAATTGTTCTGCAGAGCCTGCTGTACTTAAGCACATCTTTCTGTTCTGTGGTTTCCTCTGGAGAAAGGAGACAGAGTGAAACAGGAAAAATTGTTCACTACCATTTAGCTTATGGCTTTTGTCATTTATTGGATTCCTCACAAGATTTAGCAGCTCCTGCTTCGTGTCAGCCGTTGAAGCTGGCTTTGAGTCGAAGGAATTCAAGGATCACATTGCAAATGTACTTGAAAGGGCAGTGTAGAGGTAAAAATAGCAGTATGAAGGTTGGGAGGTTTGGATGTTTTAATGATTTGGGGCATTAAATCATACCAAAGCTATATATGTATATTTAGCACTTCATGTTAGTTTCATTTTCTCATGTGTGAAAATAGAATAGAATAGAATAGGATAGGATGGAAGAGGAGGGCAGGGGAGAGAGAAGAGAAGAGAAGAGAAGAGAAGAGAAGAGAAGAGAAGAGAAGAGAAGAGAAGAGAAGAGAAGAGAAGAGAAGAGAAGAGAAGAGAAGAGAAGAGAAGAGAAGAGAAGAGAAGAGAAGAGAGGAAGGGGAAGGGAAGGGAAGAGGAAGGGAAGGGAAGAAGAGGAAGGGGAAGGGAAGGGAAGAGAAGAGAAGAGGAAGAGAAGAGAAGAGAGAAGAGAAGAGAAAAGAGAAGAGAAGAGAAGAGGAATAGAATAGAATAGAATGGAATAACCAAGATTAGTCTTGATCTTGGGTGTTGATTACACTTTACCAAATAGCTGGACTGCCATCAGTGTAACTGATTACTTCTTATGGCTGATATCTAAAGTAGCTGCAGAGCTGATACTGAAAGTCTTCAACTGGTTTTTATTCCAAACCAGAGGACAGTCTCAGGAAAATGACACTTTCTGCCAGAAAACACTGGTTGTGTAACATGGAAAAGAATTAGAGCTCTGAATACAACTCATTACATTTACTCAGGGAAGTTATGGAGTTTATAAATCTTGTAAAACAAACTCATTTAAGTAAACAGTTTTAGAATCTCAGAATCAGTAAGGTTGGAAAAGACCTCTGAAATCATCAAGTCCAACCAAGACTGTATCACTGATCTACTGATTTTTTTTAGGGCTGGTAGAATATTCCCACAACGATGGAAGTGTTGTTTAATACATTATCCCACTGCTTCCTTCACAGAAAAAATACATCATTGTCTATACTAGAATCTCAAGAGTGTGAGAATAATCAGTGAGTGCTGTTGTGATTGTGATGTCCTGATATGCACACTTTATCTGAAGAGAGAACAGAGAGAATTGAAGTACATACTTGTTTTACTGCAGTACCCCTGCAAAGATACAAAGAGGTTGCAGTGTTCCTTTTGGTTTAGTGCTTAGGATAGGATAGGAATGGAATGGAATAGGATGGAATGGAATGGAATGGAATGGAACGGAACAGAATAGAATGGAACGGAACGGAACGGAACAGAACAGAACAGAACAGAACAGAACAGAATAGAATAGAATAGAATAGAATAGAATAGAATAGAATGGGATGGGATGGGATGGGATGGAATAGAATAGGATGGAATGGAATAGAATGGGATGGAATGGAATGGAATAGAATAGGAATAGGAATAGGAATAGGAATAGGAATAGGAATAGGAATAGGAATAGGAATAGGAATAGGAATAGAATTAACCAGGTTGGAAAAGGCCTTTGAGATCATCAAGTCCAACTTATCACCCAACACCATCTAATCAACTAAACCATGGCACCAAGCACCCCATCCAGTCTCTTCCTAAACACCTCCAGGGATGGTGACTCCGCCACCTCCCTGGGCAGCACATTCCCATGGCCAATCTCTCTCTCTGTGAAGAACTTTCTCCTCATCTCCAGCCTAAACCTCCCCTGGCACAGCTTGAGACTGTGTCCTCTTGTTCTGGTGCTGGTTGCCTGGGAGAAGAGACCAACCCCCACCTGGCTGCAGCCTCCCTTCAGGTAGTTGTAGACAGCAATAAGGTCTCTCCTGATGAGCTGAAGATGTTGAACAGCCTACATCCTGTCTCACTCCGTTGCTCCGAACATTTCGGTTTGGCCCCTCCGTAGCTGTTGAGCGTTGGCAGCAGAACATATGCCACTGAAATTAGCAGAGCTCAGAGTCTTCCTGTTTTAATTAGGTTGAGCATAAAGCTGTTGCCAGCCCACTCAAACTGCTGTGCATGGCTTCCTGCTTCATGCTTGCTTTGGCATGTTCTCTGAAAAAACAGAGGAGTTCTGCAAGAGCAATTGGCTCGTTGACAAGGGGAAGGATGCATGCTGAATTTGCTCTGGGCTGGCAAACAGCCCTAGCAGTCACTTACTTTCTACTCTTGTATATATTACAATATGTATATTTATATATAAATATATTTTAATATAAATGTATTTATGCATTTTTATCAATACAAATATATACAGGAAGAGTGTGGGCAGCAGGAGCAGGGAGGTCATTCTGCCCCTGGACACTGCACTGCTTAGGCCACACCTTGAGTACTGTGTCCAGTTCTGGGCTCCTCAGGTTAGGAAGGAGGTTGACTTGCTGGAACGAGTCCAGAGAAGGGCAATGAAGTTGGTGAGGGTTCTGAAGCACAGCCCTGTGAGGAGAGGCTGAGGGAGCTGGGGTTGCTTAGCCTGGAGAAGAGGAGGCTCAGGGGAGACCTTCTTGCTGTCTACAACTCCCTGAAGGGAGGTTGTAGCCAGGTGGGGGTTGGTCTCTTCTCCCAGGCAACCAGCACCAGAACAAGAGGACACAGTCTCAGGCTTCACCAGGGGAGGTTTAGGCTGGAGGTTAGGAGGAAGTTTTACACAGAGAGAGTGATTGCCCATTGGGATGTGCTGCCCAGGGAGGTGGTGGAGTCACCATCACTGAGGTGTTCAAGAGGGGATTGGATGTGGCACTTGGTGCCATGGTTTAGTTAGTCCTGAGGTGTTGGGTGATAGGTTGGACTTGATGATCTCTGAGGTCTTTTCCTACCTTATTGATTCTGTGCTTCTATGATATATGTCTGTATGTATCTGTGTGTGCCTCTGCGTGAATCTGCGTGTAAAGCATGTTGGGGGACAAGAAGCACTCAAGAAAATGATTATTGTAACTCTGAATTTGGTTGTATTGCTTTAAAAAACAAAAAGAGAAAAAGTAAGTAGTAGCAAACAGTGCAAATCCCTGCCTCTGTTTTTAAGGTCTATGTCTGGGGTTACAATGGCAATGGGCAGCTTGGACTGGGCAGCAGCGGCAACCAGCCCACACCCTGCCGAATAGCAGCGCTGCAAGGCATCCGTGTGCAGCGGGTATGTGTGTGATGCTCTGTCTCTGACTCTCTGTGTACAGCTGAAAATGTGCTGAGGCATGTTCCACCTTTACAGAAGACTCTCCTGTCTCTCTTTGTTTCAAGTGCCATGTGTCAGAATGAAACCAAAAAACACAGGGGACCTGTCGGCCGCCCAGGAACTGTGATTCCGTGGAGTTCAGTGGGAATCCTGCCACTGGCTTCACCGAGGGCAGGATTGTGCTTAGAGGACTTAGGGCATTAAAAATGTTTGGTCTTTTCTTTCCTGTGAAATGTAATTGACAATAAAAAAGTCCATTGTTGTTTTAGTAAATAAGGAAGTCTTCACAGGCGACTCAGTTCTCCATTGACCCTTGTCAGCTGTTTTGGTGAAACGCTGCAGTTTAGCCTTTTGTCTTTCTGGCAGGCTGGATAATATTGCTCTCAGAATTGCACCCCAGCCACAGTGACTAAGTGATGTTTAAAGACTGAGCAAATCCCAGGCACAAATCCAGGCTGGGCAGGGACTGGCTGGAAAGCAGCCCTGAGGAGAGAGACTTGGGGGTGCTGGGGGAGGAGAAGCTCACCAGGAGCTCTCAGTGTGCACTTGCAGCCCGGAAAGCCAACCAGAGCCTGGGCTGCAGCAAGAGAAGTGTGGCCAGCAGGGCAAGGGAGGGGATTCTCCCCCTCTGCTCAGCTCTGCTGAGACCCCACCTGGAGTCCTGCCTCCAGTTCTGGAGCCCATAGAACAGAACAGAACAGAATAAAATAGAATTAGAATAGAGTAGAATAGAATAGAACAGAATAGAATAGAACAGAATAGAATAAACCGGGTTGGAAGAGACCTTCAAGATCATCATGTCCAACCTATCATCCAACACCACCCAACCAACTAAACCAAGCACCCTATCAAGTCTCCTTCTGAACACCTCCAGTGATGGTGACTCCACCACCTCCCCAGGCAGCCCATTCCAATGGGCAATCACTCTCTCTGTGTAAAACTTCCTCCTAACCTCCAGCCTAAACCTCCCCTGGCACAGCCTGAGACTGTGTCCTCTTGTTCTGGTACCGGCTGCCTGGGAGAAGAGAGCAACCTCTGCCTGTCTACAACCTCCCTTCAGGGAGTTGTAGAGAGCAATAAGGTCACCCCTGAGCCTCCTCTTCTCCAGGCTAAGCTACCCCAGCTCCCTCAGCCTCTCCTCACAGGGCTGTGCTCCAAGCCCCTCACCAACTTCGTTGCCCTTCTCTGGACACCTTCCAACAAGTCAACCTCCTTCCTAAACTGAGGAGCCCAGAACTGGACACAGTACTGGACACAGCACTCTATTACAAGAGGGATATGGAGGTGCTGGAAGGTGTTCCTGAAAAACTCCCAGCACTTGCTAGCTCCTTTCTCCTGCATGGAAGCTTCCTTTCTCCTTGGTATTCATTCTCCTGTTCAGAGAGCGTGAGTGCTCCAGCAAGAATGACACAGATCCTATTTCTGTCCACTTCATTTGTTTGATGCCAGTTAATACCACGTTGTAGACCTCTGAGTGGTAAAGAACTTAAGGATTTCTTCCATTTCACACACATCATGTGCTCATGTACTTTGCAGGTTGTGTCAAGATACCTGAGGTAGTGTTAACAAAGTGAATTGGTTATTGAGGTTATTGCTAGCCATCTACCTACAGCATTAAGTCATGCAGAGCTGACAGTTTTGCTGCTGTGTATCTGTGTGTGCAGCATGTGCTGCATGTATAGATTGTAAAGGGGGTATTCAAGCAACCTGATGTGGGGAGCCTGAGGAAGCAGCTCAGCAGAGCTGAGCAGGTTTCTACAAGATGGCATGAGCTGCCTCAGTTGGGTGCTGCCATCAAGACGAAGAGTTTCATCTCTTCCCTCTCATTCTTGGCTGGCTGCTTCTGTTGGTGACCTTGTGGGGCTTCTGGTGGTCCTCAGGCCCGGCTGTGGAGAGTTCCATTCCAGTGATGTAAGTTATGGGAGGGTTCAGGAAGCCCTAGGACTGGCACAAGGAGGGGGCAGTTTTGCAGCCAGGGTGGAGAGGAGCAGTTAGGGAGACCTCAGCTGGAGGAGCTGCCTGTAGAACAAAGTCAGTGCAATACAGATCTGCCTTCTTGAGCATTTTCCCTGCATGCTACTTGTATTTAGCATATAGCTTCCCTTCTTTCTCAGCTTCCAGCTGTTCTGCTGTGCTCCCAAGATTAGAATTACATAGCATCATAGAATTACATAGAATAAACCAGGTTGGGAGAGACCTTCAAGTTCATCGCATCCAACCCATCAACCAATCCAACACCACCCAAACAACTAACCCATGGCACCAAGCACCCCATCAAGTCTCCTCCTGAACACCTTCAATGATGGTGACTCCACCACCTCCCCAAGCAGCCCATTCCAATGGGCAATCACTCTCTCTGTATAGAACTTCCTCCTAACATCCAGCCTAAACCTCCCCTGGTGCAGCCTCAGACTGAGTCCTCTTGTTCTGGTGCTGGCTGCCTGGGAGAAGAGACCAACCTCTGCCTGGCTACAACCTCCCTTCAGGTAGTTGTAGAGAGCAATAAGGTCACCCCTGAGCCTCCTCTTCTCCAGGCTAAGCAACCCCAGCTCCCTCAGCCTCTCCTCACAGGGCTGTGTTCCAAACCCCTCCCCAGCTTTGTTGCCCTTCTCTGGACTCGTTCCAGCAAGTCAACCTCCTTCCTAAACTGAGGGGCCCAGAACTGGACACAGGACTCAAGGTGTGGCCTAACCAGTGCAGTGTACAGGGGCAGAATGACTTCCCTGCTCCTGCTGGCCACACTGTGCCTGATGCAGGCTAGGATGCCATTGGCCCTCCTGGCTGCCTGGGCACACTGCAGGCTCATGTTCAGCCTACCATCAACCAGCACCCCCAGGTCCCTCTCTGCCTGGCTGCTCTCAGCCACTCTGACCCCAGCCTCAAGCTCTGCATGGTGTTGCTGTGGCTATGTGCAGAGCCTGGCACTTGGATTATTTGACAAGATTCCTCCTTGCCTGACATTTTTGTCCCTCCAAGTCACCTCATGTCCTTGGCTTCCATTTGTGATGAGCTTACCTCTTTGGCTTTTGGGTTTTTAGTGTAACCTGTGTATATTTGTATTAACTTACACCAAACCAAGGGGGTTTTAATTGTTGTTTTGTTCCTTCTAGGTTGCCTGTGGCTATGCACACACACTAGTGCTGACTGATGAAGGCCAGGTGTATGCCTGGGGAGCCAATTCATATGGCCAATTAGGTACTGGGAATAAAAGTAACCAGTCTTACCCTACAACAGTTATTGTGGATAAGGACAGGTAATACTTATGGTCATGCAGTCAGACATTAGTTGGCATACTCTCAGAAAAGCTTCAGAAAAATGATGGCATTTTCAATCTGTAATTTGGAAGAGGTAGCCTGTAATCTTTTTCAGTGAACAGAAGCTTCACTGGGAGTTCTTGAATCTCCCCCATAACCATCCTTGTGAAAGAGGAACCAAGCATTCTGATCCTGAATGTGCTATTTTCTGCTTCAGTTCACACTGTACTTTACAGGCCTTAATTGCAGTTTTTCCTCAGTGCTGTAGTTTCATTGTGTAAAGTCAGTGCTTTGTTGTCTCTGAATATATATCTTAATGTGCTGCTTCTGACAAGAAGGACCCACAGAGGAAGGGGAAAGTGGAAATCTGCAATTTGTGTTATTTCTGCTGTTAAATCTAGTTTATAACCCAGGAGAGATCAGGAAGGAAACAGAAAAAAAGAACCAAGATTCCTTCTTGATATTGTTGCCTGAAAGTTAAGCTTAGATTTTTTGCAGCTGAAGTATTTTCCTGTAAGTTCTTGGTAGGTTCCAGGGAAGTTGTCATAGCATCAGCCAGGGTTGGAAGGGACCACAAGGATCATCTAGTTCCAACCCCCCTGCCATGGGCAGGGACACCCCACACTAGATCAGGCTGGCCAGAGCCTCATCCAGCCTGGGCTTAAACACCTCCAGGGATGGGGCCCCAACCACCTCCCTGGACAACCTATTCCAGGGCTTCACCACTCTCATGGGGAAGAACTTCCTCCCCACCTCCAGCTTCATTCCATTCCCTCTAGTCCTATCACTACCTGATCTCCTGAGCAGTCCCTCCCCAGCCTTCTTGTAGCCCCCTTCAGCTACTGGAAGGCCACAATGAGGTCACCTGGGAGCCTTCTCTTCTCCAGACTGAACAGCCCCAACTCCTTCAGTCTGTCCTCACAGGAGAGGTGCTGCAGCCCTCTGCTCATCCTCCTGGCCCTTCTCTGGACCCCTTCCAGCACGTTCTGTTGCTAATGTAAAGCCATCTATGTAAGTGGCCAGAAACTTGAATCTATTCCTTAGCACTGAGGTCTTGATTTTGGCCTCCTGTTGAGAAGAATAATAAGAGGGAGATGTCCCTCTTAAGCTTGCAGTTGTGTGCATTCTTGTAAGGGAGAGGCAACTGCTCTGTGGTAGAAAGACATGACCTATTTTTGAGCTTGGGTATTTCTTTATGTGCATTTAGGCTTTTGATTAAATGGAACTGACTTTTTTTCCTTCCCAGACACTGGCTGCAGTGAGAATGTTGCTCCACTTTAATACCAGTGTTAATGTTGTATGCTGCTTTTCCCTTGTCTTGGCCAGAATACGCCTGCCTGCTGTCAGTGAGACTATTACCTCACTTAGAGCCTGCAAGATTTGCACATGCAGCTTTGAACAAGTTGTTTCCCAGCTCTTTTCCCCAGGCAGCTGGGAGAACAAGTAAACAAGCAATAGCTCAGGCTGCAGAACAGTGGATTGTGCAATGTTGTGCACAGTGGGGGTTTTGAAATCCTAACTTTAGGATTAGTGAGACAGCCTAGCATAGAGAAGACAAAAAAAGCCCCGCTTAGAAAACAGCTTTTGCTGCTCTTTAGTTCTGATTTTGGATTTTCAGAATGAAAGTCCTTTAAAAGAGAAACAGAGAAAGAGAAAGTCCTGAAAGAGCTGGGGCTGTTCAGTCTGGAGAAGAGAAGGCTCCCAGGTGACCTCATTGTGGCCTTCCAGGAGCTGAAGGGGGCTCCAAGAAGGCTGGGGAGGGACTGCTCAGGCTCTCAGGTAGTGCTAGGACTAGGGGGAATGGAATGAAGCTGGAGGTGGGGAGATTGAGGCTGGAGGTGAGGAGGAAGTTCTTCCCCATGAGAGTGATGAAGCCCTGGAATGGGTTGTGCAGGGAGGTGGTTGAGGCCCCATCCCTGGAGGTGTTTAAGCCCAGGCTGGATGAGGCTCTGGCCAGGCTGATCTAGTGTGGGGTGTCCCTGCCCATGGCAGGGGGGTTGGAACTGGCTGATCCTCGTGTTCCCTTCCAACCCTGACTGACACTATGATACTATGAAATGCAAGGAATAACAACTGCATTTTAAAATGATTTTAATTAAAATTCAATTCAAATGTAAAATGTTGCTTTATAACTCTCACCAAGAATCAAACAGGGAGAAAGCTTTTCATTAACTTCCCATTGTAGGCCAAAGTGCAAATTCCTTTCTGGTTTTGTTTTTAATTAAGTATCTCCTCATTATCTTTTCTTGCTATTTCCCAAGTGTCTTCTCTGGAGCTCACTGCAGCCATTCACCTTTCTGCCCAGCACCACCAAGTATCATAGTATCATGTTCAATTCCATTCCACCATTTTGTGCAGACTTCAAGGCAGACCATTTTGGATGCTTTTTGTGTATGTGTATCATAGAATCAGTCAGGGTTGGAAGGGACCACAAGGATCAGCTAGTTTCAACCCCCCTGCCATGGGCAGGGACACCCCACACTACATTAGGCTGGCCAGAGCCTCATCCAGCCTGGGCTTTAAACACTTCCAGGGATGGGTCCCAACCACCTCCCTGGACAACCCATTCCAGGGCTTCACCACTCTCATGGGGAAGAACTTCCTCCTCACCTCCAGCCTCAATCTCCCCACCTCCAGCTTCATTCCATTCCCCCCAGTCCTATCACTACCTGAGATCCTGAGCAGTCCCTCCCCAGCCTTCTTGTAGCCCCCTTCAGATCCTGGAAGGCCACAATGAGGTCACCTGGGAGCCTTCTCTTCTCCAGACTGAACAGCCCCAACTCCTTCAGTCTGTCCTCACAGGAGAGGTGCTCCAGCCCTCTGCTCATCCTGGTGGCCCAAGGACTTGCAGAGAGCTGAAGCTCAGCACGGCTTTCTCTGAGGGAGCCAAGGGGCTCAGTAGTGCATGTGCTGCAGTACACTTACTGCTCTGCTGCACCACTGTCCCTTCACTCCCAAGATGCTGCTTCACTAAGAAACTTCCTGAGTGTACCCTCCTGGAAGACACACTGTCAGCTCCTTGCATTTTGCTGATGAACTCCTTGTTGCGATGAGAAGCGCACGCACGCCGGCCAAGGCCGCCTGCTCAGTCGGGAGAGAGGGGGGAGCAAGCTTCTGCACCGCATTTTCCTCTTGGGAGAGTCACTTTTGTTGTGTTTTGTTTTTCCCCCCTTTGATTGTAAATGCAGGGTTGTGGAGATAGCAGCCTGCCACTCAGCTCACACATCAGCTGCCAAGACCCAGAGCGGCCAGGTGTACATGTGGGGCCAGTGCCGCGGGCAGTCGGTGATCCTGCCCCACCTGACGCACTTCGCCTGCACGGACGACGTGTTCGCTTGCTTCGCTACCCCTGCTGTCATGTGGCGTCTCCTCTCAGTAGGTGAGCTTAAATAGTCTTTCATTTGACATCTACTCACTGCAATCATTAGTGTATAAATGAGTTGGGGGGTGTTTTTTGGTGTATTTTTGAAGTTACTCTACCGTGGCCATGGGTGGAGAAGCTGATTGTGAATTTGGAGGCTTGGTGATGTTCCTTCAGGCCCTTAAGTAGACTGCTAGCAATGGAGAGAGTCCCAGAATCACCAGGGTTGGAAGAGACCTCAAAGATCATCGAGTCCAACCTGTCACCACAGACCTCATGACTAAACCATGGCACCAAGTGCCACATCCAATCCTCCCTTGAACACTTCCAGGGATGGTGACTCCACCACCTCCCTGGGCAGCACATTCCAATGGCGAACGACTCTCTCAGTGAAGAACTTTCTCCTCACCTCCAGCCTAAACTTCCCCTGGCACAGCTTGAGACTGTGTCCTCTTGTTCTGGTGCTGATTGCCTGGGAGAAGAGACCAACCCCCACCTGGCTACAACCTCCTTTCAGGGAGTTGTAGAGAGCAAGAAGGTCTCCCCTGAGCCTCCTCTTCTCCAGGCTAAGCAACCCCAGCTCCCTCAGCCTCTCCTCACAGGGCTGTGCTCCAGACCCCTCCCCAGCCTCATTGCCCTTCTCTGGACATGTTCAAGAGTCTCAACATCCTTCCTAAACTGAGGGGCCCAGAACTGGACATAGGACTCAAGGTGTGGCCTAACCAGTGCTGAGTCAAAGTCCCCTGTTCAGAATTGGCCACTGGCACTTTGAGTCTCATCACAGGTGATAGAATAGACTAGACTAGACTAGACTAGACTAGAATAGAGCAGAGCAGGTTGGAAGAGACCTTCAAGATCATCGTGTCCAACCCATCAACCAATCCAACACCACCTTAACAACTAACCCATGACACCAAGCACCCCATCAAGGCTCCTCCTGAACACCTCCGGTGATGGTGACTCCACCACCTCCCCAGGCAGCCCATTCCAATGGGCAATCACTCTCTCTGTGTAGAACTTCTTTCTAACATCCAACCTAAACCTCCCCTGGTGCAGCCTGAGACTGTGTCCTCTTGTTCTGGTACTGGCTGCCTGGGAGAAGAGACCATCATCCATCTGTCTACAACCTCCCTTCAGGTAGTTGTAGAGGATGATAAGGTCATCCCTGAGCCTCCTCTTCTCCAGGCTAAGCAACCCCAGCTCCCTCAGCCTCTCCTCATAGGGCTTGTGTTCCAAACCCCTCACCAACTTTGTTACCTGCACTTCTGAAGAGACAAGCTGTCAGATCTCAGGTTATTGATTATAGTCTGATTCTGTGCTGTGCCTTTATGCACGCTCCAGGAGCTGAGAGTGACTTGTCTCTTCATCCTGTCCCACCTTGGCAAGTCATCAGGACTGACTCACTGTTGTTTGTCTCCTGATCTGCACGTGGTGAGAATCATCAGGCAGCTGTGTGCTAGGATCTTAGCATCTGCTGGACTAGGTGCCATGGACATCTGCCATGCTTACAGCCCTTCTCTCTCTGTTGTATTCTAGTGCTTCAACACCCAGGCATTCTCATTCATCCCTCAATTTAAGAAGGATATTGACACACTCAAACGTATCCAGAGAAGGGCAGCAAGGCTGGGCAGAGCACAAGCCCTGTGAGGAGAGGCTGAGGGAGCTGGGGTTGCTTAGCCTGCAGAAGAGGAGGCTCAGGGGAGACCTTCTTGCTCTCTACAACTCCCTGAAGGGAGGTTGTAGCCAGGTGGGGGTTGGTCTCTTCTCCCAGGCAACCAGCACAAGAAGACACAATCTCAAGCTGTGCCAAGTGAGGTTTAGGCTGGAGGTGAGGAGAAAGTTCTTCACAGAAAGAGAGATTGGCCATTGGGATGTGCTGCCCAGGGAGGTGGTGGAGTCACCATCCCTGGAGGTGTTCAAAAAGGGATTGGAGGTGGCCCTTGAAGCCATGGTTTAGTTAGTCCTGAGGTGTTGGGTGATGGGTTGGACTCAACATCTTTCCTAAACTGAGGGGCCCAGGACTGGACACAGGACTCAAGGTGTGGCCTAACCACTGCTGAGTCCAGGGGCACAATGACTTCCCTGCTCCTGCTGGCCACACTGTTCCTGATGCAGGCCAGGATGCCATTGGCCTTCTTGGCCACCTGGGCACACTGTTGGCTCACATTCAAGCTACTCTCAACCAGTCCCCCCAGGTCCCTCTGCCTGGCTGCTCTCCAGCCTGTAGCACTGCATGGGGTTGCTGTGGCCAATGTGTAGGAGCCTGGCACTTGGATGTGTTCAATCTCATGGTTTTGTTGTTGTTTTGTTGACCTTTTTGGGCATCTTATAACAACAGCTAATACTTCTCAGTTAGAATAATTTACCCAGTAATGATTGGCAGCATTTGCTGTCAGCTGCAGCATTACACTCCTGAGGCTGTGCCAGATTTGGGTTTTTCTCTGGCCTTATATTGATGAGTTAGAGGAGTGGGGATTTTTGGTTCTTTTAGTAGGGATATTGGCTTGGAGGAGGAAAGTAAGGCCTGAAGAAAGCTGCCTTGTATTTGCTTTTCTGGGTGTTGAGACTTAACACATGGTCTGCTGGGGATTTTTTACTCACCTGCTAGAGATGATGGTATGAAGATATGTTCTGATACTAAGAATGTTAACTGCTGACAGATAACCCAGGAAATTATCATGAGAAATATTTGTGTTTACTTGCAGTTAATTCCTCCTTTTGTTCTAGAGCCTGATGACCATCTGACAGTAGCCCAGTCACTAAAGAAGGAATTTGACAACCCTGAAACTGCAGACCTGAAGTTTCTGGTGGATGGAAAATACATTCATGTTCATAAGGTTCTTCTCAAAATTAGGTAAGGCACAAACTCTACAGCTTCATGTAAACTAACAGTGCAGTGCACTCCCAGAATCAATAAGGTTGCAAAAGACCTTCAAGATCATCGAGTCCAACCTATCACCCAACACCAGATGTTGAGTTGCTGGAAGGTGTCCAGAGAAGGGCAACAAAGCTGGGGAGGGGTTTGGAGCACAGCCCTGTGAGGAGAGGCTGAGGGAGCTGGGGTTGCTTAGCCTGGAGAAGAGGAGGCTCAGGGGAGACCTTCTTGCTGTTTACAGCTCCCTGAAGGGAGGTTGTAGCCAGGTGGGGGTTGGTCTCTTCTCCCAGGCAGCCAGCAGCAGAACAAGAGGACACAGTCTCAAGTTGTGCCAGGGGAGGTTCAGGCTGGATGTTAGGAAGCAGTTCTTCCCAGAAAGAGATTGGCCATTGGAATGTTCTGCCCAGGCAGGTGGTGGAGTCACCATCCCTGGAGGTGTTTAGGAAGAGACTGGATGAGGCTCTTGGTGCCATGGTTCAGTTGTTGGTTTAGATGGTGTTGGGTGATAGGTTGGACTCAATGATCTTGAAGCTCTTTTCCAACCTGGTTAATTCTCTTCTATTTATTATTTATGTTGCTAACAAATTGCTTACTGCAGCTCATCTCTGAAGCTCAACTCTTTACAACCCTTGTCCATGTTCTGCAGGTGTGAACATTTCCGCTCCATACTGACCAACGATGATGAAGTCATCGAAATGAGTGAGTTTTCCTACCCTGTTTACCGAGCTTTCCTGGAGTACCTCTACACAGACAACATCAGGCTCCCTCCTGAAGATGCAATAGGTATTTCATAGCATCATGGTATCATACTATCAGTCAGGGTTGGAAGGGACCACAAGGATCATCTAGCTCCAACCCCCCCTGAAAGAAGCCTGGGTTACAGCATCTGAAAAGTCCCCACACTAACAGAGTGAGGAAAGCAGGGTGTGGTGGTCTGAGCCTTAACTGGAGGTTAATCTAACAAAACATAACCTGGAGTCAGTTGGGAAGTAGGAGAAGTTAGGGTTTTAACACTATATAGAGAGAGCAGTAAGAAGGAGGGTTTACAAGGGTAAGGAATAAGTATGAATAGGAGAAGATACAAAACCAAGCTTGAATAGCCTTGTATCTCCCTTGATGGATGTGGATTTCAGTCCTTTAGAGAAGCCTGGATGCAGCAGGGAGAATAGAATAGAATAGAATAGCATAGCATAGCATAGCATAGCATAGCATAGCATAGCATAGCATAGCATAGCATAGAATTGACCAGGTTGGAAAAAATCTTCAAGATCATGGAGTCCAAGCTATCACCCAACCCCATCTAATCAACTAAACCATGGCACCAAGTGCCTCATCCAGGCTCACTCTTAAACCCCTCCAGTGATGGTGACTGCACCACCTCCCTGGGCAGCAATGGCCAATCCCCTCATCCAGATCATTGATAAAGATATTGAACAGGCTGGGGCCCAGCACTGATCCCTGGGGCACACCACTGGTGCCTGGCTGCCAGCTGGCTGTGGCACCATTCACCACCACTCTCTGGGCTCAGCCTCCAGCCAGTTCCTAACCCAGCTCAGAGAGCTGCTGTCCACGCCAGGGGCTGACAGCTTGGCCAGGAGTTTGCTGTGGGGGACGGTGTCAAGTCGAGTTAGACTACATCCCCAGCCTGCCCCACATCCACCAGGCAGTCACCTGGGCATAGAAGGAGATCAGGTTGGTGAGGCAGGACCTGCCCTTCCTCAATCCATGCTGGCTGGGCCTGATCCCTTGGCCATTCTGTAAGTGCTGTGTGATTGCACTCAAGGTGACCTGTTCCATCATCTTGCCTGGCACTGAGGTCAGGCTGAGAGGCCTGGAATTCCCTGGCTCATCCCCAGCCTGTAGCCCTGCATGGGGGTTGATGCAGTGCAGCAGACAAGAAGACAGAACACTTGCACAGTAATCAAAAAGTCCCTTCTGGATAGGTCTTCTGAGGACCTCTAAAAATGCAGACATCATCCAGGGGGACAATAAATCAAACCAGAAAAGTCTCTGATGAATTCAGCCTGGGAAAAAAAATAGGGTACTTGATACACCTGCAAAGAAATGGCTGCATTTTGCCCCCAGGATAGTGAAAGCTGTGTGACTTTCCCCAGGACTGCTGGATTTGGCCACGTTGTACAGAGAGAACAGACTGAAAAAGCTCTGCCAGCAAACGATCAAGCAAGGCATCTGTGAAGAGAATGCCATTGCTCTCCTCTCTGCTGCTGTCAAATATGAAGCTCAGGTAAGCAGAGAGCTTCCCCTGCAGTTGTTTTCTGGGAAATGGAGCTGTTTAATGTAAACAGAGCTGCATTTAACTGCTGAGGCCATGCTTATTGCCATTTCCCTTTCTGCTTTCCCCAGACCTTGTTTTCCCCTCTGTGAGCCGTAAAAGAACTGTGGCTGCTAGTGTTTTCTTCCTGGTGTTTGGGCTTGCACCTGTGAGTCAGCATTCTTCATCTGCTTCCTGCCTTGTCATCTGGCCCAGCAAAGCCTGCCAATTTCTCCCTGACTTTGGCTTCTCCACCCATGGGTTTCTGCATTGCCTCTTCGTTTCCTGCCTTCTCCACCCGCTCCTTTTGCCTGCTGCTGGCTGGCACAATCATTCTGGCACCACCTTGTGCAGGCAGTGGGAGAATTTATCTGGGATGCCCTTCCCTATTGGCAGTTGTGCTTACACAAAACACTCACTCTTGCTGTGTTATTTACAATGGGTCTTGCTGACAAGCAGCCAACTGCCTATTGTTAGTCCTATCCCCATATCCTGGCAGCTGGTCTGCCCTTGGCTCTGGAATGTTTCACCAGTGCTCAGCCTGTTAGCAGCAGCACTGCAAGAGCTTGGGGTGGCTCTTTTGGGTAAGCAGACAAATACTTTCAGAGATCATAGAACACAGCTATCATGGAATCAATAAGGTTGAAAAAGACCTCAGAGATCATCAAGTCCAACCTGTCACCCAACACCTCAGGACTAACTAAACCATGGCTTCAAGTGCCACATCCAATCCCTTTTTGAACAGCTCCAGGGATGGTGACTCCACCACCTCCCTGGGCAGCACATTCCAAGGGCCAATTACTCTTTCTGGGAAGAACTTTCTCCTCACCTTGAGCCTAAACTTCCCCTGGCACAGCTTGAGACTGTGTCCTCTTCTTCTGGTACCCCAACAGTGGACTGCTAACAGCATTTGGACTTTTTAATTCTATATCTGTCACTACAGCCACGTTTTGATGACAGGGAAAACAAATACAACCCTTTACAACTAACCCCCTGCACAGCCAAAGCAATTTGTGGCACACTTCCAGGTATCACCACTGCCACACCTAACCACATCCATTTTAAGGGAAACTCAGACTGTTCAAAGGTGCTTTCCCTCTCTCCATTTATTAGCACTGTGCTGGCTGTGGAGATAATGGGTTTGTTGTGGAAGTGATGACTTTATTATTCAAGGAGTCTCTGTGTGTGTGTTTTAGACTCAGTAGCCACTGGTATAACTGAGCATGGTCTCAGCTGAGGAGTCCTCATTTTTCTGCTCAAGATTGTTTCACCAGCATAAAATTAGCCTAACCAAACAGATTACCTTTTAGAAGAGCCAAAATATCACAGCATCACCAAGGTTGGAAGAGACCTCAAGGATCATCAAGCCCAGCCTATCACCACAGACCTCATGACTAAACCATGGCACTCAGTGCCACATCCAGTCCCCTATGCAACAATGTGGGGTTTTGAAGCAATAGTTGTTTTGCTTTTGCCTGCCTGTGAGTTGTAGGATGAAATTTGAAGAGGAGGAGGGGCTGGAAATGTAATAGGAGGGGTTGATAAACAGGGCCAGGTACAGGAAGGAAGTAGAAAGAAGGGGTGAAACAAAAACTGAGTGAGAAATCATGCAGCAGCCTGTGCTGTGTGGAGGCAGTGTGGCAGCTGAGGTGAAATTGTGGAGCAGTTGGAAAGAGGCAGCTGGAAGTCAGTGAGTCCTGTAAACTGAAAGAGGAAATACCATCAGGTTAGTAGGTAATGAGATGACCAGATGCCTGTCACAAGGCAGCTGGAACCAGGGTACTGGAAGCATGGAGAGCTGAGGCAAAGAGGAATTGTCCTTGCAATGTGCTGTGGTGGTCCAGCAGACCAGAGAATAGGAATGGAATGGAATGGAATGGAATGGAATGGAATGGAATGGAATGGAATGGAATGGAATGGAATGGAACGGAATGGAATGGAGTAGAACGGAACAGAACAGAACAGAACAGAATAGAATAGAATAGAATAGAATAGAATAGAATAGAATAGAATAGAATAGAATAGAATAGAATAGAATTAACCAGGTTGGAAGAGACCTTCAAGATCATCGTGTCCAACCTATCAACCAATCCAACACCACCTAAACAACTAACCCATGGCACCAAGCACCCCATCAAGTCTCCTCCTGAACACCTCCAGTGATGATGACTCCACCACCTCCCTGGGCAGCACATTCCAATGGCCAATCTCTCTTTCTGTATAGAATTTCTTCCTAACCTCCAGCCTAAACCTCCCCTGGCACAGCCTGAGACTGTGTCCTCTTGTTCTGGTACTGGTTGCCTGGGAGAAGAGACCAACCTCTGCCTGTCTACAACCTCCCTTCAGGGAGTTGTAGAGAGCAATAAGGTCACCCCTGAGTCTCCTCCTCTCCAGGCTAAGCAACCCCAGCTCCCTCAGCCTCTCCTCACAGGGCTGTGCTCCAGACCCCTCCCCAGCTTTGTTGCCCTTCTCTGGACACCTTCCAGCAACTCAACATCTTTCCTAAACTGAGGAGCCCAGAACTGGACACAGTACTCAAGGTGTGGCCTAACCAGTGCAGTGTACAGGGGCACAATGACTTCCCTGCTCCTGCTGGCCACACTGTTCCTGATGCAGGCCAGGTTGCCATTGGCCCTCTTGGCCACCTGGGCACACTGCTGGCTCATGTTCAGCCTACCATCAACCAGTACCCCCAGGTCCCTCCCTACCTGGCTGCTCTCAGCCACTCTGACCCCAGCCTGTAGCTCTGCATGGGGTTGTTGTGGCCAATGTGCAGAACCTGGCACTTGGATGTGTTAAATCTCCTGCCCTTGGCCTCTGCCCATCTGCCCAGCCTGTCGAGGTCCCTCTGCAGAGCCTCTCTACCCTCCAGCAGATCAACTCCTGCCCCCAGCTTGGTGTCATCTGCAAACTTACTGCTGATGGACTCAATGCCCTCATCCAGATCATCAATAAAGATGCTGAAGAGCATGGGGCCCAGCCCTGAAGACTGGACAGGGAGGGAGGCCTCAACAATTTGATTCTGCTAACAGCAGTTTTCATGAGTAGTTTACTCTGGAGTTTCTCCTTTCAACATCTTCAGAGTAGAAGAACCTTCACTCGACCTCTGTCCTTGAGCTGTGTCAGGTGAAGCAGTTAAAGAGTAGTTAAAGATAGCCTGGACAAAGTACTGGTGTTTACAAGGGTTGAAACATAATAAAAGGGATTGGCTGGATGACTAAAGATGTGTTAATTCTCCTCTTCCTTCTGTGATTCAGTGTTCTGTGTCCCCAGTATTCTTTCAAACCAGGTAATATTTTAACAGGACCATCAGTGGATGAATTGCTTCTCCTGCCCCGGGTGCAGCAGGTGGTGTGCCAAGCTCAAGAGTGCATGGCTGCTCTCCTCCCTCCAGCCACAGCTCAGGAAGGGACATAGTGAGACTGCTTCAGAGAAGCACAGCAAAGACTCCTTTATCCAGCACATGGGATAGTCTCTGTGTAAGGAACCATGAAGTAAGCCAGGCTCTGTCAGTGTGCTACATGAATATAGCACAAGTTGGCTTGAGAACCACCTGCACCATCAGCCCCTCAGCAGAAAACTCTCCCAGGAAGGATGCTGAAAGATGCCTGATGTTTGGGGAGTTAGAAAAGAGAACTCATTCAAGCTTTTTGCCATTAAATGTGAGCACTGCAAGTGGCAGATTCTAGTGCTGTGTCACCTGCTGCTGACATAGCACATGGACTGAAGACAGACCTGGCTGCTGCATGCCTCTGTTGGTCAGGCTTCCAAATGCTTCAAACTGTGTTGTCCTCAGAAAATAAAAAAGCCTTGCTCCTAACAGCTGTTGTGAAACCTATTTGTAACACACACTGTGGCAAACTTTAGGTGGATCATCTTCTACACACAGAACTAAAGGCCAGTAGTCCTTGAGATGAGTGAAATTAGTGGCCAGGGTTTTGTGGTATTGCATGGGCCTGGCCACAGACCAGTAGCAGGAAAAGCAGGCACTGGTCTGTTTTGTTTAGTGCCAAAGGTGTGCACATGAGCTGCTGGGTTCTGCACATTGGCCACAACAACCCCAGGCAGAGCTACAGGCTGGGGGCAGAGTGGCTGGAGAGCAGCCAGGCAGAGAGGGACCTGGGGGTGCTGGGTGATGGTAGGCTGAACATGAGCCAGCAGTGTGCCCAGGTGGCCAAGAAGGCCAATGGCATCCTGGCCTGGATCAGGAACAGTGTGGCCAGCAGGAGCAGGGAGGTCATTGTGCCCCTGTACACTGCACTGGTTAGGCCACACCTTGAGTCCTGTGTCCAGATCTGGGCCCCTCAAATTAAGAAGGACATTGAGACACTTGAAGGTGTCCAGAGAAGGGCAACAAAGCTGGGGAGGGGTCTGGAGCACAGCCCTGTGAGGAGAGGCTGAGGGAGCTGGGGTTGCTTAGCCTGCAGAAGAGGAGGCTCAGGGGAGACCTTCTTGCTCTCTGCAACTCCCTGAAGGGAGGTTGTAGCCAGGCAGGGGTTGGTCTCTTCTCCCAGGCAACCAGCACCAGAAAAAGAGGACACGGTCTCAAGCTGTGCCAGGGGAGGTTTAGGCTGGAGGTTAGGAAGAAGTTCACTGTGCAAAGAGAGATTGGCCATGGGAATGTGCTGCCCAGGGAGGTGGTGGAGTCACCATCACTGGAGGTGTTTAAGAAGAGACTGGATGGGGTGCTTGGTGCCATGGTTTAGTTGATGAGATGGTGTTGGCTGATAGGTTGGACTCCATGATCTCTGAGGTCTTTTCCAACCTGGTTAATTATTTTCTATTCTATTCTGTTCTATTCAATGCCACCCAGCTTTGGGCAGCAGCCTTTCAGGGGTCTGCTGAAAGTGAAGCTGTCAGTGCCTTTGCTCTTCTACCTTTTTTTGTTGTTGTTTTTCCCTGCTTTTTAAATGCCTCCCATTCTCCTTCCTCTTTTTGCCTCTCCTTGGGGAGAGGCACAATTTACTTCTGTGCAGTGTTGCTGCCTTGTTTCTTTTTTAAAGGCTATTTTGTGCTGCTTGGCCTCTGGTAAAGCTTTGGTTACCTCTTGACAGGGGGAACAGACTTGAACCATTCAATCTAAGGGAAAGGTTTCAGGGGGGGAAACACACAGCTCTGCTGTTGAGTTTGTATCAAGCCCTGGTTGCAGTGTTCAGGGAGTTAACAAAGCAGGCATGGATGGCAGAGACCTTCTTTTGCTGCATGCCTTGAGGAGTTCATAGCTGATGGATTGTGCTGCCCCTCTAGACTTGACTTGCTGCTGGCTCCAGCCTTGCTTGCTGCAGAAGGTAATTGCTTCTCCTCCAACAGCAAGCTGCTGCATAGGAACCAGCTAAAGGGGCTTGACCCAGTGCACAGAGAGCTGGATTGCCACTGGTGTGGGAAGCTTGAGTGGGCAAAATTTGGTTAGGAGGCTTTAATGCTTTGCACCTGTCCTGAGCTGGATATGTGAACATCCTGTTACAGCAAGACCAGGACAGAACCATTTCTTGCTCTCTAGGAATTGCAGCTCCTAGACAGGGGGACACAATTCCTGGCTTTGCCACAGAAGTATCTTAACATCCAGTCTGTGCTCAGCAGGAGACACCAAAGGTTACAGCAGATTTTGCTTTCCTTTTCAGCAAGAGAAGGGCATCTACAGCTTTTCACAGGACTAAATGCAGGGCAGGGGAAAACAAAGGAGTTACTGATGCTCTAATAATTGTATGTGGGGAGGTTTGCTGCTTTCACTTATTAATAACTATTCCAAGAGGGATCTGGAGGTGCTGGAAGGTGTCCAGAGAAGGGCCAGGAGGATGAGCAGAGGGCTGGAGCAGCTCTCCTGTGAGGACAGACTGAAGGAGCTGGGGCTGTTCAGTCTGGAGAAGAGAAGGCTCCGAGGTGACCTCATTGTGGCCTTCCAGTATCTGAAGGGGGCTCCAAGAAGACTGGGGAGGGACTGCTCAGGATCTCAGGTAGTGATAGGACTAGGGGGAATGGAATGAAGCTGTAGGTGGGGAGATTGAGGCTGGAGGTGAGGAGGAAGTTCTTCCCCATGAGAGTGGTGAAGCCCTGGAATGGGTTGTCCAGGGAGGTGGTTGGGGCCCCATCCCTGGAGGTGTTTAAGCCCAGGCTGGATGAGGCTCTGGGCAGCCTGATGTAGTGTGGGGTGCCCCTGCCCATGGCAGGGGGGTTGGAACTGGCTGATCCTTGTGCTCCCTTCCAACCCTGCCCGTTGCTACGATACTATGAACTTTGCTAATGAGCTCAGTCAATGTGATGGAGTCACTTGAGTTGGCTACTCCTGTTTGCCACAGAGGGGCTTTGCTGAATACTTTGCATGGAGACATTTGTGACCCAGTCAAACTGCTCAGGAAAGGGGCTGGGAAATACTTGAGCAGCTTGGTGCGTGCTCTGCTAACGACATGGCAAACCTGAGCCAGAAGGGTAACAACTTTGCTTTCAGCCATTCATACTGCCTCCCTTTGTTCCTAGGACTTGGAAGACTTTTGCTTCAGGTTTTGCATAAACCACTTGACTGTTGTGACACAAACTCAAGGCTTTGCAGAAATGGACCACGACCTCCTGAAGAACTTCATCAGCAAGGCGAGCCGAGTGGGAGCGTTCCGAAACTGAGGGCTGACTGCCCCCCACCCCACTGAGCATCAGCCTCCTCCCTCCTGGAAATGCTTCTTTGGAGAGCTTCTCTGTGGCCACCATCTTCTGAGGCTTGGAGAGAAAGACTCAGGGCCCATCAGCTTAGGAACCATGGCAGAAGCTTCCTCATGTGTAGGCTTTGGCAAGGTGGGGAGAGGAAGGCTGCGTGGTGGGAACACCGCTGCCAGCAGGCAGAGTGTCACAACAGGAATCTGGAAGCCAAGCAACCTAAGCTCTCTGCATCCTCCCTGGGGGGCTATTGGGGTCTTTTTTTTAAGCAACCTGCATTTGAGTTTTGTGGGAGAGTGACCTGTTTGCTGCTAAAACTGTCTCAATATACTCTTAACACCAAGCTGAAGTTAATAGGCCCTGGTGGGCGTCTCTGGCCTCGCTTCATCGTCTGGGGAAGCTACCAGCTTGCTTTTCTGAACACAGGATGAAGTCATCATGGGGTGTTTTTTTTGAGGATAAGAGGCTTCCTAGTTGGTGGGAGGATGTGTGTCACTTGGTGTTTATTTGGAGGGTGAATGTGCAAGTCCTGAAGAGCTTCAGCTGGACATGACACTTCTGAGTTCCTGGCACTTACTGCCTGGTGTTCCAGACAGAATGGGGGGGTGGGGGGGAAAGTGTTGCTTTCCATGACACCCCAAGCACACTCCCTGGCACCCTGATGGGCCAGGAAGCACTCACAGTACTTGTCTGGATGTGAGTGACTGTGCTCTGTGTTTTGGTGCTCAGAAAAACATCTGGTGGCTTGTTACTAAGAAAAAGAAAGCCAACCAAAATCTCAAGATAGCAAAGGTCCTGATTGGTTTTTCCTGCCCTGCTATCTAGTGCCAGACAAATCATCCTAAGAAAAGTGGAGAAGCAGACAACTTCAAAGTGATAAAAACAGGGCTTAGCAGTAAAGCAAAGAGTGGAACATTGTGTTCCACGTGACAGTAAGGACACCTTGTCCAAATACTTCCTTTCAGTTCTCCTTTGGGCAGTGCTGTGGTGACCAAGCACACCATTTACACTGTGTGCCTGCTGCAGTGAGAGAGGAGCTGCCCTCTGGCTGTGCCCCTCTCTCATCACTGACCACTGAGGGGACCAGAAAGCTTTGACACCATCCCCCACAGCAAACTCCTGGCCAAGCTGGCAGCCCCTGGCCTGGACAGCAGCTCTCTAGGCTGGGTTAGAAACTGGCTGGAGGCTGAGCCCAGAGAGTGGTGGTGAATGGTGCCACAGCCAGCTGGCAGCCAGGCACCAGTGGTGTGCCCCAGGGATCAGTGCTGGGCCCCATCCTGTTCAATATCTTTATTGATGACCTGGATGAAGGCATTGAGTCCATCATCAGTAAATTTGCAGATGACACCAAGCTGAGGGCAGGAGTTGATCTGTTAGAGGGTAGGAGAGCTCTGCAGAGGGACCTCGACAGGCTGGGCAGAATCCAAGGGCATGAGATTGAACACATCCAAGTGCTGGGTGCTGCACATTGGCCACAACAACCCCATGCAGAGCTACAGGCTGGGGTTAAAGTGACTGAGAGCAGCCAGGCAGAGAGGGACCTGGGGGTGCTGGTTGATGGTAGGCTGAACATGAGCCAGCAGTGTGCCCAGGTGGCCAAGAAGGCCAATGGCATCTTGGCCTGCAACAGGAACAGTGTGGCCAGCAGGAGCAGGGAGGTCATTGTGCCCCTGGACTCTGCACTGCTTAGGCCACACCTTGAGTCCTGTGTCCAGTTCTGGGCCACTCAGGTTAGGAAAGATGTTGAGTTGCTGGAAGGTGTCCAGAGAAGGGCAACAAAGCTGGGGAGGGGTCTGGAGCACAGCCCTGTGAGGAGAGGCTGAGGGAGCTGGGGTTGCTTAGCCTGCAGAAGAGGAGGCTCAGGGGAGACCTTCTTGCTCTCTACAACTCCCTGAAGGGAGGCTGTAGCCAGGTGGGGGTTGGTCTCTTCTCCAGGCAGCCAGCACCAGAACAAGTGTCTCGATGTCCTTCTTAAACTGAGGGGCCCAGAACTGGACACAGGACTCAAGGTGTGGCCTAACCAGTGCTGAGTCCAGGGGCACAATGACCTCCCTGCTCCTGCTGGCCACACTCTTCCTGACCCAGGCCAGGATGGCATTGGCCTTATCTTCATTGACATCAAACATTAAAAACACCCAGCAGTAGAGAAGAGGCTTTCTGATGTGGTTTGTGCTACTTTTGGATGGGTGATAACACAGGAAGCAGTTTCTGGAGCATGGTAGCTCTTGAAAACAAGTTGTGCTTCAAAAACAAAACCAAAAGGCAGTCAGGTAGCAGAGAACAGCATGGGCTGGGAAGGGAGGAGAAGTTCCTTTCCTGATCAGGTTTGAAAAGAAACTGACACCTGGAGCAAATTGAAAACCTAGAAATGATGGGGCCTACCAAGAGCAGAATGGGAGGCAGAGAGACCTTCCCTGGTCTGAGAGCCCATCCACCAGGGGAGGTTTAAGCTGGAGGTTAGGAAGTTCTTCCCAGCAAGAGAGATTGGCCATTGGGATGTGCTGCCCAGGGAGGTGGTGGAGTCACCATCCCTGGAGGTGTTTAGGAGGAGACTGGATGAGGCACTTGGTGCCATGGTTTAAGTTGGTTAGATGGTGTTGGATGATAGGTTGGACTCTGTGATCTCGAGGGTCTTTTCCAACCTGGTTAATTCTGTGTTTGTGTATGAGGGATGAGGATTCCCTTCTCACAATGTTCCTTTCTCAGTGATTCTTTCTGTAGAGAAGTGTGCCTGGATTTCCAAGCCAGCTTGAACTTTTTTCCCCTCTGCATTCACCACCATGAAGCATAACCACAGAGGAGCAGATGCAGTCTTGTCCTGTCTGTTCTTTAGGACACTTGCCTTGTGGCTCATCAGAAGAGATTCTCACTTCCCAACCTGCTCTTCCTGAAGGCTTCCTGTTCAGAGCTGACTGATAAGTGAATGATTGTCCAGAGATGCTTTATTGCTTTTTTACCTCCTTTCCTTCCTTATTTCTGAAAGGAAGCAGTGAGGGGGGAGAAATGGTCTGTAAGTGAGGCACAACAGCAGAGATTTGTTGAGGAGAGCAGACTCAAGGGGCTCCAGGTAAAAACAGTGTGATTAGCATCATAGCATCTGACTGAACAGCTCCTGCTCCATCACCACCCTTTCTGCAGCCGTCCCAGAGCTGGGGGCAGGACCCTCACCAGCCAAGATACCACCCAGAGAAGCTCAGCCCCAGCCACCTGTGGATGATATTGGAGCAGTCATCAATCCTGTCCCTAACAGCCGGGGGGCCAGCAGGCCCCCCGGCCTTTGGAGTCACCACCACCAACACCCAGTGTGCACCAGGGGCACTCACCAGGGAGGAGAGGAGGATCCTCAGCCCAGATGGGCTCAGCTTGGGGCTGCTGCCCTTCCTGGGGGGGATTAAATAGGGCAGTGGGTGGGGAGAGCAAAGTGTCCACAGCTGGGCTGGGAGGAGACTCCAAGAGAGCCCAGGTGATGTGGGTTTGAGGGGGAAAATGGAGCAGGTGAGGGACTTTAGGGTGTCAGGGAGTGACAGGACTAGGGGGAATGGAATAAAATAGAAATGGGTAGATTCAGATTGGATGTTAGGAAGAGAGATTGGCCATGGGAATGTGCTGCCCAGGGAGGTGGTGGAGTCACCATCCCGGGAGGTGTTTAGGAAGAGCCTGGATGAGGCACTTGGTGCCATGGTTTAGTTGATCAGATGGTGTTGGGTGAGAGGTTGGACCCCATGGTCTCAGAGGTCTTTTCCAACCTGGTTAACTCTGTGATTCTGTGATTCTCTTGACACCAGTCCCTGCAGGTGTGAGAGGAAGGATGAGGCAAGCAGACAGTAGGACTTTCTAAGAGGGAAGAAGTTGCTTTGGAAATGCTGTGTTAAAAACTTCCATTAGAGGCATCTGCCTCAGACTCTCCCTGCACATATACTGGCTCCTCTCCTGCTAATACAAGCATGTTCTGCCAGCCTCTCAGTCATTAGTCCAACTTCCTCCAGCAGTGTAAGGCCACACTGCAGCAGCTGTGGCAGTGTTTTGTGTTCAAACAGATCTGCTCAACAGCTTACCAGAACAGAATGCAGTCTCATCCAAACCACAGCTTCCTGGGAAGGGGAGAGCAGTTTTGCCCAGTGTGTGCTTCAAAGCCACTGGACTCAGGCACACAGTGGAGCTTAACACAGACAGCAGCACAGTGGCATGGTAGGGCAAACCTCCTATGATGTAGGCCAGCACTAATCCTGCCAGAACACAGACAGAAAGCAATGCTGTGTAAGCTGGGGCTGGGCAGTTTGGTGTTATGGTTAAGCCAGGGGTGGCTGGAGCAAAGTCTGCCCTTTTCAGTCCTGGGCTCAAGAACTGCCAGAGCCAGCTGCAAGCATTCTCTTAGTCATAGCAGCACCCAGAGGGTGCAGTGCCCAGTGCAGGGCCCAGCCTTCGGGCAGCAGTTTGGACTAGGTCCTGCCCACATGCATGGCACTGTGCTGGCACACAGCCAGCCTCACGAGGACAGGGAACCAGTTGGGGCACCCATGCCACTCACAAGGGCTGCTTGCTCAGGCTGGCCTTCCCAACAGCTGGCACTACAAAAAGTCCCTCCAAATGTCTCTGCTCTTTTACTTCAAAGACCCAAACAAACTGTGAGTGTGAATTGCTTTTAACTCAGCCTCTGATCAAAACCATTCTCTGCTCTAGGGAGATCCTTGCTCCCCAGAGACACCACTCCATGGAGTGATAGTACTGGAGCAGGGTACCACTGTCCTGGGCAGGCTCAAGCTCATCACACAGTAGCTCAGCACCTCCTCACAGTCTCAGGCTGTGCCAGGGGAGGTTTAGGTTGGATGTTAGGAGGAAGTTCTACACAGAGAGAGTGATTGCCCATTGGAATGGGCTGCCTGGGGAGGTGGTGGAGTCACCATCACTGGAGGATTTCAGGAGGAGACTTGATGGGGTGCTTGGTGCCATGGGTTAGTTGTTTGAGTGGTGTTGGATTGGTTGATGGGTTGGACACGATGATCTTGAAGGTCTCTTCCAACCTGGTCTACTCTATTCTATTCTATTCCATTCCATTCCATTCCATTCCATTCTCCTGCAGCCAAAGGGGCAATGCTTCCTTAGCAAGGCAGTTTGGGCTTCATAGAACCGGTAGTCTCACTCACTTTTTGTCAGTTTGCTTCCTTTGTGCTCCCAGTTCCAGCCTGCTGTAGACAGTAAAGCCTTGGGAGAGCTCTGCAGAGGGACCTTGCCAGGCTGGACAGATGGGCAGAGTCCAAGGGCATGAGACTGAACACAGCTCAGTGCCAGGTTCTGCACATGGGCCACAAGAACCAAGAGGGGATTGGATGTGGAGGTTGTAGCCAGGTGGGGGTTGGTCACTTCCCCAAGGCAACCAGCACCAGAACAAGAGGACACAGTCTCAGGCTGCACCAGGGGAGGTTTAGGCTGGAGGTGAGGAGAAAGTTCTTCCCAGAAAGAGAGATTGGCCATTGGAATGTGCTGCCCAGGGAGGTGGTGGAGTCACCATCCCTGGAGGTGTTCAAGAGGGGATTGGATGTGGCACTTGGAGCCATGGTTTAGTTAGTCCTGCGGTGTTGGGTGCTAGGTTGGACTTGCTGATCTCTGAGGTCTTTTCCAGCCTTATTGATTCTCTGATTCTGTGCTTTCCAGACCTGGTGCAAAGCCAGTAGTTTCCATACACATTTGCATTTGTATCTGCCTAAAACTAAGGCACTGAAAATGTATTTTTAGAGGGGGCAGGGCCTGGCAAGTCAGCCACTGCCCTTTGTGCTCTGAGCTTTGTCATGACTGCCAGAGCTGCAAATAGCACCTTGAGTTCTGCAGAGGCATGAGTCACAGGCACCTATGGACTCCAATGAAGTGATGGCAGGGAGCCTGCAAAGCTGGCAGGGCCAATGCCAGACACACAGCCCACAAAGTCATGGTGGCTTACACTGCAGCTTTGACATCCTGGGCTGCTTTCAAGAGCTCTGCCAGAGCTGAAAGCAGAGTGGTGAAATGACAGGAACACTCCTAAATGTGGACACCAGCTTCTCTGGAGGAGTGCCTCCAGCACCTCTTCAACAGCAGTGACCCAGACTGTAGCACAGGCCTGCACCTGCCAGGCCCTGATGAGCCTGGAAAGAGCTCTGGTGAGAACAATGCCCTCATCTGAATGGGCTGCCCAGGGAGGTGGTGGAGTCACCATCCCTGGAGGTGTTCAGGAGGAGACTTGATAGGGTGCTTGGTGCCATGGTTGAGTTGATTAGATGGTGTTGGGTGCTAGGTTGGACTTGATGATCTTGAAGGTCTCTTCCAACCTGGTTTATTCTATTCCTATTCCTATTCCTATTCTATTCCTGTTCTATTCCTCTCCTCTCCTCTCCTCTCCTCTCCTCTCCTCTCCTCTCCTCTCCTCTCCTCTCCTCTCCTCTCCTCTCCTCTCCTCTCCTCTCCTCTCCCCTCCTCTCCTCTCCCCTCCTCTCCTCTCCCCTCCTCTCCTCTCCCCTCCCCTCCTCTCCCCTCCCCTCCCCTCCCCTCCTCTCCTCTCCCCTCCCCTCCTCTCCCCTCCCCTCCCCTCCTCTCCCCTCCCCTCCCCTCCCCTCCCCTCCCCTCCTCTCCCCTCCTCTCCCCTCCTCTCCCCTCCTCTCCTCTCCTCTCCTCTCCTCTCCTCTCCTCTCCTCTCTCCCCTCCTCTCCTCTCCCCTCCTCTCCCCTCCTCTCCCCTCCCCTCCCCTCCTCTCCTCTCCTCTCCTCTCCTCTCCTCTCCCCTCCTCTCCTCTCCCCTCCTCTCCTCTCCTCTCCTCTCCTCTCCCCTCCTCTCCTCTCCCCTCCTCTCCCCTCCTCTCCCCTCCTCTCCCCTCCTCTCCCCTCCCCTCCCCTCTCCCATTCCATTCCAATGAAGTTGCCTTCTCAGCTAATAAAAGGAAGCTCCCAACTCTGAATCTTTTTAAAAGCTCTTTTATTTGTCTTGAAAGGAGAGAAACTGATTAGTTGTATAAAAGACTATTGTACATTTGATGCAAAGCCTTCAGTCTGAACAACAGAAGAAATCACACATAGTCACAGTAAAGAAATCATCAGTCTGGTTTGGTACTGGACTCTGTAAGGTCACCACTCCAGCCACAGGATCCTGGAAGAACTTCAATGGCTGTAACAGAGCTTATGGTCAGTGTACCCCAATGGTAACACACATCCTTCCTGCAAGACACTGTGCAAAGTGAGGTCAGAAGCACAAGGTACTCCTGCTCCTCCTGTACATCTGTCAGGAGTGAGGGTGAAGCCACACTGAGACTTAAAAGGAATCCCCCACTCAGTTTCATTGGAGAACTTACTGGCACAGCAGTGTGCTGCTGGGAGAGTTGGAGCAGGGTCTAGGACTAGCTTCTGCTCAGCACAAGAACTGATCTTGAAGGTGTCCTAGTTTAAGTACTCTGGGGTCAGGTAAAACAGTTTCTCCCTGGCAAAGGCATGGGGGGGAGGTGTTTGTGTAATGGCTAGCAGCACTTTCCTGCTACAGCTGTTCTAAGTCTCTGCCAAAGCTGAAGTTCATTCCAAGGGGGGATTTCAAAGTGAGCCTCCCTTTGGTTTATTGGTGTTTCACTCTCCTGGAAGGAAAACCTGTGCTTCCCCTAAGCAGCTGTCTTGCAAACACTCTGTGACTGCAAGGCAAATTCCACCACTGGGCTCAGCAACTGAACCCAGTTTGGGTTGGTTGGGGGGGTTGGGGTTTTTCTTTGCTAGCTGTGGCAGTTCCCAAGTTGCCTTCTCAGCTAGGTAAGGCAGAATGATTTTCCCAGGTGGGCTCACTGAGCCAGGCTTCTGTGCAGGCACTGCAGGGAGGCCTGTGGGAGATGCCCTGTGCTTCTGGAGACACCAGGCTGCTCTTAGCTGGAAGCCAGCTGGCTACACTCCTCAGCTCTCAGCTGCAGGGAAGAGGCTTGGTGCCTGCTTCTCAAGCTCTTTGGCTTGACTACAGTCAGGTGAAACACTCAAGGGACTAAGGGAACTCTGCACCATGAGAATGTTGAACCCCCTCTGTGTACCAGGTGGCATTTGAGACTGGAGCTCCTTTTGTCTCTTCTAATGACTGAGACATTTCCAAGTCAACAAAGTGCAACAGGGAGGACTTGGTCTGTGGGAACAAGCTGCAGCTTCTGGCAAGAGGCTCTGTGGGATTCAGGGATGAATCTCTCTCTGGGGGGATTCAGGGATGAATCTCTCTGGGATTCAGGGATGAACCTATGTGGGATTCTGGGATGAGTCTCTGGGGGATTCTGGGATGAATCTCTGTGGGATTCTGGGATAGATCTCTCTCTGTGGGATTCTGGGATGAATCTCTGTGGGATTCTGGGATGAGTCTCTGTGGGATTCTGGGATGGATCTCTGTGGGATTCTGGGATGGATCTCTGTGGGATTCTGGGATAGATCTCTCTCTGTGGGATTCTGGGATGGATCTCTGTGGGATTCTGGGATGAATCTCTGTGGGATTCTGGGATAGATCTCTCTCTGTGGGATTCTGGGATGGATCTCTGTGGGATTCTGGGATGAATCTCTGTGGGATTCTGGGATGAATCTCTGTGGGATTCTGGGATGGATCTCTGTGGGCTTCACACTCCCTGCAAATGGATCTGGTTAAGCCAGTGAACTGCCCTCTGAAATGGCCCTGGGGTGAGAGCTGGAGAAGGGAAATGAACCAAACCCTAAGCCCTGGTTTCAGTAGTATGGCTCCACAACGAGTTCACTCTCAGCTCAGGTGGCACTTCTGACCTGATGCCCTGACTCTGCAAGGTCTGTGGACTGCTGTGCAGCTGAAGTCAAAGGGGATCAGAAAGCACTCATTGCATACAGAGACAGGAATCCTTGCAGCATCTGGCCCCTCATTTGCAACATTTCCAAGCAACAGATAAAAAAAAATCATCACCTAAAAATGAACTCTGAAGGAAACAAAGGAACAACCTTAGTGCATTTCAAATCACTGGAGCTAACACTTTTGTCTTCAGGCAGAGACATTCAGTCCAGCTAGACTGAACAGGCTTCAATCAGTGATGCTGCAGTAAGAAGCTAAGACACCTTGCCAAGGCTGGTTTTAATGTCCTCCCCCCCACCCCCCCAAAAAAAATAGATATATAAATTAAGTTCAGTGGCTTGCTTTGTATATATAATGCTACATCAGGAGGCAAAGTCTCATGAAACACTGCAGAAGTCCAAATGCTTTCATCTAGGGAGTCTGGGGGAAACAAACCAAACCAAAAGGCAACTAAAAAAAAAGCAACTCAGGTAATGAAGGCTGCCAAACAAACAGACAAACAACCAGCCCAATCTAAGAGGACCTGCAGTGCAGCCCCTGGTCCTGAGAAGAAGCTCACTTGTCTTCACTGGCTGAGGTATCATTTCCATCCTGCAGCTTCTGCTTTTGCATTCGGGTTCGAGTGGAGGCTGGAACAAGGCAAAAACAAACCAGGGCACAGAATGGCATTAGAATGGAACAGAACAGAACAGAACAGAACAGAACAGAAGAGAACAGAATAGAATAGAATAGAATAGAATAGAATAGAATAGAATAGAATAGGACAGAACAGAATAGAACAGAACAGAATAGAATGGAATAGAACAGAACAGAACAGAACAGAATAGAATAGAACAGGATAGAATAGAATAGAATAGAATAGAATAGAATAGAATAGAATAGAATAGAATAGAATAGGTTGGAAGAGACCTTCAAGATCATCAAGTCCAACCTATCACCCAGCACCACCTAATCAACTCAACCATGCAACCAAGCATCCTGTCAAGTCTCCTCCTGAACACCTCCAGGGATGGTGACTCCACCACCTCCCCAGGCAGCCCATTCCAATGGGCAATCACTCTCTCTCTGTGCAGAACTTCTTCCTAACATCCAACCTAAACCACCCCTGGTGCAGCCTGAGGCTGTGTCCTCTTGTTCTGGTGCTGGCTGCCTGGGAGAAGAAACCAACCCCCGCCTGGCTACAACCTCCCTTCAGGGAGTTGTAGAGAGCAATAAGGTCACCCCTGAGCCTCCTCTTCTCCAGGCTAAGCAACCCCAGCTCCCTCAGCCTCTCCTCACAGGGCTGTGCTCCAAACCCCTCCCCAGCTTTGTTGCCCTTCTCTGGACACCTTCCAGCAACTCAACATCTTTCCTGAACTGAGGAGCCCAGAACTGGACACAGGACTCCAGGTGTGGCCTATTAGGCACTTTCTTCACTGTTACACAGGACATGAGGACTGTCAGGATTTGTAATGTAGGAGTACTGATGGACAGCTGGATGAACATGAGCCAGCAGTGTGCCCAGGTGGGCAAGAAGGCCAAGGGCATCCTGGCCTGCATCAGGAATACTGTGGCCAGCAGGAGCAGGGAAGTCATTGTGCCCTGTGCTCAGCACTGGTTAGGCCACACCTTGAGTCCTGTGTCCAGTTCTGGGCTCCTCAGTTTAAGAAGGACATAGAGACACTTGAACGTGTCCAGAGAAGGGCAACAAAGCTGGGGAGGGGTCTGGAGCACAGCCCTGTGAGGAGAGGCTGAGGGAGCTGGGGTTGCTTAGCCTGGAGAAGAGGAGGCTCAGGGGAGACCTTCTTGCTGTCTACAGCTACCTGAAGGGAGGTTGTAGCCAGATGGGGGTTGGTCTCTTCTACCAGGCAACCAGCACCAGAACAAGAGGACACAGTCTCCAGCTGTGCCAGGGGAGGTTTAGGCTGGAGGTGAGGAGAAAGTTCTTCCCAGCAAGAGAGATTGGCCATTGGAATGTGCTGCCCAGGAAGGTGGTGGAGTCACCATCCCAGGAGGTGTTCAAGAGGGGATTGGATGAGGCACTTGGTGCCATGGTTTAGTTAGTCCTGAGGTGTTGGGTGACAGGTTGGACTTGATGATCTCTGAGGTCTTTTCCAACCTCACTGACTAGGATTCTATTTCCCCTGGATCCATACTCACACCTATCTCAATGAGCAAACCCTTGCTAGGGAAGAATTTTTCATGGGTAAATCTGTTCAGATTCTGCTGGAGGGTTAGAGTGCCAGGGCAGACCAAGTGTGCTCCTCTCTCAAGTGTTCTTCACAGAGAGAGCTGTTGGCCATTGGAATGTGCTGCCCAGGGAGGTGGTGGAGTCACTGTCCCTGGAGGTGTTCAAGAGGGGATTGGATGTGGCACTTGGTGCCATGGTTCAGTCAGGAGGTCTGTGGTGCCAGGTTGGACTGGATGATCTTTGAGGTCTCTTCCAACCTTGGTGATTCTCTGATTCTGAATGGGGCTGTTCTGCTTTCCATGAGCTAGATCTGAGTTTCATTTGACAAGGAGAAAAGTGATTCCAGACCATCTAAAAGAAATGCTGAGCCACAGCAGAAGACACAGCTGTTTGACACAGCATTTTAGCATGCAAGAGGGGAAAGCAACACACACAACTACACAGAATTTCCCTCTGGATGCAATTTTCCTCTACCCCACTGATACTATCTGAAAAAATGATGTCCTGGCCAACTAAATGCTGCAGAAGTGCCTCCTGCTTTCTACCTGCAAGCTCTCAGCTAAGGATTGTCAGCAGAACAGACAGTAAATCCCTGGCAAGCATTTAATTCCATGTCAAGAGTCCCAGTGTCATGCTCCAGTTTCCTGCTCAGATGTAATCCACCACCCCCTATGCTGCTGTGCCATTTAAAGCCCTCCAGAAAGGCTTCTGAGGGTTCCCACTTTGTGATCTGCATGTTTGAGATGGAAATGGAGCAAGGAGAAGAAAGGAGCCAGCACAGAAAACGAAGCAAGTCCCTGAAATGACATCAGGGCTGAGCAATGTGTGGATCTGAGTGGGTACAAACTGCTTGATCCAAGGCACCCACTGCTGTGCAGCTAATGAAAATAATACTCACTCATTTCTGCAAGCTTTTGTTGGAACTTGGACTCCTGGGGTAGGTGTTTGCTGCAGAGAGAAAGCATTATGATTAAAAGGCAGTCTGAAAAGAAGCACCTTTTCACCCTCCTAATCTCACTCTAAATCAAGGTTAGTTGATGCCAGTGCTATTGCCTTCTCTTACACACACTCAAACCCTTTGTTGCCATCACTAAGCTGAAGAGCTGCTTGGTTGCTCATTCCTCTGATGAGACTGACTGAAGACAACAGCATGGCTGGGGAGGGACTGCTCAGGATCTCAGGTAGTGATGGGACTAGGGGGAATGGAATGAAGCTGGAGGTGAGGAGGAAGTTCTTCCCCAGGAGAGTGGTGAAGCCCTGGAATGGGTTGTCCAGGGAGGTGGTTGAGGCCCCATCCCTGGAGGTGTTTAAGCCCAGGCTGGATGAGGCTCTGGCCAGCCTGATCTAGTGTGGGGTGTCCCTGGCCATGGCAGGGGGGTTGGAACTAGATGATCCTTGTGGTCCCTTCCAACCCTGCCTGATGCTATGGTTTAGCCACTCAGCAGCAGCACTGGGATGCTGGATGTCCAGCCTCTGAATACATCTTTGCTTCTGACCTCAAAGGATCTACCTGACAAATATTATGCTACCACCCCTGTGCTGGGCTACACCCATCCTGGGGGGAGGGCTGAGAGAGCCCTGCTACCCCAGGGGACATAACAAACCTGATCCAGGTGAACAGAGAGGGACTTGGTTTCCCCCTGCCAGAAGGAGGGGTCCCCCAGGTGGAAGGTGGGCTGTTCCACTCCCCCTCCCTGTCCAGCAAGCCTATACAAAGGAAGACACTGAGGCCATCTTTCTCTTTGCTCCTGCCTGGCCTGTTCAAAAGAACCAAGAACTGCTGCTGGCCTCCTGCTTCTGCCACGTGGTCAGGCCTGGTCTTCTCCCTGCTGCATCCAGGCTTCTCTGAAGGACTGAAATCCACATCCACCGAGGCAGACACAAGGCCATCCAAGTTTGGCTTGGGGTATTCTCCTATTCATCCTTGTTCCTTACCCTTGTAAACCCTCCCTCTTACTGCTGTATGTATATGTGTTGTTAAAAAACTTACTTCTCCTGCTTCCAAACCAACTGCAGGGTATTCTGTGGTAGATTAAACTCCAGTCTCTTCGGTGGGGGTAGGGAGGAATTCTTGGGGTTTTGTTTTGCTGCCATATGACCTCTTAAACTCCAATTAAGGCTCAAACCACCACACACCACTGCACCAGAGTGGCTGGAGAGTGGCCAGGCAGAGAGGGACCTGAGGGTACTAGTTGAGAGTAGGCTGAACATGAGCCAGCAGTGTGCCCAGGTGGCCAAGACGGCCAATGGCATCCTGGCTTGCATCAGGAACAGTGTGGCCAGCAGGAGCAGGGAAGTCATTGTGCCCCTGGACTCAGCACTGGTTAGGCCACACCTTGAGTCCTGTGTCCAGTTCTGGGCCCCTCAGTTTAGGAAAGATGTTGAGTTGCTGGAAGGTGTCCAGAGAAGGGCAACAAAGCTGGGGAGGGGTCTGGAGCACAGCCCTGTGAGGAGAGGCTGAGGGAGCTGGGGTTGCTTAGCCTGCAGAAGAGGAGGCTCAGGGGAGACCTTCTTGCTCTCTGCAACTACCTGAAGGGAAGTTGTAGCCAGGTGGGAGATGGTCTCTTCTCCCAGGCACCCAGCACCAGAACAAGAGGACACAGTCTCAAGCTGTGCCAGGGGAGGTTTAGGCTGGATGTTAGGAAGAAGTTCTTCTCAGCAAGAGAGATTGGCCATTGGAATGTGCTGCCCAGGGAGGTGGTGGAGTCACCATCCCTGGAGGTGTTTAGGAGGAGACTGGATGGGGTGCTTGGTGCCATGGTTTAGTTGATGAGATGGTGTTGGGTGATAGGTTGGACTTGATGATCTCAAAGGTCTTTTCCAACCTGGTTAATTCTGTATCCTACCCTATCCTACCCTACCCTATCCTATCGTATTCTATTCTATTCTATTCTATTCTATTCTATTCTATTCTATTCTATTCTATTCTATTCTATTCTATTCTAATCCTATCCTATTCTAGTCTATCCTATCCTATTCTATCCTATCCTGTTCTATTCTATTCTATCCTATCCTATTCTAGTCTATCCTATCCTATTCTATCCCATTCTAGTCTACTCTACTCTGCTCTACACTGCTCGCCTCTCATTTAGTGCATTTACTCAAGCTCACAAACTAACACAAGCTGAGATTTCAGGAAGAAGCTAGGACAGAAGGCCCTGAGAAGCAAATAAATGGCTGTGAGGTGACCAGAGCACTGAGAGCAATCTCTCACCTCCCATCTGCTTCGTCCTGCCCTTCTATATCGAAGCGCAGCCTCTTCAGCGGCTTGGGAGCGGTGCCCCCCTCCGCGCTGCGTTTCAGCTGCCCATCGCTGCTGCCCAGCATCTGGTTTATCTTCTGAAACTTGTCAGAAGTCTGAAGGGACAAGAAAAATAGGCAAAGAATTGCAAATGAATCCTGAAAGCCACCCAAAGTTATCCTCTGAAACTACTCAGAAGTCTGAAGGCACAAGAAAACAGGAAAAGAATGGCAAAGGGATCCTGAAGCCAGCCAAACCTGCCAGAGGGCTGGAGCACCTCTCCTGGGAGGACAGACTGAAGGAGTTGGGGCTGTTCAGTCTGGAGAAGAGAAGGCTCCCAGGTGACCTAATGGTGGCCTTCCAGGATCTGAAGGGGGCCTCCAAGAAGGCTGGGGAGGGACTGCTCAGGACATCAAGTAGTGATGGGACTAGGGGGAATGGAATGAGCTGGAGGTGGGGAGATTGAGGCTGGAGGTGAGGAGGAAGTTCTTCCCCATGAGAGTGGTGAAGCCCTGGAATGGGTTGTCCAGGGAGGTGGTTGGGGCCCCATCCCTGGAGGTGTTTAAGCCCAGGCTGGATGAGGCTCTGGCCAGCCTGATCTAGTGTGGGGTGTCCCTGCCCATGGCAGGGGGGTTGGAACTGGATGATCCTTGTGGTCCCTTCCAACCCTGCCTGATTCTGTGACAGATTATCCTCTATAAAAAAAAGAGATCAATCAGGAGTGCTAAAGCTCTGCAGTTTAAGAACTCTTCTGTCAAAACAACTACATAATATGTAAAACATTTTGAGAGTGAAAGGTGGGGATTTGAAAGGAGTGGCCAGGACACCCCCCCTGGAGTCTTTGTGCTTACAGACTCCATAAAATACCACCTGAAATGTAGAGACTCTGACAGGTCACTCCTGCAGCTGTCAGCAGGCTGGCCCCATGCCTCCTGAAGTTACAGGCATTCAAGGCAAGACTTTTACAAGCATTACAAACTGTGGCAGTGTAGGCTGGCTGCCTCCTGCTGCTGCCACACCAGTTACACCTCCAGTGTCCTGAGGGTCCAGCCCAGTGGGTGGGCACAGGAAGCTGTGTGTTTCACGCCCATAATGTCCTGCTCCCTATAAATCTCTCTGTAACCTCTCTCACTTCTTCTTTCTTCCCTCCCTGCTCCCAGGAGAGATGCTCCCTATCTGGTAACAGTTATCTCAAGGCCTCTTAGGCCTGGCCAGGCCTAATGCCAGGAGGAGAAGGGGGAAGGGCAATCTCAGATCTGGCCAGCTGAGATTAGCCTGACAGTGGAGGGAGGGAAGAGCAAGCCCTGGGGGTTTTGGGTGTACCCTCAGATAGGGATAAAGGGAAGTGCTGGGAGGCTTCTGGGTGTGCTGTAAGGGACTCTGTATGCTTTGGGTTTCTTTTGTCACTGTGCTTGTAGCTCTCTGTATAACACTAATTGCTTTTCCATTTAAACTTTCTGCAATCCATTTGTGTGAGCCTCATTCTATTGCCCCTCTCAGGGGGCAGGAGAGGATCTGCCCAGCCTCAAACCAGGACACAAACTCACCCCAAATGATTCACCAATGGACACCAGAATCCTGCCAAATGAAAAAGAGAAGTGGTTATGATTCAGCTGCATTGAACAATGATCACAGCTTCCCCCAAACCTCTGCAGCTCAGCACAAAACACTGACACAGTTTCTTGCTCTCTCTCTCTGCATTAGCAGTGCAAACTACACTGTGCTGTGTTGAGAATGTTCATGTCTCTATGCAGTGCCTACAACTACCTGAAGGGAGCTTGTAGCCAGGTGGGGGTTGGTCTCTTCTCCCAGGCAATCAGCACCAGAGCAAGAGGACACAGTCTCAAGCTGTGCCAAGAGAAGTTTGGGCTGGATGTTAGAAAGAAGTTCTTCAGAGAAAGAGAGATTGGCCATTGGAATGTGCTGCCCAGGGAGGTGGTGGAGTCACCATCACTGGAGGTGTTCAAGAAGAGCCTGGATGGAGTGCTTGGTGCCATGGTTTAGTTGATTAGATGGTGTTGGGTGATAGGTTGGACTTGATGATCTTGAAGGTCTTTTCCAATCTGGTTTATTCCATTCCATTCCATTCCATTCCATTCCATTCCATTCCATTCCATTCCACTCCACTCCACTCCACTCCACTCCACTCCACTCCATCCTATCCCATCCCATCCCATCCCATCCCATCCCATCCCATCCCATCCCATCCTATCCTATCCTATCCTATCCTATCCTATCCTATCCTATCCTATCCTATCCTACTGAATCATCACAGCAACCATCACCACACAGTCAGAGAATACACTGTGGCTTGAAAGAATCAGAGGTCCCTGTAGTTTGCCCTAGGAAGTCACTTCACTTCTGGGCTACCCAGATAATCCTCCTTTCATTGTTATCTTTAGGTATGTGCTAATCAAAGCCATGCAGGACTTCAACCTAAACCACATGTTATTAATTTGACTTCTGTACACAGAGGAACAGGTGCAATGGGACTCACTTGACCCTACTTTGGACATAGAATAGAATGGAATGGAATGGAATGGAATGGAATGGAATGGAATGGAATGGAATGGAATGGAATGGAATAGAATAGAATAGAATAGAATTAAGCAGGTTGGAAAAGACCTTTGATATTCAAAGTTAGGCTTGACAGGACTCTGGGGCAACCTGATCTACTAGAGGATGTGCCTGCTCACTGCAGGGGGGTTGGACTAGATGACCTTTGGAGGTCCTTTCCAACCATGATTTGGTGTCATGCTTGTCTCCTAAGAACTAGCAACCAACAGCTGGAAATCCTCTGCTCTGTCAAATAAATGCTCTGAATCATTGTGTTCCACTGAAGTGTTTTCTCCTTAAATGAGGGTACCAAACTCCTCTGTGTTTTTCAGGCCTGTGACCCAGAGGCAAGAACATTTAAGCAACCAGGTCACAGAACCTCTCTTGGATGGGACTATTCTAAACAAGAAAAGAACTCCAGTCAACCAACACAAAACAAAGCAAAGCAAAGCAAAGCAAAGCAAAGCACAAAAACCCCAAACCAAACAAAAAACAAACCAAACCCAAACCAAAACCAAACCACCAAACCAAAAAGCAGACAAAACCAAACCAAACCAAACCACAAAAAAAACCAAACCAAACCAAACCCAAACAAACCAAAACCAAACCACCAAACCAAACCCAAACAAACCAAAACCAAACCACCAAACCAAACCCAAACAAACCAAAACCAAACCACCAAACCAAACCAAACCCAAACAAACCAAAACCAAACCAAACCCAAACCAAAACCAAACCACCACACCACCAAACCAATCCAAACCCAAACAAACCAAAACCAAACCACCAAACCAAACCAAACACAAACAAACCAAACAAACAAAAAACCACCCAAAAAACCCCACTAACAAGCAAGAAGACCTCCCTGAGCACACTGACTCAAGTGAAAAGTGTTCAAAGATGCCTAAAGATCCTAAGTACAGGACACAAACTCTTAACCAGAAGGGATAAAACAATGACAGAGCCTTGACTGTGCAGTGCTCTGATTTGCTTCCACTAAAATCCCCCAAATGCCTTTAATTTAGCCCAAGCAATGTCTGCCCAGAACTCACCTAGATCTTGGAGTCATCTTTGTGGGTGACTGAAAGGCATCAGAGAACTTGTATGGACTTTTTAAGGGTGAGATGTAGATGTTATTGCCAGCAGGGACACGCCGAGGGGAGTTGGAAAACTGGTAAGGGCTGCAAGGCATGTGTGGGATGGGTGACAGAGTGGGAGGCTGTGAACACAGAATTAGAAGAGTCATCAGGTTTTATTGTCTCTATGTTCCTATCCTGCTCAATAACCAACGCTCAACACAACAGAATACAATGGAATTAAGCAGGTTGGAAAAGACCTTTGAGATCATCGCGTCCAACCCATCACCCAACACCATCGAATCAACTAAACCATGGCACCAAGTGCCTCAGCCAGTCATCCAATGATGGTGACTCCACCACCTCCCTGGGCAGCACATCCCAATGGCCAATCTCTCTTTCTGGGAAGAATTTCTTCCTAACATCCAGCCTAAACCTCCCCTGCCACAGCTTGAGACTGTGTCCTGGTTGCCTGGGAGAAGAGACCAACCCCCACCTGGCTACAACCTCCCTTCAGGGAGCTGTAGAGAGCAAGAAGGTCTCCCCTGAGCCTCCTCTTCTGCAGGCTAAGCAACCCCAGCTCCCTCAGCCTCTCCTCACAGGGCTGTGCTCCAGACCCCTCCCCAGCTTTGTTGCCCTTCTCTGGACACCTTCCAGCAACTCAACCTCATTCCTGAACTGAGGGGCCCGGAACTGGACACAGGACTCAAGGTGTGGCCTAACAACTAAGAGCTTACCCTGTTGGAGGCATACTGCAAAATGTTTGTCTTCAGCTTCTGCATAAACACTAAGTTGTAGAAGACTATGATGGAGTCATACTGTTCTTCCCTGATAAGAACACGTTTGAAAGTCTACAGAGGGTGAGAAAATCATATGCAGGGGGGGGGGGGAAAAACAGAGACAATTTAGTATTTGATAAACTCATAAAGACACTCAAAAACCCTGTGTTAGATAAGAGCTAAGAGCAAAAGTGTTGCACAGAAGCCATTGCAGCTACTATTTAGAGCTGTTGTAAATTGCTGGGTTCCCCCCCCCCCCCCAACCATGTAGGAACATCAGACTTGGCAGCTTCTTCATGCACCAGCACAGCCCCCAGTGCAAAAGCAGTCCATCAGCAGTGTAACATTCCCCAGGTTGAAGCTCCATTTCCTTTCACACACAACTGTGCAAGGCTGAAAAAAAAAACCCCCCACAACAAAACCACCAACCCAACACCCCCCCCCCACTGCATCACTGTGGATAAAACAGTTGTGCAGGCTTGGAGGCAACGGTTTGAAGTGCGTCTGAGATGCACAAATACACTGTGAGAAGCTCTGCCAGTAAAAGGATGCCTACAGGTCAGTGAACAGTTTGAGTTTTTTCTACTCATTTGATTATCATTTTGTGGGGGGAAAATTAAGGAGAGTCAGGCCTTTGCAAAGAAAGGATCTTCTTTGGCATTGAATTAGGCCTGCAACATCTTTTACCCTTCCCAGAACACAGAACACAAAATCAGCCAGGGTGGAAAAGGCCTTTGAGATCATCGAGTCCAACCTATCACCCAACACCATCTAATCAACTTAAACCATGGCACCAAGCACCCCATCCAGGCTCTTTTAAAACATATATAGAGCTCCTCCTGGCTCTGCTGTCTCCAGAAGCTTTCTTTTGTGAATTACAAGTGCAGGTGTTGGGTTTGGCCTTTTTGGTTTAGACACAGGGGTGCTTGGTGCCAGGGTTTGGTTGATTAGATGGTGGTGGGTGATAGGTTGGACTCAAAGATTTCAGGGGTCTCTTCCAACCTGGTTAATTCCATTCCATTCCATTCCATTCTATTTTATTCTACTCTATTTCATTCCATTCCATTCTATTCCATTCTATTCCATTCCATTCTATTCTACTCCATTCCATTCCATTCTCTTCTCTTCTCTTTTCTCTTCTCTCTTTTCTCTTCTCTCCTCTTCTCTTTTCTCTTCTCTTTTCTCTTCTCTCTTCTCTTCTCTTTTCTCTCTTCTCTTCTCTATTCCATTCCACTCCATTCTATTCTATTCTATTCTATTCTATTCCATTCCATTCCATTCCATTCCATTCCATTTTATTCTACTCTATTTCATTCCATTCCATTCTATTCCATTCCATTCCATTCTATTCTACTCCATTCCATTCCATTCCATTCCATTCTCTTCTCTTTTCTCTTTTCTCTTCTCTTGTCTTTTCTCTTCTCTCTTCTCTTCTCTTCTCTCTCCTCTTTTTTCTTCTCTCTTCTTGTCTCTTCTCTTCTCTTTTCTCTTCTCTTCTCTTCTCTTCTCTTCTCTTCTCTTCTCTTCTCTTCTCTTCTCTTCTCTTCTCTTCTCTTCTCTTCTCTTCTCTTCTCTTCTCTTCTCTTCTCTTCTCTTCTCTTCTCTTCTCTTCTCTTCTCTTCTCTTCTCTTCTCTTCTCTTCTCTTCTCTCCTCTCCTCTTCTCTTCTCTTCTCTTCTCTTCTCTTCTCTTCTCTCCTCTCCTCTCCTCTTCTCTTCTCTTCTCTTCTCTTCTCTTCTCTTCTCTTCTCTTCTCTTCTCTTCTCTTCTCTTCTCTTCTCTTCTCTATTCCACTCCATTCCATTCCATTCTATTCTACTCGATTCCATTCCATTCCACTCCACTCCATCCCATCCCATGACACTTCTACAGAAGGATAACCTGAAGGCATTTCCCTACCTCTTGGTTTGTGTTGGGAAGCTCCTTGTACGCCGAAACGATGATCTTAAATCGAAGATCTACATTCTTTACTTTGCATATGCCATACATGGAGCACATCATTATCTGTGAAAGAAACAAGACAGGACAACTGGAAAGGCAGGAAAATTAATTCAGCTTAAATGAGTTCAGCTCCTTCATCTCAAATCCAGGAATCAGTTGATGAACTTTCCATTACTGACTGTGCTCTGTAAACTACAATGCAACTCAACTTCAGAAGGACTTCCAAGGATCTAAGTCAACCACTGTCCCTTCCATTTTTATCTGGCAAGCAACCAATTGCAGCTATCCTCATAGGATCATAGTATCAGTCAGGGCTGGAAGGGACCACGAGGATCAGCTAGTTCCAACCCCCCTGCCATGGGCAGGGACACCCCACAGGCTGGCCAGAGCCTCATCCAGCCTGGGCTTAAACACCTCCAGGGATGGGGCCTCAACCACATCCCTGGACAACCCATTCCAGGGCTTCACCACTCTCCTGGGGAAGAACTTCACCTTCTCAAACTCCTCTCACATCCTGCAATTTTAGGGTTGAGTAACATAACATTTGTCAGCCAGAGTAACAAAACATTTATCAGCCACACTAACCTAACATTTATCAGCCAGAGTAACAAAACATTTATCAGTCACACTAACCTAACATTTATCAGCCACAGATGCTGTCTTCCCAAAGAAAATCACTATCTCCTATCAGAAAATTCAGTGAGTCTTCATTATTTATAACATAGCTGTAAATGGTGTTTGAGGATCCCACAGTCTGTGACTGCCAGCTCTTAACTGAGGAAAGTCTTCACTCTGAATTAATTTCTCCTCTGAGAGATCAATAGGGAAATAAAGGCTCAGATTGCAGTGTCTAAGGCCTAAAGACTGTGTAATGTCACTTTCTCTTGTTGATGTTACCTGGTCCAAGTGCCTGTCTCTCATAAGTTCATACTCATTTTGCAGAGTGTGCTGGAAGAGGGTCCAGATCAAGGGCTCTAAGTCAGGATGTTCAGAGAGAAGCCGAGAGAACAGGCTACGGAGTCGAAGATAGGCCAGGAGGTACACTTCAGAAACAAAGACAAAACACAGAATCATAGAGTCAGTAAGGTTGGAAAAGACCTCAGAGATCATGGAGTCCAACCTAGCACCCAACACCATCGAATCAACTCAACCATAGCACCAAGTGCCTCATCCAGTCATCCAATGATGGTGACTCCACCACCTCCCAGGGCAGCACGTCCCAATGGCCAATCTCTCTTTCTATGAAGAACTTCTTCCTAACATCCAGCCTAAACCTCCCCTGGAACAGCTTGAGACTGTGTCCTCTTGTTCTGGTGCTGCTTGCCTGGCAGAAGAGACCAACCCCCACCCTACCTCCCTTCAGGTAGTTGGAGAGAGCAAGAAGGTCTCCCCTGAGCCTCCTCTTCTCCAGGCTCCCCCCAGCTCCCTCAGCCTCTCATCACAGGGCTTGTAATAACAAACTGAAATTGTAATAATAATAGCATCCAAAATAACTGGAACATGATGGAGGACACACAGCAGTTGAGCAGTCACCATCTCTCACTACAAAAAATTAAAAGCCATCAAATGCAGGTAGGAGAAGCCAAGTTCAAGCTGAAGTAAAAGGATTCTCCATGCAGCAGGCAGTGGACATAGAATTCCACACTAAATAATCATAGAACCACTGAGGTTGAAAAAGCCCTCAGAGATCACCAAGTCCAACCTGTCACCCAACACCTCAGGGCTACTAGACCCTGGCACCAAGTGCCACATCCAGTCCCCTCTTGAACACCTCCAGGGATGGTGACTCCACCTCCCTGGGTAGCCCATTCCAATGGCTAACAACTCTCTCTGTGGAGAACTTTCTCCTCAATGCTGCACCCCTTCTGTCCCTCTCCATTCAAAAAGAGACTGAAGAGGCATAGGTTGGACTTGATGATCTTGAAGGTCTTTTCCAACTGGGTTATTTCTTTTCTATTCTATTCTATTCTATTCTATTCTATTCTATTCTATTCTATTCTATTCTATTCTATTCTACTCTACTCCTATTCTATTCTATTCTATTCTACTCTACTCTACTCTACACTATTCAACTTGGAACATGAATGTACCAAGAGTTACCAAGTAGACACATTGGAAGAGGCTTGGGAAAACACCCCACCTGGAGAAAGTTTGGGAAAGCATTGAGGGGAAGCACCACCCATGCTTGCCCAGTTCCTACACTCCTCAAGACTTTGTGCTCACCCCTGGAAAAGGTACACTGAGATGAAAGGACCTCCCACCTGAGCCTATATGACCACTCTTACAAGCAGCAGCTAAGTGTCCAGTTTCAGCTTGCAGAGAGCAGAGTGCACACATGAACCTGCTGGCATCATTCTGCTGTTTCTTGCAGAGACAGCAGAGGGTTTGCACAGAGTTTACTACAGGTTCTGTTTCAAGAAATGCTCTGCTCCAAAACCCAGAAAGAATGAAGAGAAGAGAAGAGAAGAGAAGAGAAGAGAAGAGAAGAGAAGAGAAGAGAAGAGAAGAGAAGAGAAGAGAAGAGAAGAGAAGAGAAGAGAAGAGAAGAGAAGAGAAGAGAAGAGAAGAGAAGAGAAGAGAAGAGAAGAGAAGAGAAGAGAAGAGAAGAGAAGAGAAGAGAAGAGAAGAGAAGAGAAGAAAAAAGAGAAAAGATATTAGAATTAGAATTAGATAGAATAGAATAGAATAGAATAGAATAGAATAGAATAGAATAGAATAGAATAGAATAGACCAGACCAGGTTGGAAAAGACCTCAGAGATCATCAAGTCCAACCTATCACCCAACACCATCTAATCAACTAAACCATGGCACCAAGTGCCTCATCCAGACTCTTCCTAAACACCTCCAGTGATGGTGACTCCACCACCTCCCTGGGCAGCACATTCCAATGGCCAATCTCTCTTGCTGGGAAGAATTTCTTCCTAACATCCAGCCTGAACCTCCCCTGGTGCAGCTTGAGACTGTGTCCTCTTGTTCTGGTGCTGGTTGCCTGGGAGAAGAGACCAACCCCCACCTGGCTACAACCTCCCTTTCAGGGAGTTGGAGAGAGCAAGAAGGTCTCCCCTGAGCCTCCTCTTCTGCAGGCTAAGCAACCCCAGCTCCCTCAGCCTCTCCTCACAGGGCTGTGCTCCAAACCCCTCCCCAGCTTTGTTGCCCTTCTCTGGACACCTTCCAGCAACTCAACATCTTTCCTAACCCGAGGGGCCCAGACCTGGACACAGGACTCCAGGTGTGGCCTAAGCAGTGCTGAGTCCAGGGGCAGAATGATAAATGAGAGGAGCTGACACTGACATTTCAGTAGGTAGAGAAGCACCAAACCTTTTTTGTAGAAGAGGGAGAGGGAGGTAGACTTCTGTGGTTTCTGTGTTTGGGAGTTTGCAGCCTGCTGAGCATCCGGAGAAGAAGTAGCACCTGGAGAAGGTCCAGAGGCTTTCTTCTTAGGAGATCTCACAGGAGAAAGATAGCTGGAGATGCAACAAGTGTTAAGCACTTAACATCACAGGATAAAGAGACCATTTTATAGGGACAATACTAGCAGGAACTCTTCCCTCTTTCCAGCATGGGAAGAAACTGCTACTGCAATCTGTTATTTCCACATAGTGAGTTTTAAACTCAAGTTATTGATTAAATATCTGATAAAGAGACTTTTTTTATCCCAGGCAAATAACAGTTTGCCCTTAAGAGTTTTATAGGGCTTGAGGGGGGGAAAAATCAGAGTTTCAATTGGCTGTGTTTGCCTGAACAATAAGCAGCAGCACATGCAACAATTCAGCACATCCTAAGCACCAAGTCTAACAAGCAGGAAAACAGAAGACAAGTTGGTTTACAATGTGAAGGGTGGTGTTAACTTCCCTTTCCACTGGCCCTCAAGCACACACATGACTTACAGGTCTGCTGCAGTGTGATTATGCTGGAAGGGCATGTTGAAAGTGGAGGTGGGCTCAGGCTGGTCAGTTTGGCCTTCTCGTTCTTTTGACTGCTTGATGAGATCGAAGAGAGGGGACCCCTAGAAAAAGGAGAGCAGCATTGCACTGAGAACAGACAGCCACACTGGGTGGACTTCATTCCTTCTTCTCTATAAACAGCCCCCCCAAAAAATGATCCCAAAGAGAAGATTAATGCTTTGAAATCATAGAATCAATAAGGCTGGAAAAGACCTGAGAGATCATCAAGTCCAACCTAGCACCCAACACCACAGGACTAACTAAACCATGGCTTCAAGTGCATTGTCCAATCCCCTCTTGAACACCTCCAGGGATGGTGACTCCACCACCTCCCTGGGCAGCACATTCCAATGGCCAATCTCTCTTGCTGGGAAGAACTTTCTCCTCACCTCCAGCCTAAACCTCCCCTGGTGCAGCTTGAAACTAAACCAGCAGAAAGTTAGCAGAAAAAGCAAAATCAGACTTCAGCCACATCTGCAGAGACTCACAAGCAGAACCAGAACAAGCTGTGAGAAAAGGACAGGGCATCAACACCATGAAGTTGGAGAAGAGCAGGAAAGAGCAGAAAATGGGGAGTAGGAGGTGTCCCACATTGACTGGCAGCAGCTTGTTCCATCAGCTGAGTGGCATGTGGAATTACCCCACAGGAATGCATGAAATGTACTGCTGCTTTCCATCAAGCTGATGAACTGCAGTTAGCAAGAGGATATTCTTTGGGTAGAAACAGCTGCTTACAGAGATCAGGTAGCAAGATACAGCAAGTCCAGGTTTTGTGGGGTTTTTTTGGTTCCCTCAAATATTAGTTCTGGGCCCCACAATTTAAGAAGGATGTTGAGACTCTTGAATGTGTCCTGAGAAGGGCAACGAGGCTGGGGAGGTGTCCAGAGCACAGCCCTGTGAGGAGAGGCTGAAGGAGCTGGGGTTGCTTAGCCTGGAGAAGAGGAGGCTCAGGGGAGACCTTCTGGCTGTCTACAACTCCCTGAAGGGAGGTTGTAGCCAGGTGGGGGTTGGTCTCTTCTCCCAGGCAACCAGCACCAGAACAAGAGGACACAGTCCCAAGTTGTACCAGGGGAAGTTTAGGCAGGAGGTGAGGAGAAAGTTCTTCACAGAAAGAGAGATTGGCCATTGGAATGTGCTGCCCAGGGAGGTGGTGGAGTCACCATCCCTGGAGGTGTTCAAGAGGGGATTGGATGTGGCACTTGAAGCCATGGTTTAGTTAGTCCTGAGGTGTTGGGTGCTAGGTTGGACTTGATGATCTTTGAGGTCTCCTCCAACCTTATTGATGCTCTGATTCTGTGATTCTATGATTAATTGACAGTGTCATTACAAACATGGCAAGTTCAATGGGATGTTGTCACCCAGCTGGTCCCCAGCAGTGCAGCCAGCATCAGCAACAGTGGGAGGCAAGTAAGCACTGACTCAGCAGACAAACTATGGTTTTGTCACCTACCCTGACTGCAGAAAGTTTGTTAGCACTTGGGTTGCATGAGCAGGAAAAGGTTGTTTAGTTTTCACACCTAGCAACATTTAAGCTGCTCCATCTCACACCATCTCCACCTCACAGCCTGTGCTTTTTCCACGGGACCCACCAGTGCTGCTGGTAACTTTCTCACACACAGCCACACAGCTGGAGAGGGTAGGTGCTACACTGAAGAGGGACTCATGACAAGCTGAGCACTCCATAATGCAGAAGTACACTGAGACTTTTCAAGTGCTGGTACCCTGCCCGTAGTAAAACTGATGGGTTTGCAATCACAGAATCAACCATGCTGGGAAAGACCTCAGAGATCATCAACTCCAACCTATTACCTAATACCTAACACCTCCTGACAACCAAACCATGGCTCCAAGTGCCACGTCCAACCCTTCTTTGAACACCTCCAGGGATGGTGACTCCACCACCTCCCTGGGCAGCACATTCCCATGGCCAATCACTGTTTGTGGGAAGAACTTTCTCCTCACCTTGAAAAATCACAACCTTGGCCCTGTGGTTTACATTCAAACGGGAGAAAGACTTCTGTTTAGTGAATCTGCAGCTGGCAGGGAGATTTCAGGGTTATCAGGGTAAACTCTGCTTGGTTTCAGTCCCACTATTTGTTATGCAACAATCTCCAGTTCCAGTGGCCAGGTCTGGGCCCCTCAGTTTAAGAAGGGCATTGAGACACTTGAATGTGTCCAGAGAAGGGCAACAAGGCTGGGGAGGACTTTGGAGCACAGCCCTGTGAGGAGAGGCTGAGGGAGCTGGGGTTGCTTAGCCTGGAGAAGAGGAGGCTCAGGGGAGACCTTCTTGCTCTCTACAACTACCTGAAGGGAGGTTGTAGCCAGGTGGGGGTTGGTCTCTTCTCCCAGGCAACCAGCACCAGAACAAGAGGACACAGTCTCAAGCTGTGCCAGGGGAGGTTTAGGCTGGAGGTGAGGAGAAAGTTCTTCCCAGAAAGAGAGATTGGCCATTGGAATGTGCTGCCCAGGGAGGTGGTGGAGTCACCATCCCTGGAGGTGTTCAAGAGGGGATTGGATGTGGCACTTGGTGCCATGGTTTAGTTAGTCCTGAGGTGTTGGGTGCCAGGTTGGACTTGATGATCTCTGAGGTCTTTTCCAACCTTACTGATCCTGTGATTCTGTGAATCTACACCTCACTCTCATTGGGGAAGAGAGGTACGGCTCAGTTGGTGGCACATAAGACCCTTAATGGGAAGGTCGTGAGTTCAAGCCTGCAGTGGGCACTAGTGTCCTCCCTACTGTAGTCATGAGGTCTGTGGTGACAGGTTGGACTTGATGATCTTTGAGGTCTCTTCCAATCTTAGTGATACTGAATACTGAATGAGCAAAATAGACCACTGGTAACCAGAGAGTTACCACTCCTTTGAGCAGCAGTCACGAAAGACCTTTAGCCCCCATGTCCAGCTTTATCGAGCAGGAATGCTTATCAGCAACTTGTTCCTAAAGTGACATTATTCACACTGTCTTTTACAAATGCTGTGTTGCTTTTGAAAGCTTTTACACAGCACTTCAGGTCAGCAGGTCACCTCCAATGCACTCCTCTCCCATTGAAGGAGCTCTGCAGGTTTCACTCTGATGCTCAGTAAGTGATTAATGCCTCCAGATACAGCCACAGAGCCAATTTTACTAATTAAGAGAAATGCTGCTTATAATTTGAGCCCTCCCTGTGACAGCCAGGAAAGCTCCACTTGATTACTGTGCAAGGGGGAAAAAAGCAATTAAGGCCTAGAATGCCTCAGGGTCAAATGGCCACCAGCACCAGATTACAGTATCACAGTATAGCTAAGGCTGGAAGAGACCCCAAGGATCATCGAGTCCAACCTGTCTCCACAGACCTCATGAGTAGACCACGGCACCAAGTGCCACATCCAATCCCCTCTTGAACACCTCCAGGGATGGTGACTCCACCACCTTCCTGGGCAGCACATTCCAATGGTGAACAACTCTCTCAGTGAAGAACTTTCTCCTTGAGCCTAAACTTCCCCTGGCACAGCTTGAGACTGTGTCCTCTTGTTCTGGTGCTGGTTGCCTGGGAGAAGAGACCAACCCCTTCCTGGCTACAACCTCCCTTCAGGTAGTTGTAGAGGGCAATGAGGTCTCCCCTGAGCCTCCTCTTCTCCAGGCTAAACAACCCCAGCTCCCTCAGCCTCTCCTCTCAGGGCTGTGCTCAAGGCCTCTCCCCAGCCTTGTTGCCCTTCTCTGGACATGTTCAAGTGTCTCAATGTCCTTCTTAAACTGAGGAGCCCAGAACTGGACATAGGACTCAAGGTGTGGCCTAACCAGTGCTGAGTCCAGGGGCACAATGACTTCCCTGCTCCTGCTGGCCACACTATTCCTGATGCAGGCCAGGATGCCATTGGCCTTCTTGGCCACCTGGGCACACTGCTGGCTCATGTTTAGGCAGCTGTCAATCAGCACCCCCAGGTCCCTCTCTGTTTGACAGCTCTCAGCCACTCTGTCCCCAGCCTGTAGCTCTGCATGGGGTTGCCGTGGCCAAAGTGCAGCCCCTGGCACTTGGACTTGTTGAATGCCATCCCGTTGGACTCTGCCCATCTGTCCAGTCGGTCGAGGTCCCTCTGCAGAGCCTTTCTACCCTCTAACTGACCAACATCTGCTCCTAACTTGGTGTCATCTGCAAACTTGCTGATTGAAGAAGAGGACTGAAACTTGACAGAGTCCCTCTTGCACCACCCAGGGTCAGCGAAACCTCTGCAGCTCCACGGGACCCTACGTGAGCCTCTGCAGGATGCTTCCCTGCATCACAAGCATCTGCAGTGCCTTCCCCACCCCACCCCCTCCAGTCTGAAAGCTCCTTTTATGGGCAAACCAGGCAGAATTTCTTGTGGGCTAATCTTTCCTTGGCTATGGTGAACCTACAGGACACACAGGTGCTTCCTGCCTTCCTGACCTTTACATCAGAGCTCTGTCCCAACGGCATGTTTAACTGGACTTTGGTTTCCACAAAAAATAAAGATTAAACAAAAGCCTTAAAGCCTTAAAGGCAGGGAACAGCTACCCTGGGGGGTTGGTGTAGTCCACTGACTGCAGAGCAAGCCTCTGAGCAGCTTTACTCTCAGCTGTTGGCACTATTTCTAAACCCCTCTTCAATTTGTTTCCTTTCTCTTTAGGATTTTCTTTATAATGAAAGTCTCTGTAGCTCTTGGTGCCCAAGTTCTTCCCAGCAAGAGAGATTGGCCATTAGAATGTGCTGCCCAGGGAGGTGGTGGAGTCACCATCACTGGAGGTGTTTAGGAAGAGACTGGATGAGAATAGAATAGAATAGAATAGAATAGAATAGAATAGACCAGACCAGACCAGGTTGGAAGAGACCTTCAAGATCATCGAGTCCAACCTATCATCCAACAGAACCCAATCAACTAAACCATGCAACCAAGCACCCTATCAAGTCTCCTCCTTGGTGCCATGGTTTAGTTGATCAGATGGTGTTGGGTGATAGGTTGGACTCAATGATCTCAAAGGTCTTTTCCAACCTGGTTAATTCAATTCAATTCAATTCAATTCAATTCAATTCAATTCAATTCAATTCAATTCAATCCTATCCAATCCTATTCTATCCTCTCCTATTCTATTCTATCCTTTCCTATCCTATCCTATCCTATCCTATCCTATCCTATCCTATCCTATCCTATCCTATCCTTTCCTATCCTATTCTATTCTATTCTATCCTTTCCTATCCTATCCTATCCTATCCTATCCTATCCTATCCTATCCTATCCTATCCTATCCTATCCTATCCTAGTTTCACTTCCTGAAATTAAAGAGAAATTAAATCAGCTTCTAAGGAAGGGTGGGGTGTTTTTTTTTGGTTTTGTTTTAAATTCAGTTGGCCAGAAGAAAGGTCACTGAAATATTCCAGCCAAAGCAGGATCACCTAAGGTAGTCCACACAGGAATGCATCCAGACAGGTTCTGAACATCTCCAGAGAAGGAGACTCCACAACCTCCCTGGGCAGCCTGTTCCAGTGCTCTGTCACCCTCACTGTAAAGAGGTTTGCCCTGGTGTTGAGGTGAAATGTTCTATGTTCAACCTTGTATCAGTTGTTTGATGTCTGGTTTCCTGAAGCTGCATATGACCATGGCAAGCTTGGTCACTGCTCACTTTCTGTAGGTTAAGCAAACACAGGAAGATTAGGATGGCTTGGAAGCTATTCTCCCCAAGGAATTTTATACAGTCTCACAGTATCACCAAGGTTCGAAAAGACCTCAAAGACCACCAAGTCCAACCTGCCACCACAGACCTCATGACTAGGCCATGGCACCAAATGCCACATCCAGTCCCCTCTTGAACACCTCCAGGGATGGTGACTCCACCACCTCCCTGGGCCCAGCTTAGGAAAGCCCCATAAAAGGTTTCCCTTTACCTCTCAAACTTCAGTGTGCAAAGGTTGAGATTGTGTAGAATATGATGCAATTTGAAGCCTGCTGAATTTTACAGCTTCTCCTATTATTTGCACTGGAAAAACAAACCTGAACTGCAGAGTAGCCATTTCTCCTAAACCTGCCTTTCACATACTTTGATCATTCCCTGCCATCAGCACATGATGCAATAATGAAGCTCAGCATGGTTTGATGGGTGACCACTAGATGGATACAGAACTGGCTTGATGCCTGCACCCAAAGAGTGGATGTCCATGGCTCCATGTCCCAGTGCAGGCCAGGGACAAGCAGAGTCCCTCAGGGATCAGTCCTGGGACCAGGCTTGGTCACCATCTTTGTGGGTGCCATGGACAGTGGCACTGAGTGCACCCTCAGCAAGTTTGCTGAGGACACCAAGCTGTGTGGTGCAGCAGACAGGCTGGAGGGAAGGGATCCATCCAGAGGGACCTGGACAGGCTGGAGAGGTGGGCACAAGCCAACCTCAGGAGGTTCAACAAGACCAAGGGCAGGGTCCTGCAGCTGGGTGGAGGCAATCCCAGGCACAAATCCAGGCTGGGCAGGGACTGGCTGGAAAGCAGCCCTGAGGAGAGAGCCTTGGGGGTGCTGGGGGAGGAGAAGCTCACCAGGAGCTCTCAGTGTGCACTTGCAGCCCGGAAAGCCAACCAGAGCCTGGGCTGCAGCAAGAGAAGTGTGGCCAGCAGGGCAAGGGAGGGGATTCTCCCCCTCTGCTCAGCTCTGGGGAGACCCCACCTGGAGTCCTGCCTCCAGTTCTGGAGCCCCTATTCCAAGAGGGATCTGGAGGTGCTGGAAGGTGTCCAGAGAAGGGCCATGAGGATGAGCAGAGGGCTGGAGCACCTCTCCTGTGAGGACAGACTGAAGGAGTTGGGGCTGTTCAGTCTGGAGAAGAGAAGGCTCCCAGGTGACCTCATTGTGGCCTTCCAGGATCTGAAGGGGGCTACAAGAAGGCTGGGGAGGGACTTCTCAGGATGTCAGGTAGTGCTAGGACTAGGGGGAATGGAATGAAGCTGGAGGTGGGGAGATTGAGGCTGGAGGTGAGGAGGAAGTTCTTCCCCAGGAGAGTGGTGAAGCCCTGGAATGGGTTGTCCAGGGAGGTGGTTGAGGCTCCATCCCTGGAGGTGTTTAAGCCCAGGCTGGATGAGGCTGTGGCCAGCCTGATGTAGTGTGGGGTGTCCCTGCCCATGGCAGGGGGGTTGAAACTGGCTGATCCTTGTGGTCCCTTCCAACCCTGACTCATGCTATGATACTCTGAAACTATGAATTACTGTACAGACAGGGAGCAAAACCTGCTCCTTGAGGGCACACTGACTTCAGCTACACGTAGGGCCTTGAGCACATCTAGCATGGCTATGGCAAAAGCATCCCAAAGTGCATTTGGACTGACAGGTGCAGGAAAACTGCACTGGTCAGGCCACACCTCGAGTCCTGTGTCCAGTTCTGGGCCCTTCAGTTTAGGAAAGATGTCGAGCTGCTGGAAAGTGTCCAGAGAAGGGCAACAAAGCTGGGGAGGGGTTTGGAGCACAGCCCTGTGAGGAGAGGCTGAGGGAGCTGGGGTTGCTTAGCCTGGAGAAGAGGAGGCTCAGGGGAGACCTTCTTGCTCTCTACAACTCCCTGAAGGGAGGTTGTAGCCAGGTGGGGGTTGGCCTCTTCTCCCAAGCAACCAACACCAGAACAAGAGGACACAGTCTCAGGCTGCACCAGGGGAGGTTAGGAAGAAATTCTATACAGAGAGTGATTGCCCATTGGAATGGGCTGCCTGGGGAGGTGGTGGAGTCACCATCACTGGAGGTGTTCAGAAGGAGACTTGATGGGGTGCTTGGTGCCATGGGTTAGTTGTTTAGGTGGTGTTGGATTGGTTGATAGGTTGGATGAAATGATCTTGAAGGTCTCTTCCAACCTGGTTTATTCTATTCTATTCTATTCTAAAACCAGGGCAGATGCATAGCATGGTCAGACAGCTTTAAAAAGGCAGTTTCCACTCCCAGTTACACAGATCTGTGTGAAACCTTTCTGCTTCCCACCAGAACTGAAAATAACCTCTAAGAAAGGACAGGGAAGAGAAACAAAGGGGTCACTTACAGTAAAAGAAACAGAAACTTTAAGAGGTTCCTGCTTACAAAAAGCTTGTTCAAGGCACCTAAACAATCAGTAGGAGTTCTGCTGTGTGGAGTTTTGTGTTTCATTTTTTTGTTTGATTGCTATTATTTAGGAAAGATGTGGGGATGCTTTCCTTAGGAAAGATGTTCAGCTGCTGGAAGGTGTCCAGAGAAGGGCAACAAAGCTGGGGAGGGGTCTGGAGCACAGCCCTGTGAGGAGAGGCTGAGGGAGCTGGGGTTGCTTAGCCTGGAGAAGAGGAGGCTCAGGGGAGACCTTCTTGCTCTCTCCAACTGCCTGAAGGGAGGTTGTAGCCAGGTGGGGGTTGGTCTCTTCTCCCAGGCAACCAGCACCAGAACAAGAGGACACAGTCTCAAGCTGCACCAGGGGAGGTTTAGGCTGAATGTTAGGAGGAAGTTCTTCCCAGCAAGAGAGATTGGCCATTGGAATGTGCTGCCCAGGGAGGTGACACTTCTTAAAGCAGTCTGTTGTTCTCAAGACAGCTTGCTATACAAGTATTTGGGTTTAAAAAGCTCCCCATGAATCCAGAAGCAGAGGAAAAGCAGGACTCTGGCTGCTTGAATTTATGCAAAATGATAGGAATTGCTTCCTCTTCCTGCAAGCAGGAGAGGAGCAGTTGTGTTTTCTAGAAAGGAAATGGAACATAAAAACATTTGAAATTCACAGGAATTAAGAACACATAGAATAGAATAGAGAAAAGAGAAGAGAAGAGAAGAGAAGAGAAGAGAAGAGAAGAGAAGAGAAGAGAAGAGAAGAGAAGAGAAGAGAAGAGAAGAGAAGAGAAGAGAAGAGAAGAGAAGAGAAGAGAAGAGAAGAGAAGAGAAGAGAAGAGAAGAGAAGAGAAGAGAAGAGAAGAGAAGAGAAGAGAAGAGAAGAGAAGAGAAGAGAAGAGAAGAGAATTAACCAGGTTGGAAGAGATCTTTGAGATCATAGAGTCCAACCTATCACCCAACACCATCTAATCAACTCAACCATGGCACCAAGCACCCCATCCAGTCTCTTCCTAAACACCTCCAGTGATGGTGACTCCACCACCTCCCTGGGCTTCATTCTTCTTCACTTCTTCTGCTCACCCTGGACTTCAGAATTAAGACATCCTGCCTCTGTGTCCTAAATGAGAGCAAGTATCCAACTCCATGGCATCTAAGGGCAGAAAGAAGCAGCAGCTGTTGGTGGCAGTGTCCTGTAGCTGCTCTACTAGCACACTGGGTTATAAGGACTTTTCCTCCTGGCCTCCTGTTCAGTGCAGGATTAGGTTTGCCAAACACATCCAAAATCACTTGAGTGCAAAGAGCCATCTAAACTCAAGCATCTAAACTGACAGAAGCAGCAGCTGTCTGAAGGAGTGTATGAAATCCAGTCAGTGCAGAGGTGAGAGATCACTTCAAGCATCTCAAGCAGAGTTACAAGCTGGGGTCAGAGTGGCTGGAGAGCAGTCAGGCTGAGAGGGACCTGGGGGTGCTGGTTGATGGTAGACTGAACATGAGCCTGCAGTGTGCCCAGGCAGCTAAGAGGGCCAATGGCATCCTGGCCTGCATCAGGAACAGTGTGGCCAGCAGGAGCAGGGAGGTCATTCTGCCCCTGTACACTGCACTGGTTAGGCCACACCTTGAGTCCTGTGTCCAGTTCTGGGCCCCTCAGTTTAGGAAGGAGGTTGACTTGCTGGAACAAGTCCAGAGAAGGGCAACAAAGTTGGTGAGGGGTTTGGAACACAGCCCTACGAGGAGAGGCTGAGGGAGCTGGGGTTGCTTAGCCTGGAGAAGAGGAGACTCAGGGGTGACCTTATTACTCTCTACAACTACCTGAAGGGAGGTTGTAGACAGACGGATGTTGGTCTCTTCTCCCAGGCGGCCAGTACCAGAACAAGAGGACACAGTCTCAGGCTGCGCCAGGGGAGGTTCAGGCTGGATGTTAGGAGGAAGTTCTACACAGAGAGAGTGATTGCCCATTGGAATGGGCTGCCTGGGGAGGTGGTGGAGTCACCATCACTGGAGGTGTTCAGGAGGAGACTTGATGGGGTGCTTGGTGCCATGGGTTAGTTGTTTGGGTGGTGTTGGATTGGTTGATGGGTTGGACGCGGTGATCTTGAAGGTCTCTTCCAACCTGGTTTATTCTATGTATTCTATGTATCTCATCAGCTCTTAGATTTAAGGAGCCCACACTCTCTGCCTTCGGTGTCTCTCCGAGAACCACTGGAAGCGTGCCGACAGAAATACAATCTCCGCTCATCCAGCACTAACAAGAAGCAACAGGTCCTAACTCATTCCCACCTCTGATGCAGAAAGGCAGACAAGACTCCAGATTTGCATCTCCCTGCAGCAGCAGAAGCATCATTTTCTTTGGAGAAAAAAAAAAGTGATGCCAAAAAACCCTCCCCTCAGCAGATGGGGCCCTCCCTGCAGCTGCTTCCTCCTGCCTGCCACCACTCCCCATCCCAGAGGAAAAGCTGACTGTGCTGAAGGAACACAAGCAAAGTTGTTACCACCTCAGTTCTTCCTTCATGACAGCTGATGAACTTTTATTATTATTATTTAAATCAGATAAGCATAGGAGGTTTGCTGAAGGCTTTCCCAAAACTGATGACACAAAGCCCAAGGAAAGGAAAGCACACGAGGAAGTTTCCTCCCCACCCATGCTGAAGTCACACAGGATCACAGTATCACTAAGGTTGGAAGAGACCTCAAAGATCATCCAGTCCAGCCTGTCACCACAGACCTCATGGCTATACCATGGCACCAAGTGCCACATCCAATCCCCTCTTGAACACCTCCAGGGATGGAGACTCCACCACCTCCCTGGGCAGCACATTCCAATGGCTAACAACTCTCTCTGGGAAGAACTTTCTCTTCACCTCCAGCCTAAACCTCCCCTGGCACAGCCTGAGACTGTGTCCTCTTGTTCTGGTGCTGGTTGCTAGAGAGAAGAGACCAACCCCTCCCGAGCTACAACCACTTTTCAGGTAGTTGTAGAGAGCAATGAGGTCACCCCTGAGCCTCCTCTTCTCCAGGCTAAGCAATCCCAGCTCCTTCAGCCTCTCCTCACAGGCCTCTCCCCAGCCTTGTTGCCCTTCTCTGGACACATTCAAGTGTCTCAATGTCCTTCTTAAACTGAGGGGCCCAGAACTGGGCACAGGACTCAAGGTGTGGCCTAACCAGTGCAGAGTCCAGGGGCACAATGACTTCCCTGCTCCTGCTGGCCACACACATCCTGGCCTAATGCAGGCCAGGATGCCATCAGCCTTCTTGGCCACCTGGGCACACTGCTGGCTCATGTTTAGGTGGCTGTCAATCAGCACCCCCAGGTCCCTCTCTGTTTGGCAGCTCTCAGCCACTCTGCCCCCAGCCTGTAGCTCTGCATGGGGTTGCCATGGCCAAAGTGCAGCACCCAGCACTTGGCCTTGTTGAATGCCATCCTGTTGGACTCTGCCCATCTGTCCAGCCAGTCGAGGTCCCTCTGCAGAGCCCTTCTGCCCTCTAACTGAGCAACAAGCCCAGCCGGAAGGAGAGGCTGCCGCCGACTCCTGCAGCTCAGGGTGCACCAAGGCAGGCTCTTCTGCTTGGAGGAGCTGACACAAGCTAAAGCATTGCTTGGTAACAATCAGCCACATCTCATTTCAAAAAAAGAGGTATGCAATTCATCTCTGTCTTTCACACTTTTGCACTAAAATGACTCAGACTGCCTGCTCAGTCACACATCTCTTTGCTGAAACACGACGCCCCGTCAGCCCTGGGGGTTTCAAGTTTTCTTGTGCAAGGAGAGAAACCCTGCAGCTCAATGCTATTTCTGGAAGCATGCATCTATCACTTAGTTCTGCAGTTAGTGTAAGGTGCACAGACTGTTCTGTACCAAAAGGTGCAGGGGTGAGAGAAAGTCCCAAAGACAACAGAAGCATACACTCAAACACCTAAAATGGGCTGGTAGGACCCATGTTTGCAACAAGAGCAACAATACCAGCAAGGCAAGAGCTCCCAAGGATGGACTGAAGGCTGAGGATGCACCTTCATGACTGCTCTGATACACATTTACCATGTTAAAAAGGACAGTGCCCCTAGTTAGGTATCCCCAAGCTGCCTCTGTGCACTCACACCCTCTGTAACAAGAGCAACAACGCCAGCTACAGCAAGGCAAGAGCTCCCAAGGATGGACTGAAGGCTGAGGATGCACCTTCATGACTGCTCTGATACACATTTACCATGTTAAAAAGGACAGTGCCCCTAGCTAGGTATCCCCAAGCTGCCTCTGTGCACTCACACCCTCTGTAACAAGAGCAACAACGCCAGCTACAGCAAGGCAAGAGCTCCCAAGGATGGATTGAAAGCTGAGGATGCACCTTCATGACTGCTCTGACACACATTTACCACGTTAAAAAGGACAGTGCCCCTAGCTAGGTATCCCCAAGCTGCCTCTGTGCACTCACACCCTCACCCAAACAGAAAATCAAGTATTGATAAATGAGGGAGAACAGGCAACCAGCACCAGAACAAGAGGACACAGTCTCAAGCTGTGCCAGGGGAGGTTTAGGCTGGATGGTAGGAAGAAGTTCTTCCCAGCAAGAGAGATTGGCCATTGGAATGTGCTGCCCAGGGAGGTGGTGGAGTCACCATCCCTGGAGGTGTTTAGGAAGAGACTGGATGAGGCACTTGGGGCCATGGTTTAGTTGATTAGATGGTGTTGGGTGATAGGTTGGACTCGATGATCTCAAAGGTCTTTTCCAACCTGGTTAATCCTATCCTATCCTATCCTATCCTATCCTATCCTATCCTATCCTATCCTATCCTATCCTATCCCATCCCATCCCATCCCATCCTACCCTACCCTACCCTATCTTATCCTACCCTACCCTACCCTATCCTACCCTACCCTACCCTATCCTATCCTACCCTATCCTATCTTATCCTACCCTACCCTACCCTACCCTACCCCCATTAACTTCTCTCACAAAACATTGTATACTTCCTGAACTTCTGACATGTGACACCAAATTTCTGTACTTCAGGGATTTTCATGGCAGTAACTGAGCCTGCCTCACCGAGTTTTCCTGTGCAAACAAAGGCAGAGCAGGAAAACTGAGCTCATAGCTCCCCAGGCCTGAGGCAGGAGTCACAGACTCTTACAGGAAAACTTCCCTTTCGCCGCGCAGGGCTGACTGGAATAGAAACAAAAAGTAGCACCATGTGGGAGCTGCTTTGGTGAAGAAAGCCAGGTAAGGCAACTTGGTGCTAAAGTACAAGTTAGGCTAGACACACAAGAGACTCTGCCAAGCTCCCATTTTCAGCTCCTGCTGACTTAGAAGCAGAAAATGCTGCGCAAGTTATGGTTATGTATGACTTTCAAAAACAGCTCAACAGGTTTCACGTGGGTTATAGCCTCCTGAACCAAAACTGCTTCACTTCACCCCAAAAATCAAGGTGATTTTCACAGGAGAAACTCATCCAGAAGACTTAAAACAAGCAGGACCCCTTTCTGCAGGTTTCTGACACTGCTGCATTTTGTCTTGACACAATCTCACAGTAAGAACTGATGTGAAAGCCCTGTGAAGAGTTACGATGTGCTCTTCCTTGACAGCAGACTATAAAGGTTTTGCCCAGAGCCTTGCTTAGGCACAGCTGATTAAAATCTAGCTCAGAAGAACCATGCCACCCAGCCAGATAGGAAGAGATTTGTTATTCTAAGACTGAGAAACAGACTGGTGCCAGAATGCCAGAAGTCAGTCTACCCAAGCTGCTGTGAAACAGCTGAGCCTGTCTAAACTGAGATTTATTTTGCATCTGCTCCAAAAAAAAAAAGCAGCAGGAGCTCGTTTAAAACTTTTAACTTAACAATTTAATTAGTTACAACATGTTTCCTTCCCACTAATCAGTGACTGTGGGAGTAGCCTGTGCATGTGTGACAGCTGGTCCCCCTTCAAAGTCACAGGAACAATTGCACAGCACAGCATTTATGTTGGTTTATGTATTATTTCGTCTATAATTATGCAGTTGAACACTGAAGAAAATGCTTTCTGTACTACAGGGCTTGAAGGTCTTGGGGGACAGGTTGGGCTTGGTGATCTTTGAGGTCTCTTCCAGCCTCATTGATTCTCTGATTCTTGTTTTTTGAAAGAAAACAAAAAACAGAGGCATTTTTCTGCTTGGGAACACACCATGGGACGTGCTTTCCTACACAGAGAAAGTTAAACATTCCTCCTCCCCCCTGCAGCTCATCTCAGTTCTGGGAATTATCCAGCAGCAACTCAAAGGCTCATGATAGAATAAACCAGGTTGGAAGAGACCTTCAAGATCATCATGTCCAACCTATCATCCAACACCACCTAATCAACTAAACCATGGCACCAAGCACCCCATCAAGTCTCCTCCTGAACACCTCCAATGATGGTGACTCCACCACCTCCCCGGGCAGCACATTCCAATGGCCAATCACTCTCTCTGTGTAGAGCTTCCTCTTAACCTCCAACCTAAACCTCCCCTGGTGCAGCCTGAGACTGTGTCCTCTTGTTCTGGTGCTGGTTGCCTGGGAGAAGAGACCAACCTCTGCCTACAACCTCCCTTAAGGTAGATGTAGATGGCAATAAGGTCACCCCTGAGTCTCCTCTTCTCCAGGCTAAGCAACCTCAGATCCCTCAGTCTCTCTTCACAGGGCTGTGTTCCAAACCCCTCACCAACTTTGTTGCCCTTCTCTGGACACACTCCAGCAAGTCAACCTCCTTCCTAACCTGAGGGGCCCAGAACTGATCTTTATGACTCTCAGTACTTACTTGTCGAAATTATTTAATTGCCAGTGTTATTTTATCCCTCCTGAGGCTTGTGCTGGTCTGTTGAGGGAATCAAGACAGAACTACTCAGCTGATTTCAGGTGATTAATGTGTTATCTGCCACTAGCAAATCTATCTGCCAAAAAAACCAGTATGTTACAGCTAGTTCAGTCCTACATAGAATATAAAATCCCACAATTACTAAAGGGATTGGATGTGGCACTTGAAGCCATGGTTTAGTTAGTCCTGAGTTCTTGGGTGATAGGTTGGACTTGATGATCTCTGAGGTCTTTTCCAACCTCGTTGATTCTATGATTCTATTCTATGATCACAGAATAGTATCATAGAAGCAGTCAGGGTTGGAAGGGACCACAAGGATCATCCAGTTCCAACCCCCTGCCACGGGCAGGGACACCCCACACTACATCAGCCTGGCCACAGCCTCATCCAGCCTGGGCTCAAACACCTCCAGGGACGGGGCCTCAACCACCTATCTCCACAACAGAAACGTTAAGGTGTGAGTTATTCAGACACTGAGAAGCCTCCTAAGTCAAGACAGAGCTTTTGCAATGCAGCTTTCAGACTCCGGCAACGCCGACAAAGAACTTTTCAGGAAGCACGGAAGGAGTTAACAGGAGGCTGCAGCTGCAGCACGCTGCTGGCGGCCATTTGCGCGCCTGCAAGGTAACAGTCCCAGCAGAGGCATTATCAGATTAGGGGAAGACAAACAAACCGAATTGAAACCATTCTTCAGCGCGCCCGACCTCTCCTTCCTGTGATGTCATGCTACAAATTGCCCCAGCGCTGTGCTCTGCTCGCCAGAAGGAGCCAGGCGGCGGAGCAGGACCCAGCGCCACGCTATGCAGGAACAAACACGCTCTGGAATGCCGTTTCTGCCCTCGCAAGCAGCTGCCTCCCGCCCCGTGGGGTGAGCCAGCCAGAGAAGGAGCGCTCGGCAGAGGGGAAGAGCTCCATTCACCGAAAGAAGGCTGACACAGGCATGCAAGCGCCGACACTTCGCAGCGGCCAGGAAATTCTTTTCTGAAGCACACAGCCCCAGCGAATCTGCACGGACGAGACTCTGCCATCATGATCTGCAGCCAAGAGTAAGGGGGAAAGTTCTACGACAACAGCTTCGCCCGGTCGAGGAGGCGGTGGGGGAAATGGAACTAAGCGAACTCCGGGATGATCTCTTCTGCCACAAATGACAGGAGTTTTGACCCCTGAAGAGCGGCTATGTGATTCCAGATAGCACCGGGGAAAGCAGAGCGACCTCCTGGTGATTGCTGCTGGAGATGTACTCGCCCGCGACGGGGCTTGCGTTTCTTCTCTGAAGCTTTACAGGGCGACACGTTTACCGAAGCACCCCCCTTCAAGCCCAGCTGCAAGTTCCTTTGCAGCCTTTACAAAGCCTTGCAAGAGAAACCGCCGAGCCAAGGGGCATTTTAAACGCACCATTATAATGGTAAGCTCCAATTGTTCCACTGAGGACTCCTTTAAGTACACTTTATACGGGTGTATCTTCAGCATGGTGTTTGTTCTCGGCCTCATAGCTAACTGTGTGGCCATCTACATTTTCACTTGCACGCTAAAAGTGCGAAACGAGACCACCACTTACATGCTTAACTTGGCAATATCGGACCTGCTTTTCGTGTTTACGTTACCCTTCCGGATTTACTACTTCGTAGCGAGAAACTGGCCGTTCGGAGACGTCCTCTGCAAGATTTCTGTCACCCTCTTCTACACGAACATGTACGGGAGCATTTTGTTTCTGACCTGCATCAGCGTGGACCGCTTCCTAGCTATCGTGCACCCCTTCCGATCGAAGACCCTCCGAACCAAACGGAACGCCAAGATCGTCTGCGGCGCGGTGTGGGTGACCGTGCTGGCAGGCAGCACGCCGGCCAGCTTCTTCCAGTCCACCAACCGCCGCAACAACACCGAACAAAGAACGTGTTTCGAAAACTTCTCGGAGGACACGTGGAAAACCTACCTCTCCCGGATTGTTATCTTCATCGAAATCGTGGGGTTTTTCATCCCCCTCGTCTTGAACGCCACCTGCTCCACCATGGTCTTGCGGACTTTGAACAAGCCGCTGACGCTAAGTCGGAATAAACTCAGCAAGAAAAAGGTACTCAAAATGATTTTTGTCCATTTGGTGATCTTCTGCTTCTGCTTTGTGCCTTACAACGTGACCTTAATACTTTACTCCCTGATGAGAACGCAGACCTGGGTTAATTGCTCAGTGGTGACCGCAGTCAGGACTATGTACCCCGTCACCCTGTGCATCGCCGTTTCGAACTGCTGCTTTGACCCTATTGTCTATTATTTCACGTCGGACACCATTCAAAATTCAATCAAAAAGAACCGGTCCACCAGGCCCCGGGACACCACCTTCTCTGAAAGGCCAGTTTCAGAAAGCTTCCTCCAGCAGAGCCTTCAGACCATAAAAATGAAAATACTTGACAGTGACTCTACCATCTGAATTGGTGTCAAAAGACTGCTGGGACTGGAGGCCAATGTGAAGCCTGCACACGTCTCCAGTTGTGGAAACACATTCTGATCTGCAAATGTTACACTTCCTTCACAGCAGAAAGGTTTATGATAAAGACTGGAAAAGTGTTAAAGCCTAATAGTACACAGGGGGGAAAAAAAACACCACCCAACCATATTTATGTAAGAATTTATCTTAAATGCCTGTGTGTTAGGAAATGACCTTTTGGGGTTCAGATTAGGTTAACCAAAGTCCAACAACTGTCTGGAAAGGCAAACACAAATGCAAAAGCAGGAGGGTTTGGCTTCCAAAGTTAAAAGAACTGCTCATTTTTTAATAATTATATTGGTTTCCAAGGTGGAAACTAAGGACAGAGGTGAAACTACCTGGTTTGCACTGCAGGATCCAGTAGCTGAGGGAAACAGCACCAGGCTGATCACAGCACTTCAGCTACTGTGCCTGCTCTGGTCTGGTCTCTGTCTTCTTCCTCCTCCTCTGTGCACCTTCCTTCCTAGGGACCATTCCTTTTGCAGGAGGCTTCGGTCAGTGGATTACAAGAACTTTGTTTTGCTCAGGTTTATCTGATAAAATAGATGCTCTCTCCACAAGCCTGGCCCCCATAAAGCAATTAAAACCTTCTGGTGGTTTAGGGCATCTGGAAACAACTCAAACTGGTTTTTCTTCTCACCTCTGTCTCAGATGTCTGCGTAATTACAACAAAATAACCTCTGCTGACTGAAGCTAGAGCTTTAGGTACAGCACCATCTTAGTGCATTCTTTTGTGAGATGTTCTTCAGCTCACCATAACTTCTGAGAAACACAACATCCTCCATAGAAGGTAATTCCAAGTCATAGTTTCTTAGAACCTTTGCTAGTAAGAAACGAGCATGTGCTCGTTCACAACAGCAACTCCAAACAGCTCTTCTAGGAAACTACTTGGTGTCCCACCAAAAAACCCCCCACCCACCCACAAGACCTCTGTGCCCTATAAATATGAAATGTGAGCAGCTGAACTGCCAAATGCTGTTTTCTTGCAAGCTCCATGCATTTTCAAAGTCAAAACACCTGAGGCTACAGGGTGGCAAAATGAACCAGGACAGTTTGAAAAGTCAGGGCCCTGTGGAGGGAGAAATTTGTGTCTATTACTGTTACAAACAGGAATAGGTAGAGGAAAGTGCTTTCAAACCCCCTGCCACCTCTGGCTTCCCAGCTACCAGAACATTGTGTACATATTCCTCAACATTAATTTAACATGACTGTGTAATTAAATAAATATTTTTAAAGGTATAAGTAAGTAGTAAGTGTTGCCTTTTCCTTCCCCCCTTCCCCCCCCCCCCCCCCCCCCCCCAAAAAAAAATACCACTGGAGCTGATGAATTTACACTTCAGAGCAGGAAGTTACAGCACATGTAGGACTGAGGCATTTTAACAGTATCACCAAGGTTGGAAGAGACCTCAAAGATCATCCAGTCCAACCTGTCACCACAGACCTCATGACTAGACCATGGCACCAAGTGCCACATCCAATCCCCTTTTGAACACCTCCAGGGATGGGGACTCCACCACCTCCCTGGGCAGCACATTCCAATGATAAATGACTCTCTCAATGAAGAACTTTCTCCTCACCTCCAGCCTAAACTTCCCCTGGCACAGCTTGAGACTGTGTCCCCTTGTTCTGGTGCTGGTTGCTAGAGAGAAGCTACAACCACCTTTCAGGTAGTTGTAGAGAGCAATGAGGTCTCCCCTGAGCCTCCTCTTCTCCAGGCTAAGCAACCCCAGCTCCCTCAGCCTCTCCTCACAGGGCTGTGCTCAAGGCCTCTCCCCAGCCTCATTGCCCTTCTCTGGACACGTTCAAGTGTCTCAATGTCCCTCCTAAACTGAGGGGCCCAGAACTGGACACAGGACTCAGGGTATGACCTAACCAGTGCTGAGTGTAGGGCAGAATGACTTCCCTGCTCCTGCTGGCCACACTATTCCTGAAGCAGGCCAGGATGCCACTGGCCTTCTTGGCCACCTGGGCACACTGCTGGCTCATGTTTAGGCAGCTGTCAACCAGCACCCCCAGGTCCCTCTCTGTTTGGCTGCTCTCCAGCCACTCTAACCTCAGGGCAGAGTAGGGAAGTGCAACCCAATGCTGGATGAAATGCATGCTGAGCTGTCAGAGTGTATGTTCTCTGTATCTGGTATGTTACCTGGCCCTTCCCTTTGTGAAGCTTTTGCTTGTTTGTTACACATGAAGTGCACACTGCCTCCTACTACTGGAAAACTGAGTCACCCCAAGAGTGTTAGAAACATGCCAACTGAAATGTCATTTAAGAGCATTTTTAAACCTTTTCCCACACAATTTATGAAAGGGGAACTAAAACAGGAAGAGCTGAAGCTACAAAGGTACCACAGACACAGAAGTATGCATAATATGTGAAAATAGGTAGTTATTAGGCTTGGGAATCCTGAACTCTTCTGATGCATATCAGACTTCAGAAAGATGCTCCAAAGCCCCAGCATGAGCAGGAATTCTGTACATTTTCCATATGCCACTGACAAATCCCAAGTTCACAAGCACATCTCTTAATCATGGAATCATGGAATCAATAAGGTTGGAAAAGACCTCAGAGATCACTGAGTCCAACCAGTCACCCAGCACCTCCTGACAACTAAACCATGGCTCCAAGTACCACATCCAAGCCTTTTCTGAGCACCTGGAAGACCAAGGATGGGTCACCTGCCAACTGGCAGCAGAGGCAAGGTGCAGACAGTCACCTGCCCTGCCCACCCCAGGCAGCAGCTTTGGAGGGAGCAGCCCAAAACGAAGCCACAACTGTCCTGAGCTTCAGCCTGACCCAAACCCTCCTCTCATCTCCTCCTTGGCCAAAACCCTCCTGAGCTCCTCCCTGGCCCAAAGCCTCCTCAGCCATCCTCACTGAAGTTGTGTTCTGAAGAAATCTGGGGCCACTGATGAAGATGACACCTCCAGGTGAGACAGGGAGAGGCCACAGCAGGCAGTTGAGCACAGCTAGAGCCTCACATTTCAATGCATCCCTCCATAAGGATCCCATTTAGAACAGAACAGAACAGAACAGAACAGAACAGAACAGAATAGAATAGAATAGAATAGAATAAACCAGGTTGGAAGAGACCTTCAAGATCATCATGTCCAACCTATCATCCAACACTACCTAATCAACTAAACCATGGCACCAAGCATCCTGTCAAGCCTCGCCCTGAACACCTCCAGGGATGGTGACTCCACCATCTCCTCGGGCAGCCCATTCCAATGGGCAATCACTCTCTCTGTGTAAAACTTCCTCCTAACCTCCAGCCTAAACCTCCCCTGGAGCAGCCTGAGTCTGTGTCCTCTTGTTCTAGTATTGGTTGCCTGGGAGAAGAGACCAACCTCTGCCTGGCTACAACCTCCCTTCAGGTAGTTGTAGAGAGCAATAAGGTCACCCCTGAGCCTCCTCTTCTCCAGGCTAAGCAACCCCAGCTCCCTCAGCCTCTCCTCACAGGGCTGTGTTCCAAGCCCCTCACCAACTTTGTTGCCCTTCTCTGGACACGCTCCAGCATTTAATGTTCCTTCCACAGACTTGTGAGGCCTTAATGTCACTGCTGGGTTATGTTTCTTGGCTACCACTATCCCCCAGCTCGGCCAAGCTATTACTCGGTTTGAGCGACAGCTCGGCCAGCAACGCCTCCGTGTGACACCCTGGAGCCTCACCCTGGCAAGGAGAAGCTTTTCTTTCTGAGATTAGGAAACTGCAGGCAAATAATCACTGACTTAAAAGCAGAACAAACAGATAAAGTCACATGTATGGGTAATCCACTTCAAACCAGACCCTCCTTGGTTTATGAGGTCTTCTCTGTCTTGCACTCAGTCTCCAGGACTGTAGCTTCTGCTTTTTTTTTGCCACAGCACAGTGAAACACAGCACAGCAGCTGTCTGCACAGCTGAGAGCTTGGTATCTCCAAATCATTTGGAGAAGCTTTCTGGGTTTTGTTGTTAAACATACTTCACTCTTTCTGAGATGGAGGTGTGAGGGGGGAGAAGAACAACAGCACAAAAGAATAAAGTCAACCCCCCCCAAACATCTCTCATTTAAGAGAATCTGACCATTACTGGAGAAATTCCTGATCTGACTGATTCAGAAGGGAGGGAGTGACCCTGAACCTCCCACAACAAGCTGATACAGAGCCAAGCTCCCAGCGACTCAGGACTGGATGAGGTTTTTTTTCCACCTTTTCTGGTTCTGCAAGAAGATAATCCTGGACTGCTATGTAAGCAACTGTACTGCCAGAGAGACAGAAGAGTTGATATCAAAGGTATGAGCAGGAACATACCAGGGAAAGCCTCGTTGCTTACATGGAATCATGGAATTCTCATACCTACCTGCTACAGTCCAAGGTATGAGATTGAACACATCTAAGTGCCAGGTTCTACACACTGGCCACAACAACCCCATGCAGTGCTACAGGCTGGGGGCAGAGTGGCTGGAGAGCAGCCAGGCAGAAAGGGACCTGGGGGTAGTGGTTGACACCTGGCTGAAGATGAGCCAGCAGTGTGCCGAGGTGGCCAAGAAGGCCAATGGCATCCTGGCCTGCATCAGGAATAGTGTGGCCAGCAGGAGCAGGGAAGTCATTGTGCCCCTGGACTCAGCACTGGTTAGGCCACACCTTGAGTCCTGTGTCCAGTTCTGGGCCCCTCAGTTTAAGAAGGACATTGAGACACTTGACTGTGTCCAGAGAAGGGCAACAAAGCTGGGGAGGGGTCTGGAGCACAGCCCTGTGAGGAGAGGCTGAGGGAGCTGGGGTTGCTTAGCCTGGAGAAGAGGAGGTTCAGGGGAGACCTTCTTGCTCTCTCCAACTCCCTGAAGGGAGGTTGTAGCCAGGTGGGGGTTGGTCTCTTCTCCCAGGCAGCCAGCACCAGAACAAGAGGACACAGTCTCAAACTGTGCCAGGGGAGGTTTAGGCTGGAGGTGAGGAGAAAGTTCTTCCCAGCAAGAGAGATTGGCCATTGGGATGTGCTGCCCAAGGAGGTGGTGGAGTCACTATCCCTGGAGGTGTTCAAGAGGGGATTGGATGTGGCACTTGAAGCCATGGTTTAGTTAGTCCTGAGGTGTTGGGTAACAGGTTGAAGTTGATGATCTCTGAGCTCTTCTTCAACCTTATTGATTCTATGATTTATTTGGAAAACTAAAATGTCAGACCTGAGAATTCAGGTTTCAAATGACTCTTCCTGTTTAACAAGCACCCTGCTCTCTCTGGTCATAGCAAAACATCAAGCTGGCCTGCACTAAGAGCTACATTTTCTTACTGTGTCAACATGAGAATCAAACCACAAACAATTACAAAGGAAGTCCTCCAACAACAAGTTTCATCTTTTTATCAAGTGATAAAAGACTGCTTTTGCACACACACAGCTCCAAGACTGGCCCTAATGCCACCTTTTTAAGCAGTGAGTTACTGAACAAAGAAAATCCTTAAATAATAATGCTAGCAGCAGGAGACAACTGAATTTACTGATGTTATCTGTCCCAGGGTGCATTTATCCTGGGGTGCACTAAGAGAAGTGTGTCCAGCAGATCAAGGTTCTCCTCCCTGCCTCCTTTCTGCCTTAGTGGGCCCCACCTAGAACACTGCATCCAGTTCTGGGCTCCCCAGTTCAAGAGGGACAGGGATCTATCTACTTGAGAGAGTCCAACAGAGGACTGCAAGGCTGATTAAGGGACTGGAGCACTGCCTTTTGAAGGAGGGCTGAGAGACCTGGGGATTTTTAGTCTGGAGAAGAGATGACCAAGAGGGGATCTAATAAAAAGGAACAACAGAAAAAACCATCAGCAGCTATTTCTGTCCAGATAAGATTGCAACAGGCAGGCACAGAGCAGGCCAAACACAGGCTGGTTTTGGGCAGGCTAACTCCTGAGCAGGAAGGACAGGGTGATGACAGTTAAGGTACTTACCCATGCCAAGTTCAGACTAGGTACAGTCTAATTGGAAAGCCTCAACTCTCTGCTCAGGGGTTCAAGAGAACACCTCACACACACATGTCCAGATGTCAGTGGGAGAGCACTCAGCTGCACCACAGGTAGCTACCAGCCTGAAGCAAACCCATGCTGAGGAGCAAAATCAACCCAGATGGAGAGCTTTGCCAGGAACCTGGAGGGATTACTGTTCTAGAGGACAGTTCTGTTCTGTTCTGTTCTATTCTATTCTATTCTATTCTATTCTATTCTATTCTATTCTATTCCATTCTATTCCATTCTATTCCATTCTATTCCTATTCTATCCCATTCCATTCTATCCCATTCCATTCCAGTCTATCCCATTCCATTCCATTCCATTCCATTCCATTCCATTCCATTCCATTCCATTCCATTCCATTCCATTCCATTCCACTCCACCCTAATTCTCTTCTATTCCCACTCCACAGTTCTAAGCAGGAAGATCCTCATTCCTGACAAGGACTTTTCCTAATCACAAAGTTCCTGTCAGACATACAGGCAGTGATACAAACCTACAGCTAAAATCCTATCAATTTATGCAGCATAAAGGCAGGCACAAAAGCACTTATTTGGCCTACCAAAAAACCCACAAACAAATAAAACAACCAACAAAAAAACCCAACCATGCTTTTAGAATCATAGAATCATAGAAACATCGAATCAATAAGGTTGGAAAAGACCTCAGAGATCATCAAGTCCAACCTAGCACCCTGCACCTCAGGACTAACTAAACCATGACTCCAAGTGCCACATCCAAGCCTTTTCTGAACACCTCCTGGGATGGTGACTCCACCACCTCCCTGGGCAGCACATTCCAATGGCCAATCTCTCTTGCTGGGAAGAACTTTCTCCTCACCTCCAGCCTACAGTTCCCCTGGCACAGCTTGAGACTGTGTCCTCTTGTTCTGCTGCTGGTTTCCTGGGAGAAGAGACCAACCCCCACCTGGCTACAACCTCCCTTCAGGTAGCTGTAGAGAGCAAGAAGGTCTCTCCTGAGCCTCCTCTTCTCCAAGCCAAACAAACCCAGCTCCCTCAGCCTCTCCTCACAGGGCTTGTGCTCCAGACAGTAAGTTAAGAGAAACTACAGGAAGCAAGAAGGCAAACAACCCACAGCCACTGCTACATAACTTGGCAGTTGGACAAAATACTGCTATCCCCTTAAGAGCTTGAAAAATGAGCATATAGCTGGAAAAACCCCTTCACATCAGTGTTTGTTTGGCACCTACTTTGCTTTTAACAGTAGCTCATTCTATCTTGCATAGAAAAGTTAACTACAGAAGGGCTCAAACAGCACAGCCACAAGGATAGAAAGAGCAATAAAAACTCATGACAGTTACTCAGGACCATGGCTTGGATAAAACAAGCAACACAAAATTAAACCCAAAACATTGTTCAACCTATTCCATCAGTTTTGTTTCCCTATAGAGACTTAGCAAACTACCTGAAGGGAGGCTGTAGCCAGGTGGGGGTTGGTCTCTTCTCCCAGGCACCCAGCAGCAGAACAAGAGGACACAGTCTCAAGCTGTGCCAGGGGAGGTTTAGGCTAGAGGTGAGGAGAAAGTTCTTCCCAGCAAGAGAGATTGGCCATTGGAATGTGCTGCCCAGGGAGGTGGTGGAGTCACCATCCCTGGAGGTGTTTAGGAAGAGACTGGATGGGGTGCTTGGTGCCATGGTTTAGTTGATTAGGCTGTGTTGGGTGATAGGTTGGACTTGATGATCTCAAAAGTCTCTTCCAACCTGGTTAATTCCATTCCATTCCATTCCATTCCATTCCATTCCATTCCATTCCATTCCATATTCCATTCCATTCCATTTTCCATTCCATTCCATTTTATTCTATTCTATTCTATCCTCGCCTATCCTCTCCTATCCTATCCTATCCTATCCTATCCTATCCTATCCTATCCTATCCTATCCTATCCTATCCTATTCCTATCCTATCCTATTCTAATACCTAATATATTATGGCTAATGAGGTCATACTTCCATGGCTAGCAGTCCTTGGGAACAGCTCAGGCACAGGCAAGCACCAACAGAGCTGAAAATTCCACCAAGCAAAGGCTGTTAAAAACCCAACTCCTTATTCCAGCTGTAAATCTACAGCCAGGGAGATCATGACACATCCTTTGTTTCATTAGCCACACAACACAGGACCTCTGCACAAGCACAAACCACAAGAGTGATTGCAGGGGAGATACACAGCACAGGCAGCCACCTAAACCAACACTTAGGAGTAACTAAACTACCTCTTGCCAATGTACCCCAAATGCTGAAAGGGAAAATGCAGGTATGATAACTAATATTAAGCACATGATTCACTTTCCAGCAACCTCAGCAGATGGACATTACACATCCAGTTTAGGTTTGTCATTAAGAGAGATGATCTCTACAGTAAATGGAATGAGGTACCTTAAGGAAGTGAATAATCCCCTTGTAAAAGGCCTGTTTAAGAGAAATAGAACTAATGGCTTTCTGCAAGTGCAGCTGTGCCTCAAGTACAGAAGGAGCCTATGCTACAGAACTCTAACAAAACAGGACTCCCTTTACACCTTAATCATGGAATCATGGAATCAATAAGGTTGGAAGAGACCTCCGAGATCATCAAGTCCAACCTAGCACCCAACACCTCAGGACTAACTAAACCATGGCTCCAAGTGCCACATCCAATCCCCTCTTGAACACCTCCAGGGATGGTGACTCCACCACCTCCCTGGGCAGCACATTCCAATGGCAAATCTCTCTCTCTGGGAAGAACTTTCTCCTCACCTCCAGCCTAAACCTCCCCTGGCACAGCTGGAGACTGTGTCCTCTTGTTCTGGTGCTGGTTGCCTGGGAGAAGAGGCCAACCCCCACCTGGCTACAACCTCCCTTCAGGCAGTTGGAGAGAACAAGAAGGTCTCCCCTGAGCCTCCTCTTCTCCAGGCTAAGCAACCCCAGCTCCCTCAGCCTCTCCTCACAGGGCTGTGCTCCAGACCTCTCCCCAGCTTTAGAATGGAACAAACCAGGTTGGAAGAGACTTTCAAGATCATTGTGTCCAACCTATCATCCAGCACCACTGTGACCGATTCACCGTCACAACCCACCACAACCACCCAACCAACTAACCCACGGCACCAAGCACCCTATGAAGTCTCCTCCTGAACACCTCCAGTGATGGTGACTCCACCACCTCCCTGGGCAGCACATCCCAATGGGCAATCACTCTCTCTGTGTAGAACTTCCTCCTAACCTCCAGCCTAAACCTCCCCTGGCGCAGCCTGAGACTGTGTCCTCTTGTTCTGGTGCTGCTTGCCTGGGAGAAGAGACCAACCTCTGCCTGTCTACAACCCCCCTTAATAAGAGAAAACTCTACACTGTGAAACAGTAGGTGAAGCAGAGAGCAGCCTGACTCCTTAATGGCAGCCAAATTTCCCAGAATGAAAACCCTGCATAGCTGCTGTGCCTTAGGTAATCCTTTTGGTCATGTTTATACTTGACTCCAACTATCATCTTAAGGGTTGGGCTGCCATGGTGTACCTGCAACAGATAATCCATTAATGCTCTGCTGCCATAACCACTATCTTGGAACCCTAGGGAGTGCTTTGTACATTGAGCGAGTGCCTACCAAGAAGGGAACACATTGCCAACAGACAAAAGCAGGAAACAAAGGACCTCAGCTTCAAGTGTTCTGGTTTCTCTTGCAGTACCCTAGAGGATTTGCTGGGGTGGCAACACCCAAGCATGATTAACAGCTTGAGTCATCTTCACAATACATAGGAGGGGCAGGGAAGTTTCTCAAAGCGCTGGTGCAGGCAGTGAAGGCTGTCATTTGCTGCTCTTCCTGCTCGTCCCATTTGCCTTCAGCTGCTAGGGCAGGTAAAAGTTTCTAGCCCCAAAAAGCAGAGCACAATTTCTATGAAAGGAAACTTTTTGCAGTGCTAGAAATGCAAGGGAGAAGAACTCTTACATATTCAGTTGATTAGATGGGGCTGGGTGATAGGTTGGACTCGATGATCTCAAAGGTCTTTTCCAAGCTGGTTAATTCTATTCTACTCCTATTCTACTCCTATTCTACTCCTATTCTACTCCTATTCTACTCCTATTCTATCCTACTCTACTCCTATTCTATTCTACTCTACTTCTATTCTATTCTACTCTACTCCTCTTCTCTTCTCTCTTCTCTTCTCTTCTCTTCTCTTCTCTTCTCTTCTCTTCTCTTCTCTTCTCTTCTCTTCTCTTCTCTTCTCTTCTCTTCTCTTCTCTTCCATTCTATCCCATTCCATTCCATTCCATTTCCATTCCATTCCATTCCATTCCATTCCATTCCATTCCATTCCATTCCATTCCATTCCATTCCATTCCTGCATCTGGGTGGAGGCAATCCCAGGCACAAATCCAGGCTGGGCAGGGACTGGCTGGAAAGCAGCCCTGAGGAGAGAGCCTTGGGGGTGCTGGGGGAGGAGAAGCTCACCAGGAGCTCTCAGTGTGCACTTGCAGCCCAGAAAGCCAACCAGAGCCTGGGCTGCAGCAAGAGAAGTGTGGCCAGCAGGGCAAGGGAGGGGATTCTCCCCCTCTGCTCAGCTCTGCTGAGACCCCACCTGGAGTCCTGCCTCCAGTGCTGGAGCCCCTATTCCAAGAGGGATCTGGAGGTGCTGGAAGGTGTCCAGAGCAGGGCCAGGAGGATGAGCAGAGGGCTGGAGCAGCTCTCCTGTGAGGACAGACTGAAGGAGTTGGGGCTGTTCAGTCTGGAGAAGAGAAGGCTCCCAGGTGACCTCATTGTGGCCTTCCAGGAGCTGAAGGGGGCTCCAAGAAGGCTGGGGAGGGACTGCTCAGGATCTCAGGTAGTGCTAGGATTAGGGGGAATGGAATGAAGCTGGAGGTGGGGAGATTGAGGCTGGAGGTGAGGAGGAAGTTCTTCCCCATGAGAGTGGTGAAGCCCTGGAATGGGTTGTCCAGGGAGGTGGTTGAGGCTCCATCCCTGGAGGTGTTTAAGCCCAGGCTGGATGAGGCTGTGGCCAGGCTGATGTAGTGTGGGGTGTCCCTGCCCATGGCAGGGGGGTTGGAACTAGCTGATCCTTGTGGTCCCTTCCAACCCTGACTCATGCTATGATTCTATTCTATTCTATTCTATTCTATTCTATTCTATTCTATTCTATTCTACTCTACTCAGGTTGGACTCGATGATCTTTGAGGTCTCTTCCAACCTTAGTGATACTGTGATACTCTATTCTATTCTACCCTATTCTATTTTATTTATGCATCTATTTAAAAGTGTGTGTGTGTGTGTGTGTGTGTGTGTGTACTCCAACTTTAAAAAGCATATAAAAGTATGTATTTATATGATGCTGTGATGTGGGACACTGACAGACAGTCAAACAGCAACCATCTTACAAACCTCTGATAACGTGCCTTGCATGATAGAGGCAAAAATACACTTCTGCAACATGCACGTGGTGCAAGCAGAACTATATTTAGTGTGTACAGACAGAAAACCTCAAATCAGTTCTCAGTTCCTTCTTTAAGGTTAAAGCTGCACCCTCCAGAAGCAGCTCTTTTTGGAAGGAGCATGGCAAGCACATGAAGTGGCAGAGCTTGGTGAGCCTTAGCAGACTTTTTCCCCCTCTGAGGGAAAGGCCTGGAAAATCACAGAATCACCAAGGTTGGAAGAGACCTTATCAAAGATCATCAAGTCCAACCTGTCACCACAGACCTCATGACTAAACCATGGCACCAAGTGCCACGTCCAATCCCCTCTTGAACACCTCCAGGCATGGTGACTCCACCACCTCCCTGGGCAGCACATAGGGCTTGGAACACAAGCCCTATGAGGAGAGCCTGAGGGAGCTGGGGTTGCTTAGCCTGGAGAAGAGGAGACTCAGGGTGACCTTATTTCTCTCTACAACTACCTTAAGGGAGGTTGTAGACAGGCAGAGGTTGGTCTCTTCTCCCAGGCAACCAGCACCAGAACAAGAGGACACAGTCTCAAGCTGCGCCAGGGGAGGTTTAGGCTGGAGGTGAGGAGGAAGTCCTACACAGAGAGAGTGATTGCCCATTGGAATGTGCTGCCCAGGGAGGTGGTGGAGTCACCATGCCTGGAGGTGTTCAGGAGGAGACTTGATAGGGTGCTTGGTGCCATGGCTTAGTTGGTTGGGTGGTGTTGGGTGATAGGTTGGACTCGATGATCTTGAAGGTCTCTCCCAACCTGGTTTACTCCTATTCTATTCTATTCTATTCTATTCTATTCTATTCTATTCTATTCTATTCTATTCTATTCTATTCTATTCTATTCTATTCTATTCTATTCTATTCTATTCTATTCCAGCAGCTAACAACTTTCTCAGAGAAGAACTTTCTCCTCAGCTCCAGCCTAAACTTGTCACATTAGAAACCACTGTCCATAGCAACTTCCATGCTAACACAGGATAGTAGGTGCCTGAAATCCAAGTGATCACAAGGGACAGCTGATGTCTGCAAGAGTACCCCAATGCCTGCAGCTCTTGTGGTGCCTGTCTCCACTCTAGTGCAGTTGCCTGGCTGGCTGGTACCCTGCCAGCAAGCAGGCTTGCAGATGTTGTCATTCTGGATAAGCTGAGCATTTGCTTTCTGCCCGAGGCTCTCCCTCATTCACAAATGGTGTATGCCTGTTTCTAAGGATAGGCAACATTCAGTAGGCATGGAAGGAGTGTGTTTGGCATATACTAGCTACTCTGCAAGAACCTGGCTGCTGTGCAGGAACTCCTGGAGCCTAGAAGAGAGACAGTAAGGGAATGTGTGACTCATCTGGCAGCACTGAAGTCACTCGAGGTTGAACCCACGACTGCGTCTGTAGCTGGTAACACAACGAGCCAAGGCCTGTCCCAAGGCCTTGAGGGCAGGTGGCAAAGCACAGCTTGCTCCCACACAGCTCAACTTTCTCCATCTCTAATCCATACCAGGACCTGAAAATAGTCCCTGAGCTGCATCATGACCCACATCTTGCCTAGGCATTTTCCAGAGGAGGGCTGGCAAACGCCAACACATGCCAGGGAGCTAGCGAAACACCACCAAGGACTGTGGCACAATGCTCAAGCCCAAACTATTGTCCCTTTGAGGCCAGTAATACACAGCCCCAGTACCCAGTCCTTGCCACCTGGCCTTACTTGGCTGCCTGTCAACAAGGCAGTTCTGGGCCCCTCAATTTAAGAAGGATATTGAGACACTTGAACACATCAAGAGAAGGGCAACCCCAGCTCCCTCAGCCTCTCCTCACAGGGATTGTGCTCCAGACCCCTGACCCACAGATTCAGCAAGATATTTCAGCATAAAAAACATCTCTGTACTTCTTGTCTCCTGATGCACCACACCAGGGCTTACTGCTCACAGCTCACAGCCTCTCACTTAGGGGCAGCTGCAGGAGGTGATGGAGGCCAATACAGAAGCAGAGTGTGCTTGGACTGCACATAGCTGCCTGCCATGGCTTCCCTCAGCTCTTTGAGGGAACCCTGCTGTGCCTCCTGGTGGCAACCTCCCAACACAGCCTGAACACTGACCTGCACCTGGGGAATGGGATAGGATGGGATAGAATGGCATAGAATAGAATAGAACAGAACAGAATAGAATAGAACAGGATGGGATAGAAAGGGATAGAACAGAATAGAATAGAATAGAATAGAATAGAATAGAATAGAATAGAATAGAATAGAATAGAATAGAATAGAATAGAATAGAATAGAATAGACCAGGTTGGAAAAGACCTTTGAGATCATCAAGTCCAACCTATCACCCAACACCATCTAATCAACTAAACCATGGCACCAAGTGCCTCATCCAGGCTCTTCTTAAACACCTCCAGTGATGGTGACTCCACCACCTCCCTGGGCAGCACATCCCAATGGCCAATCTCTCTTTCTATGAAGAATTTCACCCTAACATCCAGCCTAAACCTCCCCTGGCATAGCTTGAGACTGTGTCCTCTTGTTCTGACACATGCTACCTGGGAGAAGAGACCAACCCCCACCTGCCTACAACCTCCCTTCAGGGAGTTGCAGACAGCAAGAAGGTGTCCCCTGAGCCTCCTCTTCTGCAGGCTAAGCAACCCCAGCTCCCTCAGCCTCTCCTCACAGGGCTGTGCTCCAGACCCCTCCCCAGCCTCCTTGCCTTTCTCTGGACACCTTCAAGTGTCTCAATGTCCTACTTAAACTGAGGGGCCCAGAACTGGACACAGGACTCAAGGTGTGGCCTAACCAGAATCAATAAGGATGAAAAAGACCTCAGAGACCATTAAGTCCAACCTATCACCCAACACCTCAGGACTAACTAAACCATGGCTCCAAGTGCCACGTCCAATCCCCTCTTGAACACCTCCAGTGATGGTGACTCCACCACCTCCCTGGGCAGCACATTCCAATGGCCAATCTCTCTTGCTGGGAAGAACTTTCTCCTCACCTCCTGCCTAAACTTCCCCTGGCACAGCTTGAGACTGTGTCCTCTTGTTCTGGTGCTGGTTGCCTGGGAGAAGAGACCAACCCCCACCACTTTTTTTTCCCCCCAACCAGAAGACATGCCAAACCTGATCTTGTTTTGCTCCCATCATTTACTCTGCTGGAAATCATTCTCATCAAGGCCACCATTTGTTCTGCAGAGCTGGCTGTGACTTCCTTTTTCTAGACATGGACTTTATACAGGGACAAACACAATTCTAAAGCATTACTTACAGATTGCCAGGCAAGAGACTCCATAATTTGATGTTCACAGCGCTCTAGGTGCTTCATCATTTCCCTTGTCAGGCTTTGCTCTGCTCTAATGAAGCTTTCCACCACTTTGTAGAAGTCAAAAGCTTTTAAATCAAACACATTGAGAATCCAGGGGAAAGACAAGCGTGTTTCAGCACTGCTAGTATCACTCTGGGAAGCATTTCCTGCAGGAAAGACAGACTGGTATTATCAAGAGCACTTCACTTCAGCCTTTAATTCCCCTTTTAAACATTTACTGAATGACTGTTAGTTCAGAAATCTCTGAGAGTCTTTTTTTTCCCCCCTATTTACTGTATTTTATGCATCAGAACAAGCAGCAATAAATATCAACAAGTAACAATGCTATTTAGTACTTTAGATTCAACTTACTGACATAGGTAGCCATGACAACCTCAACAGCACATGCCAGAAGAGATGTGTGGAAGATGTTATCATTCAGAAGTTTGCTAAGGAAAGAAGAAAGTTATTGATACTGGTCCTAACATTAAAGTAACAGACATCAACACCGAGCTGGTGCCACAGCCAGCTGGCAGCCAGGCACCAGTGGTGTCCACCCAGGGATCAGTGCTGGGCCCCATCCTGTTCAGTATCTTTATTGATGACCTGGATGAGGGGATTGAGTCCACCAGTAGTAAATTTGCAGATGACACCAGGCTGGGGGCAGGAGTTGATCTAAGAGGGTAGGAGAGCTCTGCAGAGGGACCTTGGCAGGCTGGACAGGAGACTGAACACATCCAAGTGCCAGGTTCTACACATTGGCCACAACAACCCCAGGCAGAGCTACAGGCTGGGGTCAGAGTGACTGGAGAGCAGCCAGGCAGAAAGGGACCTGGGGGTGCTGGTTGATAGTAGGCTGAACATGAGCCTGCAGTGTGCCCAGGTAGCCAAGAAGGCCAATGGCATCCTGGCCTGCATCAGGAACAGTGTGGCCAGCAGGAGCAGGGAAGCCATTCTGCCCCTGGACTCAGCACTGGTTAGGCCACACCTTGAGTCCTGTGTCCAGTTCTGGGCCCCTCAATTTAAGAAGGACATTAAGACACTTGAACTTGTCCAGAGAAGGGCAATGAGGCTGGGGAGGGGTCTGGAGCACAGCCCTGTGAGGAGAGGCTGAGGGAGCTGGGGTTGCTTAGCCTGCAGAAGAGGAGGCTCAGGGGAGACCTCATTGCTCTCTACAACTCCCTGAAGGGAGGTTGTAGCCAGGTGGGGGTTGGTCTCTTCTCCCAGGCAATCAGCACCAGAACAAGAGGACACAGTCTCAGTCTGCACCAGGGGGAGTTTAGGTTCAAGGTGAGGAGAAAGTTCTTCCAGGCAAGAGAGACTGGCCATTGGAATGTGCTGCCCAGGGAGGTGGTGGAGTCACCATCCCTGGAGATGTTTAGGAAGAGCCTGGATGAGGCACTTGGTGCCATGGCTTAGTTGATTAGATGGTGTTGGGTGACAGGTTGGACTTGATGATCTCTGAGGTCTTCTCCAACCTTACTGATTCCATAAGCTAGTGACACATACCTAAAATTGTGCACTGAGAGTCGCTCTTCCTCCTGCAACACAGAAATCAAGCCAAACTTAGCAATCCTCTCCAGCTCTGGCAGGGCAGTGCAAGGCCTGAGCTGGCAGTACCAAACTCACCGACTTCAGCATGGACTCCATCACTCGGTAGTAGAGGCGCACTGCAAGCTTGTATCTCTGGTAACAAAGGAGAGATTCAGCACTGGCACAGGCAGTTTCAGCAGACTACAAAAGGGCAGATTCTCATCTGTCAGAGACTGTACTCATAATTCATAATTCAGGACATTTCCATTCCCCAGAAGAGCCACTGTGGGAGAAGTCCCAGGTTCCAGCTTGCCACCAGGAGGAGTGTCAAAGGCTAATGACTTCAGGTTTGCTCCAACTGCTATCAGATGAATGCTGACTAAGCAAGTTTCTGGCAACTCACAACTAACAGGAGAAAACAGAGTGCTGAGAGAGATGAACTGTTGAGTAGAAATTTGGTGGGGCTTGGCTTCCAAAACCCTAGTAGGAAGCACAGCTGGCCTATTGATTTTAAAGAGGTGATTCACTTTGCACCATTTAGTTGATGAGATGGTGTTGGGTGATAGGTTGGACTTGATGATCTCAAAGGTCTCTTCCAACCTGGTCTGGTCTGGTCTGGTCTGGTCTATTCTATTCTATTCTATTCTATTCTATTCTATCCTATCCTATCCTATCCTATCCTATCCTATTCTATTCTATCCTATTTAATCCTATCCTATCCTATCCTATCCTATCCTATCCTATCCTATCCTATCCTATCCTATCCTATCCTATCCTATCCTATCCTATCCTATTCTATCCTATTTAATCCTATCCTATCCTATCCTATCCTATCCTATCCTATCCTATCCTAGGCTGAGCTACCTTAATTAGTGAAAATATGTTTCACTACATGTACTTTGCCAGAGAAGAGAAGAGAAGAGAAGAGAAGAGAAGAGAAGAGAAGAGAAGAGAAGAGAAGAGAAGAGAAGAGAAGAGAAGAGAAGAGAAGAGAAGAGAAGAGAAGAGAAGAGAAGAGAAGAGAAGAGAAGAGAAGAGAAGAGAAGAGGAATGGAATGGAATGGAATGGAATGGAATGGAATGGAATGGAATGGAATAGAATAGAATAGAATAGAATAGAATAGAATAGAATAGAATAGAAGAATGGAATAGAATAGGAAAAAACAGGTAGAAATCTTTGAGATCATTGCATCCAACCTATCATCCAACACCACCTAATCAACTAAACCATGCAACCAAGCACCCCATCAAGTCTCCTCCTGAACACCTCCAGTGATGGTGAAAATGTTCCCATTCTCCATGAAAGTTTTTTCAGCATATTTCCACCTCGTTCCTATTACTTCTTATATATTATGTAAGTTCTATATTGGTTGACAGTAGGCTGAACATGAGCCAGCAGTGTGTTCAGGGGGCCAAAAGGGCCAGTGGCATCCTGGCCTGCATCAGAAAGAGTGTGGCCAGCAAGAGCAGGAAGTCATTGTGCCCCTGGACTCAGCACTGGTTAGGCCACACCTTGAGTCCTGTGTCCAGCTCTGGGCCCCTAAGTTTAGGAAGGAGGTTGAGTTGCTGGAAGGTGTCCAGAGAAGGGCAACAAAGCTGGGGAGGGGTCTGGAGCACAGCCTGTGAGGAGAGGCTGAGGGAGCTGGGGTTGCTTAGCCTGGAGAAGAGGAGGCTCAGGGGAGACCTTCTTGCTCTCTACAACTCCCTGAAGGGAGGTTGTAGCCAGGTGGAGGTTGGTCTCTTCTCCCAGGCAACCAGCACCAGAACAAGAGGACAGAGTCTCAAGCTGTGCCAGGGGAGGTTTAGGCTGGAGGTGAGGAGAAAGTTCTTCCCAGCAAGAGAGATTGGCCACTGGAATGTGCTGCCCAGGGAGGTGGAGTCACCATCACTGGAGGGGATTGGACGTGGCACTTGAAGCCATGGTTTAGTTAGTCCTGAGGTGCTGGGTGCTAGGTTGGACTTGATGCTCTCTGAGATCTTTTCCAACCTTGCTATTCCATGATTCTATGAACAATTTGTAGAATACTATCTATACAGAACTTTAGGAATAGAAAGCAAGTACACTTCTGAAGGAGAAAATAATACTGCTACTTTTCACCACTGATCTGCACAGAAAGAAGACAAGTGAGTTAAGTCAGGCCTCACATCAAGCTGGACAACAGAGCTCAAATGTGTAATACCCAAGCAAAAATGCTAGTTACCTGGGAACCAATTTCAGCACATCCTGGTCCAACTGCTTCAGCAAACTTCTTTTTGAAGATGTGCTCAAGGGTTTCCACTCTTTTCAGGATACTCTCTGTAGGGTTCACTGTGCAATTCTAACAAGCACCAGAAGCAGCACAGGGGAAGAAAAGGACATGTCAAATCAAACTCCTTTTCATGATTGAACTGCATTAATCCTGCTTTGCTTTGCAACATCTCTCAGCTCAATAGCATAAATAAAAGCAGTGCATTTAAAAGAAAACAGAATCATTGTATACTTTCAACTCTTTCCAGTAACCCCCAGATCATGCCTTAGATGCAACAGGAGGGCAGGTGTTGATTTGGTAGAGGGTAGAAGAGCTCAGCACTAGTTAGGCAACACCTTGAGTCCTGTGTCCAGTTCTGGGCCCCTCAATTTAATAAGGATATTAGAGTAGAGTAGAGCAGAGTAGAGCAGAGCAGAGTAGAGCAGAGTAGAGTAGGTTAGAGTAGAGTAGAGTAGAGCAGAGTAGAGCAGAGCAGAGTAGAGTAGGTTAGAGTAGAGCAGAGCAGAGTAGAGTAGAGTAGAGTAGAATGGAATGGAATGGAATGGAATGGAATGGAATAGAATGGAATGGAATGGAATGGAATGGAATGGGATAGGATAGGATAGGATAGGATAGGATAGGATAGGATAGGATAGGATAGGATAGGATAGCATGGAATAGAATAGAATAGAATAGAATAGAATAGAATAGAATAGAATAGAATAGAATAGAATAGAATAGAATAGAATAGAATAGGAGTAAACCAGGCTGGAAGAGACCTTTGAGATCGAGTCCAACCTATCATCCAACACCCTCTAATCAACTAAACCATGGCACCAAGCACCCCATCCAGTCTCCTCCTAAACACCTCCAGTGATGGTGACTCCACCACCTCCCTGGGCAGCACATCCCAGTGGGCAAAACAATCGAATGTCTCCAGAGAAGGGCAACAAAGCTGGGGAGAGCTCAGAAGCACAGCCCTGTGAGGAGAGGCTGAGGGAGCTGGGGTTGCTTAGCCTGGAGAAGAGGAGGCTCAGGGGAGACCTTCTTGCTTTCTACAACTCCCTGAAGGGAGGTTGTAGCCAGGTGGGGGTTGGTCTCTTCTCCCAGGCAACCATCACCAGAACAAGAGGATACAGTCTCCAGCTGTGCCAGGGAAAGTTTAGGTTTGAGGTGAGGAGAAAGTTCTTCCCAGCAAGAGAGACTGGGCATTGGGATGTGCTGCCCAGGGAGGTGGTGGAGTCACCATCCCTGGAGGTGTTTAGGAAGAGCCTGGCTGAGGCACTTGGTGCCATGGTTTAGTTGATCAGATGGTGTTGGGTGACAGCTTGGACTCGAGGATCTCGAAGGTCATTTTCCAGCCTGGTTAATTCTGTATTCTGAATTCTATTCTGAGTTCTCAAGACATGTGTCAGATCTCTGTGTGTACATTCAACTTGAGTGATAGCTTCAAGACTCTTTCACACACATCCCTTCTAGTCACCTACATTGAAATACATGATGAGAGTATCCGAAGGTTTATCAGTTGCCGAGTTTAAAATCATCATCAACTGCTGAATGTTATTCATTGCAGCTCTGGAAAAACAGAATACAAAAGATAATGAACATTAAGGCTGGCTTGAGAGATTCCAGTAAAGAGAGAAACAGATGCTAAACCACAAGAAGTATTCATTGATTCATGGCCAGTGTCTGAACACAGAAAGCTACTGCAGCCGAGAGAAGTGATGTGAGCATCTCAGAAAAGCTGCCATTATGTCAAGAATCTGGAATGTTCTTCAAACAAGAAAACAGAATCCTGTTGTTTATTCCACAAAGTTAGGAACTAGCATCTAAGTAGAATCATGGAATCATGGAATCATGGAATCAGTAAGGTTGGAAGAGACCTCAGAGATCATAGAGTCCAACCTAGCACCCAATACCTCAGGACTAACTAAACCATGGCTTCAAGGGCCACATACAGTCCCTTTTGGAACACCTCCAGTCATGGTGACTCCACCACCTCCCTGAGCAGCACATTCCAATGGCCAATCTCTCTTGCTAGGAAGAATTTTCTCCACACCTTGAACCTAAACCTCCCCTGGCACAGCTTGAGACTGTCCTCTTGTGTGCTGGTTGCCTGGGAGAAGAGACCAACCCCCACCTGGCTACAACCTCCCTTCAGGGAGTTGCAGAGAGCAAGAAGGTCTCCCCTGAGCCTCCTCTTCTCCAGGCTAAGCAACCCCAGCTCCCTCAGCCTCTCCTCACAGGGCTGTGCTCCAGACCTCTCCCCAGCCTCATTGCCCTTCTCTGGACACATTCAAGTGTCTCAAAGCCCTTCTTAAATTGAGGGGCCCAGAACTAGACACAGTACTCGAGGTCTGGCCTAACCAGTGCCCACACTTTCACCTTTTGAGGACATCATGTATTGTTGTGCCTTTAGTATTTGCACATACACAAAGACCTAACAATATATCTTATATATCTATAAGTACTAATGTGGCCTGGAGATTTTTAAGCATATTTCAATGCTATCCATATAAATGACCAGGTACAAATTCTCTTAAGACTGGTTAGGCCACACCTTGAGTCCTGTGTCCAGTTCTGGGCCCCTCAGTTTAGGAAAGATGTTGAGTTGCTGGAAGGTGTCCAGAGAAGGGCAACAAAGCTGGGGAGGGGTCTGGAGCACAGCCCTGTGAGGAGAGGCTGAGGGAGCTGGGGTTGCTTAGCCTGGAGAAGAGGAGGCTCAGGGGAGACCTTCTTGCTGTCTACAACTCCCTAAAGGGAGGTTGTAGCCAGGTGGGGGTTGGTCTCTTCTCCCAGGCAACCAGCACCAGAACAAGAGGACACAGTCTCAAGCTGTGCCAGGGGAGGTTAAGGCTGGAGGTTAGGAAGAAATGGTATGGTCCTTTCAACATAACCTGTAAGGGGTTCTACTTTCACCGTTCCTGGAGGTGTTCAAGAGGGGATTGGATGTGGCACTTGGTGCCATGGTTTAGTCCTGAGGTCTGTGGTGCCAGGTTGCACTTGATGATCTTTGAGGTCTCTTCCAAGCTTGGTGATACTGTGGGTTACTGATGCACTTCCCACCCCGTGCTGGTGACCAGAGGCTTACTGCCATCTAGTGACAGTTCTGAGGCTTTATGAAATACAGTTCCTATGCCTCAAATACATACATAGAATACATAGAATAGAATAGAATAGAATAGAATAGAATAGAATAGAATAGAATAGAATAGAGTTGAATTGAATTGAGTTGAATTCACCAGCTTGGAAGAGACCTTTGAGATCATCAAGTCCAGCCTATCACCCAACACCATCTAATCAACTAAACCATGGCACCAAGTGCCTCATCCAGGCTCTTCCTAAACACCTCCAGGGATGGTGACTCCACCACCTACCTGGGCAGCACATTCCAATGGCCAATCTCTCTTTAAAGAACTTTTTCCTCACATCCAGCCTAAACCTCCCCTGGTGCAGCTTGGGGCTGTGTCCTCTAGGGGCTGGCTAAGAATAAACCATGTTGGAAGAGACCTTCAAGATCATCGCGTCCAACCCATCAACCAATCCAACACCACCTAAACAACTAACCCATGGCACCAAGCACCCCATCAAATCAAGCCTTCAACTTGAATTGGCTCACAAGGCATCAGTTTTGGAAGAACCCAGAGAAAAGCCCAAACATGGATGGAGAGCATGTTAACATCTCCTCAGACATCCTCTCGGCAGGTTTAGCACAAGTCAAATCTGTAGCAATGGGGAAAAGTTTGTGCTCCTGGCCTTGCCCAGTAAAACCTGCCTCTCAAGAACCTTAATGAAGGTAGTTAAGAGGGCTTTTTAAAATGCTTGTATAATGAAAAAAGGTCAATGAGAAGCCATCTGCACCTGACAAAAAAGCCAAACCAAAACCAATTAATTGCCAATGACCTTCCTGTTAAATACAGTGTGTGTTAAAGCTGGTCCAGGTCCTGCTGTCACACAGCGGCTAGGATGTAAAACGCAAACAGATGCCAAAAGAGCATCACTGTCCATTAGACATTTAAAGTGTAAGACTAAAGGGCCACTAAGGGAATCAAATAAAGCTTTTCACACTCTCAGGCAATTAAAATTCAGGATGTGCTGGAAGGTGTCCAGAGAAGGGCCAGGAGGATGAGCAGAGGGCTGGAGCACCTCTCCTGTGAGGACAGACTGAAGGAGTTGGGGCTGTTCAGTCTGGAGAAGAGAAGGCTCCCAGGTGACCTCATTGTGGCCTTCCAGTAGCTGAAGGGGGCTACAAGAAGGCTGGGGAGGGACTGCTCAGGATCTCAGGTAGTGCTAGGACTAGGGGGAATGGAATGAAGCTGGAGGTGGGGAGATTGAGGCTGGAGGTGAGGAGGAAGTTCTTCCCCATGAGAGTGATGAAGCCCTGGAATGGGTTGTCCAGGGAGGTGGTTGAGACTCCATCCCTGGAGGTGTTTAAGCCCAGGCTGGATGAGGCTGTGGCCAGCCTGATGTAGTGTGGGGTGTCCCTGCCCATGGCAGGGGGGTTGGAACTAGCTGATCCTTGTGGTCCCTTCCAACCCTGACTGATACTATGATAGTATGAAATTAAGAAGCACATTGAGACTCTTGAGCGTGTCCAGAGAAGGGCAACGAGGCTGGGGAGGGGTCTGGAGCACAGCCCTGTGAGGAGAGGCTGAGGGAGCTGGGGTTGCTTAGCCTGCAGAAGAGGAGGCTCAGCGGAGACCTTCTTGCTGTCTACAACTCCCTAAAGGGAGGTTGTAGCCAGGTGGGGGTTGGTCTCTTCTCCCAGGCAACCAGCACCAGAACAAGAGGACACAGTCTCAAGCTGTGCCAGGGGAACTGTAGGCTGGAGGTGAGGAGAAAGTTCTTCACAGAGAGAATTTTAAGCCATTGGGATGTGCTGCCCAGGGAGGTGGTGGAGTCACCATCCCAGGAGGTGTTCAAGAGGGGACTGGATGTGGCACTTGGTGCCATGGTTTAGTTAGTCCTGAGGTGCTGGGTGACAGGTTGGACTTGATGGTCTCTGAGGTCTTTTCCAACCTTACTGATTCTGTGATTCTATGAAGATGCAGAGCTGGAGTCATGATGGAAAACAAAGGTGGAAGCACAGCAAACAAAATGACTACCATGGAAATATGAAGTTGGATTCTAACAAGAACAAGTGAAGTAATCCAGGTTCCTGGATCCATCTGGCACTTCTCAACACAGCTCAGTAAATAGCTTTGTCTCTTGTTTCCCCAACAAATTCACCCTTGGGCAGTCAGCACCCCTCAGCACATGCTCATGGCACATCAGTGACCAGAACTACAGTGCTGTATTAAAACCAAACCCAGCTCCTTTCAAAGGAAAACAACAAAAGGTTAATATTTCTAGCCAGGATCTAAACCCAGAGAGCACAGCTTCAAAGAAGAATTCCTACCCAACAGGAGTCTGGGGCAGTATAGGGGTGAACTCCTCATCTGGATGGTTTTTCACTGGTGTCCTCTTCAACTGGGAGCTACAGAAACAGGAAACAAACTTATGAAGTACTAATGGAATTCAGAAGAAAATGCTTTCCACAAAGGCTGATTAACCTGCAGAGAAATGTGGCACAGATCTTCAGATGATCTAGCTGCCCAGCCACTCCAGTTGTTAGAATTAGGTAGTTTAAATTCCCAAGTTGGTCTACTCTGAGCAGGATGTTGGACTAGATGACCCCCAAAGTTTCCTCTCAAACTTCCTTCTATTCTATTCTGTTGCACTTGATGACCCTTGGGGTCTCTTCCAACCTTAGTTATACTGTGATACTGTGATATTCTATTCTATGCTAGGCTAGGCTAGGCTAGGCTAGGCTAGGCTAGGCTATTCTATTTTATTCTAGTTCTGTTCTTCCACTCCACTCCACTCCACTCCACTCCACTCCACTCCACTCCACTCCACTCCACTCCACTCCACTCCACTCCACTCCACTCCACTCCACTCCACTCCACTCCACTCCACTCCACTCCACTCTATTCCATTCCATTCCACTCCACTCCATTCTGTTCCATTCCACTCCATTCCATTCCAATTCCATTCTCCAGTTCTGGGCCCCTCAGTTTAGGAAAGATGTTGAGTTGCTGGAAGGTGTCCAGAGAAGGGCAACAAAGCTGGGGAGGGGTCTGGAGCACAGCCCTGTGAGGAGAGGCTGAGGGAGCTGGGGTTGCTTAGCCTGGAGAAGAGGAGGCTCAGGGGAGACCTTCTTGCTCTCTACAACTCCCTGAAGGGAGGTTATAAGCATGTGGGGGTTGGTCTCTTCTCCCAGGCAACCAGCACCAGAACAAGAGGACACAGTCTCAAGCTGTGCCAGGGGAGGTTTAGGCTGGATGTTAGGAAGAAATTCTTCCCAGAAGGAGAGACATCACTGGAGGTGTTTTACGAAGAGAGTGGATAGGGCACTTGGTGCCATGGTGTTGGGTGATAGGTTGGACTTGATGATCTCAAAGGTCTTTTCCAACCTGGTCTGGTCTGGTCTGGTCTATTCTATTCTATTTTATTCTATTTTATTCTACTCTATTCCATTCCATTCCATTCCATTCTATTCTATTCTATTCTATCCTATCCTATCCTATTCCATTCCATCCTATTCCATTCTATTCCATTCTATTCCATTCTATTCTATTCTATTCTATTCTATTCCATTCCATTCCATTCTATTCTATCCTATCCTATTCCATTCCATCCTATTCCATTCCATTCCATTCTATTCTATTCTATTCTATTCTATTCTATTCTATTCTATTCTATTCTATTCTATTCTATTCTATTCTATTCTATTCTATTCTATCCCATTCCATTCCATCCTATTCCATTCTATTCCATTCCATCCCATCCCATCCCATCCCATCCCATCCCATCCCATCCCATCCCATCCCATCCCATCCCATCCCATCCCATTCTTTGCTGAACTACAAACCCTGGGAGATCAACAGGATAGAGAGCTCTCCCTTTGTAAGGCACAACAGAGTGCAAGGAGAGAGCTCAACACAAGTTCATGCTTCCAACTACAAACTGGAAGCAGGAAATGGCAACCCTACCTTGAGACATCAGGCTGCAGAGTTTCATCGCGATCCAGGAACAGTCTTCCATCTATATCTTTGTTGTTGAGATAGAGCTCATCATACTGTTTGGAGAGCACCTCAACCTCAAAAAACATTGGGGGGAGGGGTGGGGAAAAAGCTTTATCTCACAGGAAGAAGTTTGGCAATAAAAGCCTAGTTCTGCATCATAAACACCACGCTGAAATGCCAAGGGAATGACCTTGGAGCCCAGAAAGTTGCTATGGCTGAAACACACCCAGAGGAGGATGATCATCCCCAGGTACACAGATCATCTTTTAGAAGAGAAAACAACCTAACATTGTGAGACTTTTTCTGAAGAAATCTAGGTCTTGACACTAAAAATAGCTGCAGCAAGACACAGAGAGCTGCAAATCTAACTAAAGTTTCCAGGCTTTTAAATGGAATGGGATGGAATGGAATGGAATGGGATGGGATGGAATGGGATGGAATGGAATGGAATGGAATAGACCAGGTTGGAAGAGACCTTCAAGATCATCGCGTCCAACCCATCAACCAATCCAACACCACCTAAACAACTAACCCATGGCACCAAGCATCCCATCAAGTCTCCTCCTGAACACCTCCAGTGATGGTGACTCCACCACCTCCCTGGGCAGCACATTCCAATGGGCAATCACTCTCTCTGTGTAGAACTTCTTCCTAACATCCAACCTAAACCTCCTGGCTACACCACCTGGCTACAACCTCCCTTCAGGGAGTAGTAGAGAGCAAGAAGGTCTCCCCTGAGCCTCCTCTTCTCCAGGCTAAGCAACCCCAGCTCCCTCAGCCTCTCCTCATAGGGCTGTGCTCCAAACCCCTCACCAAATCTCTCCTTCCAGAAGTGGTGTCTGTAAGAGCAGAAAATGCAGCATGGCCCTGGACTCAGCACTGGTTAGGCCACACCTTGAGTCCTGTGTCCAGTTCAGGGCCCCTCAGGTTAGGAAAGATGTTGAGTTGCTGGAAGGTGTCCAGAGAAGGGCAACAAAGCTGGGGAGGGGTTTGGAGCTTAGCCTGGAGAAGAGGAGGCTCAGGGGAGACCTTCTTGCTCTCTCCAACTCCCTGAAGGGAGGTTGTAGCCAGGTGGGGGTTGGTCTCTTCTCCCAGGCAACCAGCACCAGAACAAGAGGACACAGTCTCAAGCTGTGCCAGGGGAGGTTTAGGCTGGATGTTAGGAAGAAGTTCTTCCCAGCAAGAGAGATTGGCCATTGGGATGTGCTGCCCAGGGAGGTGGTGGAGTCTCCATCACTGGAGGTGTTTAAGTGGAGACTGGATGAGGCACTTGGTGCCATGGTTTAGTTGATCAGATGGTGTTGGGTGATAGGTTGGACTTGATGATCTCAAAGGTCTTTTCCAACCTGGTCTGGTCTGGTCTGGTCTGGTCTATTCTATTCTATTCTATTTTATTCTACTCTATTCCATTCCATTCCATTCCATTCCACTCCACTCCACTCCATTCCATTCCACTCTGTTCCACTCCGTTCCATTCAATTCCACGCCACTCCACTCTCCTAGAGGGCTTCTGAACTACACCCATCCCTAAATGACAAAGTCCCCACAGAGCTCTGTTACCTTGCAATACATTTTGGAAGACATTGAGATCTGGAGGCCAGTCTTGTATTTTGGCCCCCACCCACTACCATACTACAGAATCATAGAATCAAAGAAGTGTTAGGGTTGGAAGGGCCCTCAAGGATCATCCAGTTCTAACCCCCTTGCCATGGGCAGGGACACCTCACACTAGCATCAGGCTGCTCACAGCCACTTCCAGCCTGGCCTGAAACTGAACAGAGCTGTGGTGGCTTTTGGGCTATGCCTTTGCAATTTAGCTGCAGATTCCAAGCAGAAAAGTAGACAAAGGGAAACAAATCACTGTTGGGTGGAAAAAGGAAAACAAAAGACTATGCTGAACAACTCCATGGGATAAATGTCTGGGGCAAGAGGATCTGCACCATCACAACTTTAAAGTAGGATTGTTCTTTCAGTTGCCCTAAATTAGAAGGGTGGTTAGATATCAGAAGGTAGTTAAGCTGCCAAAAGCATTAGATTGAAACCATGACTACAAATCTTGAATGATCTCTTCTCCCAGGCAAGCAGCACCAGAACAAGAGGACACAGTCTCAAGCTGCACCAGGGGAGGTTTAGGCTGGGTGTTAGGAAGAAGTTCTTCACTGAAAGAGAGATTGGCCATTGGGATGTGCTGCCCAGGGAGGTGGTGGAGTCACCATCACTGGAGGTGTTTAGGAAGAGACTGGCTGAGGCACTTGGTGCCATGGTTTAGTTGATCAGATGGTGTTGGGTGATAGGTTGGACTCGATGATCTCAAAGGTCTTTTCCAACCTGGTTGAATCTATTCTATTCTATTCTCTTGAGCAACTCTTCCCTTTTCTCTTCTCTTCTGATCTTGGCTGGTGTTTTGTTTTGCTCAAGAGAGATAATTGTGCTTCTGGCTGGCATTGGGCAAGTCTAACCCACTGCTTTCTCTCTCCTCTCTCTCTCTCTTGGGACAAGGGGGTTTGGGGGGCACAGTGGAACAGCTTTCCCTGGTCTTTTGAGCAGTGGGGCATTCATGTTGTTTGCTAATGGTAAATACCTGTATAACACTGTAACTCCTGTCTGTTCTAGAACAGAATAAACCAGGTTGGAAGAGACCTTCAAGATCATTGTGTCCAACCCATCATCTTGAAGGTCTCTTTTGCACATGTCCTTTGCATTCCATTGCAGAGGGGAGTTTTTGCTTGCAACCACAGCTTCAGTTGCTTCCAACTGAGTTAGTTCTGGTTGAAGTTAATGCTGGGGGGGAACTTCAACCCACCACAAGAACAGAAGATACATTTGGCCATATCCTGTGGACCTCCAGCCTGATGAGCTTGGGAGCTGCTTGTTTTCAGACTACCACAGCCATCAGTGACATAAACCCAAACCTCCTCTGTTAAGACTGATGGATGAAGCCAGGTTTAGTTAGTCAGGAGGTGTTGGGTTGGACTGGATGATCTCTGAGGTCTTTTCCACCTCATTGATTCTATGATTCTACTTCTTGCCCTGTGACTCCACAGAGGTAGTCTGCTGCATCCAAGCTAAAACTCCTAAGGTTAAAATAACTCTGCAGGGACAGAGCAGTCTAAACTGCCAGCTGTGGAACACAGCCTCATCCACTCACTACCTCTGCAACACAGCTACAGTAACACCTCTCAATTATATTTCAATTAAGGTGTGTAACTTGGGACTGTGTGCATTTATAGACTGAGGCCAGAGTTTTGACAGTGTAGTAGTTTAATTTTAATGGCTCAGGATCATGGATGTGCTACTTGTAGGCCATGCTCTGCTCTGAGTCAAAGCACTGCTTAAGCCTCAGGGAGGCTGGGGATGGAGTCTGCCTGGATTTCAGCAAGGCCTTTGACACCATCCCCCACAGCAAACTCCTGGCCAAGCTGTCAGCCCCTGGCTTGGACAGCAGCACTCTGAGCTGGGTTAGGAACTGGCTGGAGGCTGAGCCCAGAGAGTGGTGGTGAATGGTGCCACAGCCAGCTGGCAGCCAGGCACCAGTGGTGTGCCCCAGGGATCAGTGCTGGGCCCCAGCCTGTTCAATATCTTTATTGATGATCAGGATGAGGGCATTGAGTCCATCATCAGTAAATTTGCAGATGACACCAAGCTGGGGGCAGGAGTTGATCTGTTAGAAGGTAGGAGAGCTCTGCAGAGGGACCTTGACAGGCTGGACAGATGGGCAGAGTCCAACAGGATGGCATCAAAGAAGTCCAAGTGCCAGGTGCTGCACTTCGGCCACAACAACCCCATGCAGAGCTACAGGCTGGGGTCAGAGTGTCTGAGAGCAGCAGGCAGAGAGGGACCTGGGGGTGCTGGTTGATAGTAGGCAGAATATGAACCAGCAGTGTGCCCAGGTGGCCAAGAAGGCCAATGGCATCCTGGCCTGCACCAGGAACAGTGTGGCCAGCAGGAGCAGGGAGGTCATTGTGCCCCTGGACTCAGCACTGGTTAGGCCACACCTTGAGTCCTGTGGCCAGTTCTGGGACCCTCAATTTAAAAAGGATATTGAGACTCTTGAAGGTGTCCAGAGAAGGGCAACAAAGCTGGGGAGGGGTTTGGAGCACAGCCCTGTGAGGAGAGGCTGAGGGAGCTGGGGTTGCTTAGCCTGCAGAAGAGGAGGTTCAGGGGAGACCTTCTTGCTGTCTCCAACTCCCTGAAGAGAGGTTGCAGCCAGGTGGGGGTTGGTCTCTTCTCCCAGGCAACCAGCACCAGAACAAGAGGACACAGTCTCAAGCTGCACCAGGGGAGGTTCAGGCTGGATGTTAGGAAGAAGTTCTTCCCAGCAAGAGAGATTGGCCATTGGAATGTGCTGCCCAGGGAGGTGGTGGAGTCACCACCCCTGGAGGTGTTCAGGAAGAGCCTGAATGAGGCACTTGGTGCCATGGTTTAGTTAGCCATGAAGTGTTGGGTGCTAGGTTGGACTTGATGATCTCTGAGGTCTTTTCCAACCTTATTGATCCTATGATTCTGTGACAAATATGAGTGCTAAATCTCCCCCATGAATTCTGGCATGCCAGCTCAGCCCTGTTCTGGCAAAAGAATGCATTTTGCTAGGTGATGTCAGCAGAACTTGTGGACTCTCAAGTAACTTGTGTGAAGCACAGCACTCTTGTTGAAGAGTCTTAAATTACCTCTGGCAGGCCATTGGGAGCTGCAATACCAATGGAATTCAAGAAAGGAAGGAAGCTTGTGAAGTACACATTTTTGACCTAAAAAAGAACAAAACAATAGCAGTAGCAACACACAGAGGGCAGGAGCTGCTTTCCAAGCCCCAACAAGAAACCTCCCTGATGCTGTCAACAGAGCAAAACCGAAGCTGCCTACGTAGCAGGCAGCAATGTGCAAGCAGGAAGCAGAGAGCCCACTGCTGGAACATGACTGAAATGAAAACATACAGGCAAAAACACACCCTTCCCTGCCCCCCTGCATTGCCACTTCCATCATCTGCTTGCATATTCAGTATGAAATCAGCCCCTGTTACGTGGGAAGATTCAGCAGCAAAGGAAAAGGGGAATGTGGTCTTCCAGATCCCACACACAAGCAGAGAGCTTGGCTGGGGACGTTTTCTCATTGGGGGAGGCAGCTGTGAAACCCCAGGTGGCAGTTTGGGCTGGGTGCCTCCTGCTGCTGCCACACAGGGTGCACCTGTGGTGCCCTGAGCATCCAGCCCAGTGGGTGGACACAGGAAGCTATGTATTTCATACCCACAATGTCCTGCTCCCTATACATCCATCTGCAAGGTCTCACACTTCCTCTTTCTTCCCTTGCTGCTCCTGTGGGAGATGCACCCTATCTGGCAATGGAAGGGGAGTTATCTCAAGGCCTCCTGGGCCTGGCTAAGGCCTAATGCCAGGAGGAGAAGGGGGAAGGCAATCTCAGATCTGGCCAGCTGAGATTCGCCTAACAGTGGAGGGGGTGAAGAAAGAGCCCTAGGGGCTTGGGGTGTACCCTCTGGTAGGGAGAAGGGGAATGCTGGGAGGCTTTTGTGTATGCTATATACTCTGTATACAGGGAAGGCAGGAGGGAAGGGAAGGCAGGAGGGAAGGGAAGGCAGGAGGGAAGGGAAGGCAGGAGGGAAGGGAAGGCAGGAGGGAAGGGAAGGCAGGAGGGAAGGGAAGGCAGGAGGGAAGGGAAGGCAGGAGGGAAGGGAAGGCAGGAGGGAAGGGAAGGCAGGAGGGAAGGGAAGGCAGGAGGGAAGGGAAGGCAGGAGGGAAGGGAAGGCAGAAGGGAAGGGAAGGCAGAAGGGAAGGGAAGGCAGAAGGGAAGGGAAGGCAGAAGGGAAGGGAAGGCAGAAGGGAAGGGAAGGCAGAAGGGAAGGGAAGGCAGAAGGGAAGGGAAGGCAGAAGGGAAGGGAAGGCAGAAGGGAAGGGAAGGCAGAAGGGAAGGGAAGGCAGAAGGGGAATGGTGGGAGGCTTTTGGGTATGCTGTATACTCTGTATGCTTTGGGATCTTTTGGTCACTGTGCTTGTAGCTTCTGTAGAACACTCAGTGCTTCTCCATTTAAACTTTCCATCCCTTCTGCAATCCCTTTGCCCGAGTCTCTTTTTTTCCTGCCCCGGTGGGAGGCAAGGGAGGATCTGCCTCAAGCTGGGACACCCCATCAGAACAGCCTTGTGCCTATGTGCTATGTGCTGTGAGCAGCATGTAACCTTGCACTGAATTCTTCACAGTTCAGTTTCCCTTGCAGAGTTCCCTCCCACACCAAAGGGCTTGGGGTTTGCTGCGAGGGGTTTCTCGTGCGTGTTTTGGGGGTTGTTCATTTTTAACTACCTGCCAGAGGAACTATGGAATGTTAAAACACAGGCATTACCTCATCTAAATTACAACCATGCTCTTTACAAAGGACTTCAATCACTTTTGTGTCAGCATCAGCTTGCTTTGAAGCACGGGTATTCCTGTTCTGACCTCTCCGGGGAGTGCGAGCTGAACCATTCACAGCCGCTGCAGTCACAGCAGACTCTGGAAAGACAGAACCAGCCTGAGATTAAAGACTTCAGGTTTGAAAACTTCAATCTTTCTGAAGAGAATTCAATTGGTGATTTTTTTTTTTCAGGTCCTCTTCTTCAATGTTTGCCTTTCCCTTGTGTTCAGATACAATTAGTGCTTTAATAGCACGAACCAGGTTGGAGAAGACCTTCAAGATCATTGAGTCCAACCTCTCGCCCAACACCAGCAACTAAACCATGGCACCAAGTGCCTCATCCAGGCTCTTCCTAAACACCTCCAGGGATGGTGACTCTACCACCTCCCTGGGAAGCACATCCCAATGGCCAATCTCTCTTTCTGGGAAGAACTTCTTCCTAACATCCAGCCTAACCCTCCCCTGGTGCAGCTTGAGACTGTGTCCTCTTGTTCTGGTGCTGCTTGCCTGGGAGAAGAGACCAACCCCCACCTGGCTACAACCTCCCTTCAGGGAGTTGTGGAGAGCAAGAAGGTCTCCCCTGAGCTTCCTCCTCTCAAACTGCCACTCTAATGAGCATGGTGATCTCCTCTGTAACTTCAGTCCCATTTGATAACTCTTTTGAGAAGATCCTACAAACTACACTGCTTGGGTGGTTGCATCTTAATCCCCTGGCCCTGGGTCACAGCACAAAGCCTGACACCACTCAGCACAATGTGGAGCCTCTGGGTCACAAGGCCTGGAACAATACATGGTGTTATTTGCTACAAGAATGAAGCTCTGTTAGACAGTTTCCACAGCACCTGCACTTAGCACACAGCTCCAACTTACAAGCCTAATGTCTTACACTGGGCAGTGATACCCTTATGTGCACCTTAGGCTGAAGTGGCAGTGCTGCTTTATCAAGATACAATGCACACAACCAAAATGGTTCTAACAATAAGCTAGTAAAGTTCAGAGTTTCCCTAAAACCAGATCACCATGAAATAGTTCAAACCCAGATCAATTCATAGAATCATAGAATCAATAAGGTTGGAAAAGACCTCAGAGATCATCAAGTCCAACCTATCACACAACACCTCAGGACTAACTGAACCATGGCTTCAAGTGCCACATCCAATCCCCTCTTGAACACCTCCAGTGATGGTGACTCCACCACCTCCCTGGGCAGCACATTCCAATGGCCAATCTCTCTTGCTGAGAAGAACTTTCTCCTCACCTCCAGCCTAAACTTCCCCTGGCACAGCTTGAGACTGTGTCCTCTTGTTCTGGTGCTGGGTGCCTGGGAGAAGAGACCAATCCTCACCTGGTTACAAACTCCTTTCAGGTAGTTGTAGACAGCAAGAAGGTCTCCCCTGAGCCTCCTCTTCTGCAGGCTAAGCAACCCCAGCTCCCTCAGCCTCTCCTCACAGGGCTGTGCTCCAAACTCTTCCTCAGCCTCATTGCCCTTCTCTGGACACCTTCCAGCAACTCAACCTCCTTCCTAAACTGAGAGCCCCAGAACTGGACACAGGACTCAAGGTGTGGCCTAACCAGTGCTGAGTCCAGGGGCACAATGACTTCCCTGCTCCTGCTGGCCACACTATTCCTGAATCAGACCAGGATGCCATTGGCCTTCTTGGCCACCTGGGCACACTGCTGGCTCATGTTCAGCCTACTATCACCCAGCACCCCCAGGTCCCTCTCTGCCTGGCTGCTCTCAGCCACTCTGCCCCCCACCTGTACCACTGCATGGGGTTGCTGTGGCCAAAGTGCAGCGCCCAGCACTTGGACTTGATGATCTCTGAGGTCTTTTCCAACCTGGTTAATTCTCTTCTATTCAATTCTACATGTTGCTCTCTACTGTTTCTTTTTGAGCTAGCACTGCAATTAGGTTTTCTAGCCCCCTTTTCCTTCTGTATCCCCAAGCAAACCTAAAACAATGATTCTCAACCACCCATGTGGAACCTGAATTGTTGTACCTGAAAGAAACTGCTGTCCTGACAAGCCTGGGAACAGCTTGTACAGGCAGAGGACACAGCAAAGAGATGGTAGGAACTAGTAACAAAATGAGAAGGCACTGCCACCTTGTTCAGGTAATTCAAATGAAAGAAAATTAATCAACAAATCTATTTCAAGAAGCTTAAGAAGCTTCATGATGTTAATTATCTATGTTAGCACAAGTCTAAAGGGCACTTAGCCAATTTACCTTCTACTTCAGTTAACAAAGTAAAGACCTTACTGTATGGTTCCTTGAGCATAGCAGGAGGTGACAGCTTGATAAAATATTCTAAGACACACAGCAACAACTGGAAAGAGATCACCAGGTCATCTTCCATTTGCAACACTTTACCTGCAAATGTTTAAAAAGGCAGGGGGGAAAAAAAGAACCTTTGTGAGATGCTTGACTGCAGTTTAGAGCTGGTTGTGAACACAATCATTATTTGGATGATCTGAAAGGTCTTTTCCAACCTGGTTAATTCTATTCTACCCTATTCCACTCTATTCCAGTCTACTCCATTCCACTCTATTCCACTCTATTCCACTCTATTCTCCCCTATTCCACTCTATTCCAGTCTACTCCATTCCACTCTATTCCACTCTATTCTACCCTATTCCACTCTATTCCAGTCTACTCCATTCCACTCTATTCCACTCTATTCCAGTCTATTCTACCCTATTCCACTCTATTCCAGTCTACTCCATTCCACTCTATTCCACTCTATTCCAGTCTACTCCATTCCACTCTATTCCAGTCTACTCCATTCCACTCTATTCCAGTCTACTCTACCCTACTCCACTCCACTCCATTCTACTCCATTCCATTCTACTCCACTCCACTCCACTCTACTCCACTCCATCCCATTCCACTCCACTCCACTCCATTCCATCCCACTCCACTCCATCCCACTCCACTCCATCCCACTCCTCCACTCCACTCCATCCCACTCCACTCCACTCCAGTCTACTCTACTCCACTCCAGTCCACTCCATTCCAGTCTACTCAACTCTACTCTACTCCACTCCACTCCATTCTACTCTACTCCACTCTACTCTACTCCACTCCATTCCACTCTCCTCCATTCCACTCCACTCCATTCCACTCTCCTCCAGTCTACTCTATTCTATTATTTTCTACTCTATTCCATTCTATTCTACTCTCTTCCATTCTACTCTATCAAAATGCTAGACTTAGAAATCAGAAAGCATCACACAGGATGATAATGTTCTCCAGCTGTTTGCTATTTGCAGATTTAGCTTTCCTTACTTTCAGTGACAATGCAGGCTGGAGAATCCTTATGAGTTTTGCTCTGTGACTATGTTTGGAGAATTTCAGTGAAAAATCTCCATGATGCCCAAACTGATTTCAATGGAAGAGTTGTAAGGGCAACAAAGCTGGGGAGGGGTTTGGAGCACAGCCCTGGGAGGAGAGGCTGAGGGAGCTGGGGTTGCTTAGCCTGGAGAGGAGGAGGCTCAGGGGAGACCTTCTTGCTCTCTACAGCTCCCTGAAGGGAGGTTGTAGCCAGGTGGGGGTTGGTCTCTTCTCCCAGGCAACCAGCACCAGAACAAGAGGACACAGTCTCAAGCTGTGCCAGGGGAAGTTTAGGCTGGATGTTAGGAAGAAGTTCTTCCCAGGAAGAGAGACTGGCCATTGGAATGTGCTGCCCAGGGAGGTGGTGGAGTCACCATCACTGGAAGTGTTTAGGAAGAGACTGGATGGGGTGCTTGGTGCCATGGTTTAGTTGATTAGATGGTGTTGGGTGATAGGTTGGAGTAGAGGATCTCAAAGGTCTTTTCCAACCTGGTTAATTCTAATTCCATTCCAATTCCAATTTCATTCCAATTCCTATTCCATTCCTATTCCATTCCAATTCCTATTCCATTCCTATTCCTATTCTACTTCTACTTCTATTCTATTCTATTCCTACTTCTATTCCATTCTATTCTAATTCTATTCTACTTCTATTCTAATTCTATTCTACTTCTAGTTCTATTCTAATTCTACTTCTATTCCATTCTATTCTAATTCTACTTCTAATTCTATTCTAATTCTACTTCTAATTCTATTCTAATTCTACTTCTAATTCTATTCTAATTCTACTTCTATTCTAATTGAAAATACCAACTGCCAGTGTTTTCAGGCAATCATTATTAAAATGCTGGCAGACTATAAATCCCCTCAGTATAAGCACAACACCAACCTTAAAAGTGAACCAAATCAAAGCACACCTCTTAGAAAGCTTAAATACAGCTTTAAAACACAGCTAATTACATACATTACATATTTACACACAGGTAGCAGCAACAGTGAATAAAGCAGCCAAATTGCACAGAAATACATCCTGCTGAGTAGCCACAAACACCACCCAAGCACAACACCCTGGGCCTGTACCATGCAGATTTGTAGCAGGGAGGCTAGCCCTGGACTGGGCACACAGAACAGATCCATGAATCCATTCACTAAAGTAACTGCTTCCTAATGAGAACTCACCTTTTGCCAGCAAAAAAGTAATCCAGCAGTTTTTTAGGACTAATACAGAACTGAGTTCAGTAGAAATCCTGTAGAGAGACAACAGTAAAGACTTTGCATGAACAGCTCTGTAATAGTTGAAAGCATAGCTTCAGAAAACATAGAGTCACAGGATGTATCTGGTTGGTAGACACCTCAAAGATCATTCAGCTTGAAGAGGGGGAGAAGAGGGGGAGAAGAGGGGGAGAAGAGGGGGAGAAGAGGGGGAGAAGAGGGGGAGAAGAGGGGGAGAAGAGGGGGAGAAGAGGGGGAGAAGAGGGGGAGAAGAGGGGGAGAAGAGGGGGAGAAGAGGGGGAGAAGAGGGGGAGAAGAGGGGGAGAAGAGGGGGAGAAGAGGGGGAGAAGAGGGGGAGAAGAGGGGGAGAAGAGGGGGAGAAGAGGGGGAGAAGAGGGGGAGAAGAGGGGGAGAAGAGGGGGAGAAGAGGGGGAGAAGAGGGGGAGAAGGAGGGGGAGAAGAGGGGGAGAAGAGGGGGAGAAGAGGGGGAGAAGAGGGGGAGAAGAGGGGGAGAAGAGGGGGAGAAGAGGGGGAGAAGAGGGGGAGAAGAGGGGGAGAAGAGGGGGAGAAGAGGGGGAGAAGAGGGGGAGAAGAGGGGGAGAAGAGGGGGAGAAGAGGGGGAGAAGAGGGGGAGAAGAGGGGGAGAAGAGGGGGAGAAGAGGGGGAGAAGAGGGGGAGAAGAGGGGGAGAAGAGGGGGAGAAGAGGGGGAGAAGAGGGGGAGAAGAGGGGGAGAAGAGGGGGAGAAGAGGGGGAGAAGAGGGGGAGAAGAGGGGGAGAAGAGGGGGAGAAGAGGGGGAGAAGAGGGGGAGAAGAGGGGGAGAAGAGGGGGAGAAGAGGCCAGGTTGGAAAAGACCTCTGAGATCATCAAGTCCAACCTAGCACCCAACACCATCTAATCAACTCAACCATGGCACCAAGTGCCCCATCCAGTCTCTTCCTAAACACCTCCAGTGATGGTGACTCCACCACCTCCCTGGGCAGCACATCCCAATGGCCAGTCTCTCTTTCTGGGAAGAACCTCTTCCTAACATCCAGCCTAAACCTCCCCTGGCACAGCTTGAGACTGTGTCCTCTAGAGTCAACACTAAACCATGTCCATTAAGCATCAGGTCCACATGCTGCTTGAACACTCCCAGGGATGAGGACTCTACCACTGCCCTGGGCAGACACTTCCTATCTTTGATAACCCTGTCAGTGAAGAAATATTTCCTAACATGGAGCCTAAATCTCCCCATTTCCTCTAGTCCTGTTGTTTGACACCAAGGAGAAGAGGCTGGCTCCCTCCTCACTCCAGGTAGCTGCAGAGCAATGAGGCCTCCCCTTAGGCTCCTCTTCTCTAGACTGAGCAACCCCAGCTCCTCAGACACTCTTCATAGGCTCCAGACCCTCCACCAGCCTTGTTGCCCTTCTCTGGACATGCTCCAGCACCTCAATAGGCTGAACTGAACACAGCACTTGAGGTGTGGTCTCACCAGTGCTGAGTACAGGGGGATGATCACCTCCCTGTCCCTGCTGGCCACAGTGTTTCTAATCCATCCAGGATGCCATTGGCCAGCTGGGCACACTGCTGACTCCTGTTCAGTCAACAGTACCCCCAGGTCCCTCTCAGAGTTGCTTTCCCACCACACATTCCAAACATGCTTCAGCCTATGGAGCAATTTAAGCCAGCAAGCAGCATTTCCCATGCAGTTAAGTTCATTAATGATCTCTTTCTGTTTCCTGGGTCATTAGGACTGCACATTTGGAAGAAACCTAAGTGTCTGTAAAGCCTTTTGAGAATGAGGCAGTGTGGTAGCTTCATCCCTGGAAAAGAAAGTGAGTGGAGATAACTCACTGAACTGTTACACAAGCTGTTCACTCTCTCATGCTCGTGACTATACTGTGATTGGGGGAATAAGACATTAAAGTCAAGCTCATTTGGAAGCTCCTAAGGCATCTGTGGCCAGTTCTGGGCCCCTCAGGTTAGGAAAGATGTTGAGTTGCTGGAAGGTGTCCAGAGAAGGGCAACAAAGCTGGGGAGGGGTCTGGAGCACAGCCCTGTGAGGAGAGGCTGAGGGAGCTGGGGTTGCTTAGCCTGCAGAAGAGGAGGCTCAGGGGAGACCTTCTTGCTGTCTCCAGCTCCCTGAAGGGAGGTTGTAGCCAGGTGGGGGTTGGTCTCTTCTCCCAGGCAACCAGCACCAGAACAAGAGGACACAGTCTCAAGCTGTGCCAGGGGAAGTTTAGGCTGGAGGTGAGGAGAAAGTTCTTCACAGAGAGAGTTGTTTGCCATTGGAATGTGCTGCCCAGGGAGGTGGTGGAGTCACCATCCCTGGAGGTGTTGAGGAAGAGCCTGGATGAGGCACTTGGTGCCATGGTTTAGTTGATCAGATGGTGTTGGGTGATAGGTTGGACTTGATGATCCTGAAGGTCTTTTCCAACCTGGTTAAGTCTATTCTATTCTATTTCATTCTACTCCACTCCACTCCACCCTACCCTACTCCACTCCACTCCACTCCACCCTACTCTGCTCCACTCCACCCCACTCCACCCTACTCTATTCCTTGGTCACAGAGGATGAGAATTGATACAAAATGTGGTGGTGTCATAAAGGAAGAGGAAAAAAAAAGCCCAAAGGCCATTTTGGAAAGTCCAACTTACTCACTACTAGGTTGCTCCAGATAAATAAGGCCACAGGTCCTAGAAAAGAAAACTGGATTCAACCTGAGAGCAAACTGTGAGGCATATTTGATGTCCATGCAGCACAGCAGTACAGCAGGTCACAACATACCATCCCAACATTTCAAACAGTGCTGACTCTCAGAGAGCAGCTCAAGAGGCCAACCACAGCCCAGCCTGAGCCGAAGTAATGCAGTTGTTTGCAAGCCTATGGCAAAGCTTAAAGAGCAAAGCAGCTTCAATTTGTGGTAATACAATACAGCATTGTTTTCTTGCAAGGTTTGAGCATAAAATGTTAGTCAGTGGCTTGCAAAACAGCCCAAATGTGCTGTGAGTGCACAGAACACTCCATAAAGGGACATTTGAAAACCTTCAGCATATCCTCAGTGACACCAAAAGCTCTGCAGTGCAGTGTTGCCCCCTAATCACTGCAGGCACAGGGCATTTCAAGTTTCAAACTAAGTTTATTCAGGAACAAAACAGGGAAAGAAAAAGATCTTACAGAAAAAAATATTGTTACTGCAGTACAGGTTTCAAGAAGGGCAGGGAAGAACACCATCCCCCACAGCAAACTCCTGGCCAAGCTGGCAGCCCCTGCCTTGGGCAGCAGCTCTCTGAGCTGGGTTAGGAGCTGGCTGGAGCCTGAGCCCAGAGAGTGGTGGTGAATGGTGCCACAGCCAGCTGGCAGCCAGGCACCAGTGGTGTGCCCCAGGGATCAGTGCTGGGCCCCATCCTCTTTAACATCTTTATTGATGATCTGGATGAGGGCATTGAGTCCAGCATCAGTAAATATGCAGATGATACCAAGCTGGAGGCAGGAGCTGATCTGTTAGAGGGTAGGAGAGCTCTGCAGAGGGACCTTGCCAGGCTGGACAGATGGGCAGAGTCCAAGGGCAGGAGACTGAACACAGCCAAGTGCCAGGTGCTGCACATTGGCCACAACAACCCCATGCAGTGCTACAGGCTGGGGTCAGAGTGGCTGAGAGCAGCCAGGTAGAGAGGGACCTGGGGGTGCTGGGTGACAGTAGGCTGAACATGAGCCAGCAGTGTGCCCAGGTGGCCAAGAAGGCCAATGGCATCCTGGCCTGCATCAGGAATAGTGTGCAGGAGCAGGGAAATCATTGTGCCCCTGGACTGGTGTGCAACACCACCCCTGTTTAACAGGGCACTGCAGTATTCCCTCAGTGAAATGGGAGCTGTATTTATTCAATGCATGCAGGCAGCTCAGTTTCAGTGCTCTGCAAATAATACCACATGGAGCTGAAATGGGCTCTTCCAACACACAGCTCAAAAAGCCCCCCCAGGCTGCTTGGGTGTGGGCAGCCAGAAAGAATTCAGAGTTTCAAACTGAAAAGTGCCTCTTACCTTTCAAACTTGTGGTATAGTGCAAGTAATAAGTCATATTTCTTTTTCAGCTTTGATACAGTGCTATCAACTTTAGTGCTTACAGTATCCATGTTCACATCCACCTCTTTCAGAAACTGGAAAAATGTGCAGACACTGCCAAAAAAATGAAAGAGATCACAGGATCACCACAGCTCTGGGCATGAGGATTGTGGAGTAGCTCCTGCACTTAAAAAGCAGCACTAAAAATCCAACCCCATCAGAACCCACTGCCTGACCTCACTGGACTGCAAGCATGTCCTCACCACAGCTACGAGTGACTGAGGACTTTGCCATGGTCTAGTCATGAGGCCTGTGCTGACAGGCTGGACTTGATCAGCTTTGAGGTCTCTTCCAACCCTGGTGATCCTGTGATACTATCACTACTTGTTTAGAATCACAGAATCAATAAGGCTGGAAAAGACCTCAGAAATCATCAAGTCCAACTAGCACCCAACACTTCAGGACTAATTAAACCATGGCTTCAAGTGCCACATAAATAGAATAAACCAGGTTGGAAGAGACCTTCAAGATCATCCAGTCCCCTCAGGTTGGACTTGATGATCCTTGAGGTCTTTTCCAACCTTATTGATTCTATGATTCTATGATTCTCTTGAACACCTCCAGTGATGGTGACTCCACCACCTCCCTGGGCAGCACATTCCAATGGCCAATCTCTGGGAAGAACTTTCTCCTCACCTCCAGCCTAAACCTCCCCTGGTGCAGCTTCAGACTGTGTCCTCTTGTTCTGCTGCTGGTTGCCTGGGAGAAGAGACCAACCCCCACCTGGCTACAACCTCCCTTCAGGGAGTTGTGGACAGCAAGAAGGTCTCTCCTGAGCCTCCTCTTCTCCAGGCTAAGCAGCCCCAGCTCCCCAGAGTAACCTTCACATTAAACTCAACTAGCCTGCTATGCACAGAGATTCAAAATGCTCCAGAAACATGATCATTACAAAAACTGTTGGCTAGTAAATGGTTAAAAAAATCTCATACTATCAGTCAGGGTTGGAAGGGACCACAAGGATCATCTAGTTCCAACCCCCCTGCCATGGGCAGGGACACCCCACACTACATTAGGCTGCCCAGAGCCTCATCCAGCCTGGGCTTTAAACACTTCCAGGGATGGGTCCCAACCACCTCCCTGGACAACCCATTCCAGGGCTTCACCACTCTCCAGGGGAAGAACTTCCTCCCCACCTCCAGCCTCAATCTCCCCACCTCCAGCTTCATTCCATTCCCCCTAGTCCTATCACTCCCTGAGAGCCTGAGCAGTCCCTTCCCAGCCTTCTTGGAGCCCCCTTCAGACACTGGAATCTGTATTTTCACACTCCACTTACCTTATGCTTATACTTTTCAGAAGCTCTGTGAAAGTAAATGTCATCTCATCCAGATCAATTGCTGCAATAAAGATGCAGACTCCCCATGTTTCTTTCTTCTTTTTGTTGTAAGCCTTTAAGAAACAACAACCCCCCTTTAGATGATTATGCCAAACCCAAGATAATATATGGAAAGCATTACTTCTGTTCCAACCAGATTAGAAATGGCAAAGCAAAACACCCACCAGCAAACACCTGACTGTGAGAGCAGATTGTTCAATACCTGCACACCTTTACAAGTTTTAGATCACAGGAGAAAGGTCAAGCACTTCAAGTCTTACTCTTACAGGATCAGTTCCACCCACAGAATTCAACAAAGCTTCCAAACAGAAGCTTTGGTTCCACTGAATGTTTATGCAAAGCAGGAGCCAGGATTTATGCTTTCCTTGAAACTCACTGTAATGTGGTGGGTTGAAATTTCCCTCCAGCTTTGCCAGACAAGCTCAGTTAGACCAGGCTGGATGAGCCTGTGGCCAGCCTGATCTAGTGTGGGGTGTCCCTGCCCATGGCAGGGGGCTTGGAACTAGATAATCCTTGTGGTCCCTTCCAACCCTGACTGATACTGCTATAAATAATGATACAAGAACAGAACAGAATAGAATAGAATTAACCAGGTTGGAAAAGACCTTTAAGATCATCAAGCCCAACCTATCATCCAACACCATCTGATCAACTAAACCATGGCACCAAGTGCCTCAGCCAGTCTCCTCCTAAACACCTCCAGGGATGGTGACTCCACCACCTCCCTGGGCAGCACATTCCAATGGCAAATCTCTCTTGCTGGGAAGAAAAGGAGGTGATTCTCCCCCTCTGCTCAGCTCTGCTGAGACCCCACCTGGAGTACTGCCTCCAGTTCTGGAGCCCCTGTTCCAAGAGGGATCTGGAGGTGCTGGAAGGGGTCCAGAGAAGGGCCAGGAGGATGAGCAGAGGGCTGGAGCACCTCTCCTGTGAGGACAGACTGAAGGAGCTGGGGCTGTTCAGTCTGGAGAAGAGAAGGCTCCCAGGTGACCTCATTGTGGCCTTCCAGTATCTGAAGGGGGCTCCAAGAAGGCTGGGGAGGGACTGCTCAGGATCTCAGGCAGTGATAGGACTAGGGGGAATGGAATGAAGCTGGAGGTGGGGAGATTGAGGCTGGAGGTGAGGAGGAAGTTCTTCCCCAGGAGAGTGGTGAAGCCCTGGAATGGGTTGTCCAGGGAGGTGGTTGAGGCCCCATCCCTGGAGGTGTTTAAGCCCAGGCTGGATGAGGCTCTGGCCAGCCTGATCTAGTGTGGGGTGTCCCTGCCCATGGCAGGGGGGTTGGAACTAGATGAACCTTGTGGTCCCTTCCAGCCCTGACTGGTGCTATGATACTATCACTCCATTCAACTGGTTTGCCAGCATCATAGCTGCAGGGGAAACCAATCCCTGACACAGATTCACAGTTTATTCACAGCCAAAGCAAGAGGATTCAGCCCAGAGGGGCCTGAGGGCACAGCAATGGACACAAGACAAATCCACAGCCAGAAATTAATTTCCAAGGGTTTTCTTCTTGACCCCACTCTGACTCAGGATGTTGGCTGACACAGCAACACAGCAGAGAACAGGCAGGGCAACAGCCCAGGCTTTGGCTGTTCAATGAAATAACTTCAAGTGACATTTCAACTCACCATGAACTCCAAACCCCCAAAAAGCAGTTTTCTGTAGGAAAATATCTAATACTCTGTAAAAACATTCAGTTTTCATTCTGGACCAGTTATTTGATTTTAGCAGATTGTTAAGTTTGCCTAATTCTTCTACACATTGGCCACAGCAACCCCAGGCAGTGCTGCAGGCTGGGGGCAGAGTGGCTGGAGAGCAGCCAGGCAGAGAGGGACCTGGGGGTACTGGATGATACTAGGTAGAACATGAGCCAGCAGTGTGCCCAGGTGGCCAAGAAGGCCAATGGCATCCTGGCCTGCATCAGGAACAGTGTGGCCAGAAGGAGGAGCAGGGAAGTCACTGTGCCCCTGGACTCAGCACTGGTTAGGCCACACCTTGAGTCCTGTGCCCAGTTCTGACCTCCTCAATTTAAGAAGGACATTGAGACACTTGAAGGTGTCCAGAGAAGGGCAATGAGGCTGGGGAGGGGTTTGGAGCACAGCCCTGTGAGGAGAGGCTGAGGGAGCTGGGGTTGCTTAGCCTGCAGAAGAGGAGGCTCAGGGGAGACCTTCTTGATGTCTGCAACTCCCTGAAGGGAGGTTGTAGCCAGGTGGGGGTTGGTCTCTTCTCCCAGGCAACCAGCACCAGAACAAGAGGACACAGTCTCAAGCTGTGCCAGGGGAGGTTTAGGCTGGATGTTAGGAGGAAGTCCTTCCCAGCAAGAGAGATTGGCCATTGGGATGTGCTGCCCAGGGAGGTGGTGGAGTCACCATCCCTGGAGGTGTTTAGGAAGAGCCTGGATGAGGCACTTGGTTTAGTTGATGAGATGGTGTTGGGTGGTAGGTTGGACTTGATGATCTCTGAGGTCTTTTCCAGCCTGGTTAATTCTAAGTCTTCTACTTCCAGTGAAAAGAACCTGGAGGAGTCCTATGCATAAAATGCTGCAAGTGAGGCAGTGTGAAATGAGATCCTTGTTCCTCCTTCACAGACCCTGTTGCAAGGGGTTAAAGTTGCCAACAGAAATATTTTCTTCTAGAGGTGCTAACCCAGCCAGAAGGAGAAGAGGGTCACAGAAACTCTCAGTTCTAGTTTACAGTCAGAGATGTTTATCATTCTGCCAACTCTGCTAACAGCTCTGGTGACAGCCTCCAAACCTACACCAGGAATAGAACCTTCAAATGCTGTGCAAAGGAAGGTCAAAAGAAATGTACAGGAGAAAGATGTAAACACAGATGGGCATGTGGATCAAAAGGGATGGAGGATGCCATGCTGGAAATACCACAGCCCTGCTTCCTGAAGGGCTGTGATGCATTGAGTTTAAGCTGCTGCTGGTACTCAGACCAGGCTGCACTCAGGCCAGCTTCAAAAAGGAAAGTGCTAATTGGAGCAGAGTATTAGAGGGCCTGAAGTTCATGGGAGGCTTCCTGTTCTGGTGGCTGCTCCTGGGTTCCAGGTTTGAGGGGCTGGGTTTTTTTGTGCCCACAGGGATGGCAGTGAGACATGTGGGGGTGGGGGAGCCCTCTGGTTTTGAGATTCTGTTTCATGCTGCAGGCTCTTTCCTGTATTTCACTGTGCTGTTCTGCACACAGGCTACCATAGAATCAATAAGGCTGGAAAAGACCTCAGAGATCATCGAGTCCAACCTAGCACCCAGCACCTCAGGACTAACTAAACCATGGCACCAAGTGCCACATCCAATCCCCTCTTGAACACCTCCAGGGATGGGGACTCCAGAACAGAACAGAACAGAATTGAATTAACCAGGTTGGAAAAGACCTTTAAGATCAAGTCCAACCTAGCACCCAGCACCTCAGGACTAACTAAACCATGGCTCCAAGTGCCACATCCAATCCCCTCTTGAACACCTCCAGGGATGGTGACTCCAGAACAAAACAGAATTGGATTAACGAGGTTGGAAAAGACCTCACAGAACATCAAGTCCAACCTAGCACCCAACACCTCAGGACTAACTAAACCATGGCACCAAGTGCCTCATGCAGGCTCTTCTTAAATATGCCAGTGATGGGGACTCCACCACCTCCCTGGGCAGCACATCCCAATGGCCAATCTCTCTTGCTGGGAAGAACTTTCTCCTCACCTCCAGCCTAAACTTCCCCTGGCACAGCTTGAGACTGTGTCCTCTTGTTCTGGTGCTGGTTGCCTGGGAGAAGAGACCAACCCCCTCCTGGCTACAGCCTCCCTCCAGGCAGTTGTAGACAGCAAGAAGGTCTAACACATCATCTGCTCCTCACATTGGTTCTTTCCAGCACATTAGACAATAATTCACTCTATGTTCCTTACATGACCCCATATTCTACTTCAGGCTCTCACCTTGTTGTTCTTTAACAAACCAAACAGGAGCAGAACAAAACACCCTGAACTTTTTTCCTAGCAGTATGAGTATGGATTACTCCTGGTCTTTCTTACACCAGTAATCACATGCCACTCAGCACAGCACAGCAGTGGTTCCACTGAAGCTACTTACTCCATCTGGAATACACAGGCACTGTCAATTCAGAATGAAGATTTGGGGACCTGAAATTTCATGAGCCAGCAGTGTGCCCAGGTGGCCAAGAAGGCCAATGGCATCCTGGCCTGCATCAGGAGCAGTGTGGCCAGCAGCAGCAGGGAAGTCATTGTGCCCCTGCACTCAGCACTGGTTAGGCCATACCTTGAGTCCTGGGTCCAGTTCTGGGCCCCTCAGTTTAAGAAGGACATTGAGACACTTGAACCTGTCCAGAGAAGGGCAACGAAGCTGGGGAGGGGTTTGGAGCACAGCCCTGTGAGGAGAGGCTGAGGGAGCTGGGGTTGCTTAGCCTGGAGAAGAGAAGGCTCAGGGGAGACCTTCTTGCTCTCTCCAACTCCCTGAAGGGAAGTGGTAGGCAGGTGGGGGTTGGTCTCTTCTCCCAGGCAACCAGCACCAGAATACAAGCACACAGTCTCCAGCTGTGCCAGGGGAGGTTTAGGCTGGAGGTGAGGAGAAAGTTCTTCCCAGAGAGAGAGATTGGCCATGGGAATGTGCTGCCCAGGGAGGTGGTGGAGTCACCATCCCTGGAGGTGTTCAAGAGCGGACTGGATGTGGCACTTGAAGCCATGATTTAGTTAGTCCTGAGGTGCTGGGTGCTAGGTTGGACTTGCTGATCTCTGAGGTCTTTTCCAGCCTTATTAATTCTATGGCAGTTTGAAAGCTTCCAGAGAAGCAAGCACCAGAGCCAGTTATTGAGCCAGTAACTGTCAGTGTCCAAGTTCTGAAATCAAGGCAGTAAAAACTACAACCCTAAATCCAAAGTTGTTTACCTAGCTAGCTTCCAACCACAAGTCAGACTCCTTCTCCAGTAAGATGATGTGATCAGCTCTCTCTCCATCACCTTTCTCCTCATAGAATCACAGAATATATCCACTTGGAAGAGACCTCAAAGATCATCCAGTCCAACCCTTGTCCCAGCACTTCTCACGGTGGTTCAGCTGTGTCAAGAACAGGACTGGGCTGGACTTGATGATCTTAGACCTCTTTTCCAGCCTTAAGGATCCTAGGATTATGATTCTAGGATTGTGATTCTATGATGCATGTCCCAGTGGTGACAGGGTGCAGCTGTATGCCATTAACTCAAACTGCTGCAGAAGCAAAGCAAGTTGAGAGCACACAGTTGAGAGGACACAGTCTCAAACTCTGCCAGCAGAGGTTTAGGCTGGATGTTAGGAAGAAGTTCTGCACAGCAAGAGAGATTGGGGTGGGGTAGGGTAGGGTAGGGTAGGGTAGGGTAGGGTAGGGTAGGGTAGGGTAGACCAGACCAGGTTGGAAGAGACCTTCAAGATCATTGAGTCCAACCTATCATCCAACACCACCTAATCAACTAAACCATGCCATTGGCCATTGGAATGTGCTGCCCAGGGAGGTGGTGGAGTCACCACCACTGGAGGTGTTTAAGAGGGGACTGGTTGAGGCACTTGGTGCCATGGTTTGGTTGATTAGATGGTGTTGGGTGATAGGTTGGACTGGATGATCTCAAAGGTCTTTTCCAACCTGGTCAATTCCATTCCATTCTATTCACTGTAAGAAAAGCAACAGTGCAGAGCTCTGCTAAGCTAAGCAGGTGATATTTCAGAAAGGAATAGGATCATCAGGCACTCAATATGCAAAAGAAAAGATGTCAGTGTGCCATCCTGAAGGGGAAAAAAAGCAGCAAGTCAGCCAGCTTTGGTGGTGTCAGTGGCTTCAGCAAGCATTGGCATGGAGGATTCATTGCAGGGAGCAGCAGGTACCAACTGTTCTCCTCCTGACTGATGTCTGCCTGGACAGTAAAGGCTCCTTGGCTGTCTTGCTGAAGTGCAGGCTTAGGCTGACAGGTCACTACATCCTACTCATCACCATATGCCAGAAAAGAGTGACTTCCTACTTGTAAGCTGCAGAGCTCCTTTGCATGTGATTACATGTACCCTGAGTGACCCAAACACAACAGCACTAAGATATTTCCACTTGAAGTCACTACATGTTCACTGGGCCAGGATACAGCAAGAGTTTAGACTAGCTCCAAGCCCACATCTGCACCATGGATCTCTACCAGTGATCACAGAGCCTCACATTTGGGTCATGCCACTTTCTAGTGAGTGTTACAAGCCCCTTCACATCCTCAGAGCCTTGGCAGGCATGATTCTGAGACCAGCCACAAAGAGCAAGGCCAGTGTGTCAGGGAGAGCAAGATCTCAAGTCTTTAAGCTCTGTAAATGGTCTCAGAGTGAGATCATCAGATGCTACCTCTGTTGCCATTAGTGGCCTGATGACTTAAGCTTCAAGTCAAACCAGCTACAGGGCTAAACAGGAGCATTCTGGCATGTGTCTGTCTCAGCTGGTGCTCTGCTGTTTCCCTGCTTTCTTGAGAACAGAAAGCTGCTATATAAGAAGCTTCTGTGCAGCTCAGAACTGAACAAGTTAGCACTGACCTGCTGCTTGCAGCACACACCCTGGGGCAGCCTCTCCAACACACTGTCTTTACCAGAGGGGAGAAAGGAGCAGGCATTTCAATACAGGCTCTTCCTGAGTCCCTGCAACCTGAACCACAGAGCCACCCTGAGAAGCACCATGATAACAGCTTGACTTGGAAAGAGAAGCAGCAACCAGCCAGGTGGTTAGTTTGCTTTGACTTCACACTTAGATGGTGTCAGCAATGGTGTCAGCTAGAAGTAGCAACTCCAGTGCCTGCCAGCCCCTGTGGAGGCACATACCTGCCACCTGCTGCACTTCAGCACCTTGCTGCTACATCAGAAAGTCTGAAGAAAAGACCCTGGTGTGAACCATGATCTAACACAGACTTCCCCCTATACACTGACAGGCTGCTGGCATAGGCCTTAAGTGCACTTTAAGTGCACAACAATCAATGTGAGCTGTATGTCATACTGAAGATCCAGTCACTGCTCTCTGCTGAGCAGGTAAAGGAACTCCTCTTCACAGGCTGAAAAGAAGGGCTGCAAATGCCCTGGGTTTTATCTGCCCACTGCTGGGTAGTGATCACTGAAAACAGTTTCACCCAGCAGTGAAACTGTGCAGAAGTGTACTCAAACCTGCCTTGGGTTTTGCTTGGTTTTGTTTCCACTCAACAGAACTCATCCCTGCTTCAGGTCATACAGAGGAGCTTTTGGGGTTTTCTTTAGTACCATAGTATCAGTCAGGGTTGGAAGGGACCACAAGGATCATCCAGTTCCAGCCCCCCCTGCCATGGGCAGGGACACCCCACACTACATCAGCCTGGCCACAGCCTCATACAGCCTGGGCTTAAACACCTCCAGGGATGGGGCCTCAACCACCTCCCTGGACAACCCATTCCAGGGCTTCACCACTCTCATGGGGAAGAACTTCCTCCCCACCTCCAGCCTCAATCTCCCCACCTCCAGCTTCATTCCATTCCCCCCAGTCCTATCACTCCCTGACATCCTGAGCAGTCCCTCCCCAGCCTTCTTGGAGCCCCCTTCAGCTACTGGAAGGCCACAATGAGGTCACCTGGGAGCCTTCTCTTCTCCAGACTGAACAGCCCCAACTCCTTCAGTCTGTCCTCACAGGAGAGGTGCTCCAGCCCTCTGCTCATCCTCGTGGCCCTTCTCTGGACACCTTCCAGCACCTCCAGATCCCTCTTGGAACAGGGGCTCCAGAACTGGAGGCAGGACTCCAGGTGGGGTCTCAGCAGAGCTGAGCAGAGGGGGAGAATCCCCTCCCTTGCCCTGCTGGCCACACTTCTCTTGCTGCAGCCCAGGCTCTGGTTGGCTTTCCAGGCTGCAAGTGCACACTGAGAGCTCCTGGTGAGCTTCTCCTCCCCCAGCACCCCTAAGGCTCTCTCCTCAGGGCTGCTTTCCAGCCAGTCCCTGCCCAGCCTGCATTTGTGCCTGGGATTGCCTCCACCCAGCTGCAGGACCCTGCCCTTGGTCTTGTTGAAGCTCCTGAGGTTGGCTTGTGCCCACCTCTCCAGCCTGTCCAGGTCCCTCTGGATGGATCCCTTCCCTCCAGCCTGTCTGCTGCACCACACAGCTTGGTGTCCTCAGCAAACTTGCTGAGGGTGCACTCAGTGCCACTGTCCATGGCACCCACAAAGATATTGACCAAGCCTGGTCCCAGGACTGATCCCTGAGGGACTCTGCTTGTCCCTGGCCTCCACTGGGACATGGAGCCATGGACAGCCACAAAGTAAAATGTAAAGTCACAAAGTAAATGTCTCCTAGGAACATCTACAGCCAGAAATTGCATCTGTTCCTGAAAAAGCTGCACAGTCTCACTTCCCTGCTGCTACTGCATTGTGCTGGATGTTAGGGAGAAATTGTTCCCAGAAAGAGAGATTGGCCATTGGGATGTGCTGCCCAGGGAGGTGGTGGAGTCACCATCCCTGGAGGTGTTCAGGAAGAGACTGGATGGGGTGCTGGGTGCCATGGTTTAGTTGATCAGATGGTGTTGGGTGATAGGTTGGACTTGATGCTCTCAAAGGTCTTTTCCAACCTGGTTAATTCTATTCTATTCTAAATGCATCAAGAGCTAGTCTACCTATACCACTACACAAGGTGTACAGTGACAGCACAGGAATGGCAGGTCAGCTGAAGTTGCAGAGAATAAACTGAAGTAGCAGCAAATGCATGGATACTAACCCATACAAGGGGAATCACAGCTCACCTCAGTATTTTTAATCTACTTCCATACTACACACCAAAACTTTGGTTGTTATTTAATCATAGTGTAGATGGAGCCTGGAGAAGAGGAGGCTCAGAGGAGACCTCATTGCTGTCTACAACCACCTGAAGGGAGGTTGTAGCCAGGAGGGGGTTGGTCTCTTCTCCCAGACAATCACCAACAGAACAAGAAGACACAGTCTCAAGCTGCACCAGGGGAAGTTCAGGCTCAAGGTGAAGAGAAAGTTCTTCACTGAGGGAGCTGTTAGCCATTGGAATGTGCTGCCCAGGGAGGTGGTGGAGTCACCATCCCTGGAGGTGTACAAGAGGGGACTGGACGTGGCACTTGGTGCCATGGTTTAGTCAATCATGAGGTGTTGGGTGCTAGGTTGGACTTGATGATCTGAGGTCTTTTCCAACCTTATTGATTCTATGATTCAAGTCAGCTTGTTGGGCCAGCACTAACAGCCTGAGAAGGGGGGGGGGAAAGCCAGGAATGGGTATAACATTTTCATCTGTTTATACATGCCCAGTGACTAACTTTGAACGGAAATACCTTAATGATAAGTGCATGCAGACGAACACTATGCAGCAGAACGAGAAGTTTAACATACAAACACCCTTCTCTCCACAACAGCCCTCTCCAGACCCTTACTGCAGCCTCAGAAGGAAAGATGCAGTGGGAAGAAAGGCACAGAAACACGTCACGAGATGACCCACATAAAGCTGACTCAGACACCTCTGGAGTAACTTGCTGTTTGAAAAATGAGCTGATCACACAGTGGTGTTTTCCACTGTCATTTATCAGCACTCCACAAGAATCCCTCAGTCTGCACCTTGGTGGGGAAACACTAACAGAAAAAGGCACTACCCAGCCACCAGTTTATTGGGAGGTGAATAAAAAGATCCAGAGACGTGGTGCTGAGGGACATGGTTTGGCACCAGACCTGGGCAAGCTCGATGATAGTTGAACTTGGCCATCTTAAAGGTCTTTTCCAACAGATTCTCTGCCTTCAGCCTAACTGCGCTTGAGACACAGTCATACTGCACAAGCCTTAGTGCAGTACTTCAGTTCGGACGCAGGACAGACACGACTCAGCAGAGGTCCGAGTTGCATGCAGCAGGTACTCACCAGAGCTCCATCCGCAGCCGATAAGCTCTCATACGTCTTCCATGCTTTCTCCCTCACACTATCCGGTACTTTCAGAGCATCGCAGAGGGCAACGAAATCAGCTTCGCCAATTTCGAGCCTAGGGAAAGCAAAAGGCATCAGCAGCGAGGTCTCCGTGTAGCACAACGGCTATACTGCACAGCACAGGTACAGGGGAACGCCGGCTGCTGAAGGACGCCCCGGGGTGACACCGCCCCGCACCGCGGAAGAGCCTGGGACGAGGCACAACGCGGAGGGTCGGGACAGAGAGCCCCGGCAGCGCGGCAGAGAACGCCACCTCCAGCCGCGCGGCAGCCCGACCGCTCCACCAGCCCTCCCTGCACCGGCGGCTCCCGGCACGTCCGCGCAGGACGATCCCGGCCCGGGCGGCGCTTACCGGGGAGCGGCGGGCGGCGGCGGCGGCGCGGAGCCGCTGTCAGGGCTGGCGCGCTGGCTCCGGGCGGCGGCGGC